>NC_091410.1:10674519-10975384 GCF_032191515.1 Phaenicophaeus curvirostris | reverse complement strand
ATTGAGTATTCTCAACATCATCATGGATTTGTTGGATGCCGTCGTATCTTGGAACAAAAAAGTGATTTTCTCTATGCAGAGGTTGGACTGAAGGTTCATAGCAAAATTTCTCAATGCAAGTATAATGTAATACTTGCTCTGCTGTGGAGGAAGTCCCTGTGTTGGATACTCTTATTTCCTTTTATTCTGGTGTAGTTTCCACAGGAAGAGTGGGTTTACACTGATTTTGCCATGTGATGCCAGCAAATTGTCCCATGAAGGGACAATTGTCCCATGAAGGGACCGTGCATGGTCTCTTGGGCTTGCTGCTTGTCAAGCTCGTCAACCATCCAGCCCACCCTGCTGACCCAGGGCAGCTCGGCTGGCCACGTGGCTTGCTTGGTCCCTTTGCAAACCTCCCTCCCTTTCATGTGTGGTTCCTATTAAAAGTAAGACAAATTATTTTAAACCTTGGGATGTTTTAAAATGTTCAGAACATTTCTTTAAGAGCACCTGATATCTTTGTTTCCAGAAAGTAGTTGTCAAAATATACTGATGGTATTTACAAACATATCCAGAATGCAGTGTATCAGAAAAACTGTGTTCTTAAAAGTTTTGTGAACAAGCTAATTTTGCATTTACTTATGTTTCATGACCAACCATGTTTATTAGCAAATTCCACTTGTAATTACAAATAATATTTTGTATTAAAAGAAAAAGCACGGCAGAGCTATGGGAACATAAACTGAGTGACTGTAGTTCTGTGGAAGTATTTAGTCTGTTGTCCTCAAAATACCTTTAGAATTTCACCATTGTACTCTGCAATAGCCAATGCTGGATTTACTAAGAGGTAAATAATTCTTATTTGTTGGTTTAAAATTCTTGAGCAAAGCTAACTCTCAGTAGTTTAAACGTCTTTATTAGCGCTTATTAAGGTGAGGAGAGACATCAGAGAGCAGGATTGACCTGATCTGGAGTACAGAGAAGAAGCGGTTTTGTTCCTGCTGTACACACAGGACACTGGAAGGACACTGGAAGGTAGAGCCTTGACTTGGTCCAAGGTTTGTGGCAAAGATGGAAATAAACTCCGGGCTCTAAGCTCTGGATCTGTGTGGCAGTTGGTGCATCAGCCCTTCTGCGAGAGCAGTTTCAGTAACAAAACCACACGGAGCTGTGTGGTTGGTATGACTCTGGAAGCGATGTCACCTGCTGTTTAAGCCACATCTCACAGGTACACTTGCAGTCTCATCAGGCCCTTTTGAAGGAAGGAAGATTAAAACGAGTACCTAAAACTTAGGGTAAAGTGAACAACAAAAAGTCCTAGTAGTTATAATCTAGACTCCTGTTGAATAGCTTTATAATAAACTTCTGTGAATAAGACACACATTATTTATAAGCTTTTTAATATATTTTATTGTCCTTTTTTTATTTTAACTTTGCCAAACGTGGGGATTTTTTTAGTTAAAAGTGCCTGTAAAAAGGAGGTTGGCATTTCACTGTTGAAGCTGACTCTGACTTGTGTCTTATAAGACATCTGGTCAGAACATGCGTTATTGTTTGTGATGTTTTGATAGCCACAGCCCTGCCAAATTCTGTCAGTCATTGAAGATCTTCAGAGACGTGTATGTCACAATTTCACCTGAGAGATCTCAAATCCATCTAATTGCTTTTGTGGCTAAACATTACCATGATAAACCAGTTGGAACGGTGAAATTAAGAGTTGTAAGGGACCATCTTAATATTAAATACGCAGGGTCATTTTTCATAGATCTCTGTTTCTTTGTCGCTGACTTTAGCCTATAATAATAATTCTGCAGTGTATTTTATTAGCAGGGAATTACAAGGCACCAACGTTTGTACCTTAGCATTGTAAAGCAGGCATTAAAATTTACCAGGCAAATAACATTATCTTGCTTGTAATTTCCTATATTCTGTTTGATGAGCACAGGCACCTGTTTTTCACAATCTTTGTTTATATGCATACTAGTTTCACCCAAATTCTGTCTGTTAGAGAAATGAGGGTTTAGCCCCAAGCTTTTCAGCTGTTGCTCATGCTCCGTCTCTTGATTGCCTTACGTGGTTATCTTTAAAAGGCTGTATTGACACGTTCATTATAAATCATATAAAATAATTTCCCTGTTAAGGTTAGATAATTATTGATCACAACTGAGATTCTGATTTCAAAAGTCCTCTCTCCTTTTCAAAATCGTATCTCTTTTTCAGTTGCCACAGAAATTATTTCATTGTCTGAAGCACAGCACCTTCTCTTCAGAATTACAGGGCTTCTGATGTTTGGCCAGTCAGGCAATCTGAGTGGCTGAGCATCTGTAAGTACTTTATAATAGATTTGACATGCTTTGTGAGACAAAGAATTGAGTCATCTTTTTTTCCTGCAGCAAGCTCTGCACTCTGGCATTTTTCTTGACTTTTCGTGTCTCAACACATTGAAGAACTTACCATGGCCAACAGCAAAATCGTACTTAAAAGTTTTATAAAAGGCTAGAACTAGTGCTTGCCTCAGCCTCTGAACTGCGGTCCAGTTTTATCCAACGGGTTTAAAAATATGGGTTTTTTCACTCTTTCCTGTGTTACCATTGTTGTCCTCACGGTTTTACCTTCCCTGCAGAAGGGGCTTTGCTGCGTGAAATCCTTTATATTCTTTGTTAGCCCTAGAAGGGCTAACACCTTATATCTGCCAGTCACCAAGTTATGGAATTGAAGATTTCATAAATGCATAACAAAACATGAAGTCTTATATAGCTAAGCTATTGGGCTCTTTTGATGAGTTGGACTACACTAATTTTGCACTGGGAAAATGGCAAAAAAGGAATTCAAAACAAGCCATAAAATTCACTGCTTTTAACTGGCAAGACAGAAGTAATAACGCTGAGTGGGGTCCTGGGCGATTAGAAAGGTGCAGAGAAAACTCTCTTATTATTAAGCGTTAGGTAATGCTGACATAGGCCTATGCAGCTAATAAAGGGCAGACAATGCTTTTAACTATGATATAAGAAAATTAGCTTTTTGAAGGCTGCTGTGATGGTTACAGTTTACTGCTGCATTTCAAAGACGTTTTATTCTCCAAAGAACACAGGGACTTTTATGTGCAGGAGAAAGTGGTGCCTAGAAAGACGGAGTTGAGGAGATACCCTGAAGTTAGGAGGCAGACTGCCTGGGAGGAAGAGCCTGTGCTCCAAAGTCTGGGACTTTACTGGAGAGGGAGAAAAAAATATGAAGATAAAAACAAGTGTCTAATGTCCTTCAAACACAGGGCATCTGTAAAACAGCCTGTGCATAGGGCTGTGTAGACTTTCCAAGGGCTGTTCTTTGTTCCAGTTCCAGTGAGTTCCTGGAACGCAGCCTCTTTCCCTGCTCCTGGAACAGCCTTGACTGCAGGGCTTCTTCAGCCATGTAGGTGGAAACACAATATGTGTGAACTCTATATTCAACCAACAAAAGATTGCTGGAGAAAACGACATCTTCAAAGAAAATCTTCTGTAGTCCACGAACATTTATTGCTCTGTAGTAAAGATTTTTAAAGCCTGGCACAGTAACACAAGTTGCAGGGTTTGGCAAATAGAGATTTGGGGACGTGGACCTGGTCTACTTACTTATCAACGTGTATTTCCGTTAGATAACTTACGGTGTAGCTGATCCCAGGAGTGAAGAGAAATAGCTCCAGATTCCATGGGCTGATTCCAGCATGCCTACGCATTTCCAATATTTGTGCAAACTCTTTTTTGCAAAACTGTGTTCTAATAGAAGTTGCTTTTGTGTTTTTACTAATTGTAGTGCTTGCTGCTCCAGGGATGTCAGCAGGAGAGAGTCACTGAGGATTTCAGTTTCATGCAGTAAAATACTCTTGCCAAAATTCATGTTGACTTTAGAAATCTTCAGATTCCATTTAGAATTTTCTGCTGGCTCTCCAGCTTTACATGTAACTGAAACTCAAGCAGATCAAATATCAGAGTATTTTTTAAGAAATGACTGGCAACCGCTTTTAAATGGCAGATCACAGTGAAATAGAAATATCTTTGTTAAACTTACCATTTTCATAACAGTTGGGGTTTTCTTAAGCGTAACAAGAGAAACCTGGTGAATCCAATACCTGTACAGGGCTACTTACCAATACTGAAAGGCAGCATAGCAGTAGAATCAAGTGGTCCATAGCATTCTATATTTATTTTCTATAAATAGAGTGTTTTTTTCCATACAAAATTAAAATACTTATTGTTTCCTTACCATTAAAGGATTAGTTACAAAGAAGCACTAAAGGAAAGCAGCCAAAGATGCCATATTTCTGCCACTTTCTTCCATCGGTGGAGTTAAGAATAAAGGAACTTTCCAAGTTATAGTACTGCACTTGAAAAGGAAAAAAGTATGCAGTGACTTTTATCTGTGTATTCAGTAGATCAGATGGCAAACTCACCCAGACAGCCTAGCAGGGGAGCAGCTTCTGCTTTTCTCAGTAAGCCCTGAGTGGTGGGAAGCAGCACCAAGCACGACTTCAAAAGATACAAATGTGCATTGAGTATAAAGTTTCGTTTTTCCAAACATCTGTCTAATTAGCACAACTTTTATATTTGTGAATTCTAGCTCTGACTTTCTCACAGTTTCATACTCAGCAGAAGTGGCTTTTTCATCTCTCAAATTTGTGTAGGAGATTAAACTCAGAAATACTGTCACCAAACCCGACCCTTCAGATCCTTGATATAAACCTCTCCTGTTTCCTTCTAGCATCAATTGCCCTATTGTACCCACCTAGAACATGGGAGATGTAGCTGTTAGCCAATTTTTTTCTAGCAGAACAAGATGATTTTAATTGAATGTTAGTATCAACCAGTTCTTGTGGTTTGACGTGGATTCAAAATTAAGCAGTTCATCTGCTTAAAGAATGCGTAGGCACTTGTATAATAACCTCAGTAAGTTTTCAGTTGCCTCTATCGTACGGGAAATTGGTTTGACTTGCCCTTCAGTGGAAATTTTGTGTACTCTTGGCAGCCAAAATAGCACTGGAGTCCAGAAAGAGAATGAAATTCTATCCATTTGTATTGTATTTTGCTCTTTTTCCCATTAAAATTTGTATCCTAAACATTTTAATTCAGGCCCAGTTCACCTTGTTGCCTTGCAGTTCAAGGAAACTGTCTCTATGTCTTCCTATAGAACATCTGTATGAAAGAAGGTGAAAACTTAAGTTTTACTTAAAATATACATTATTCTTTGAGCCATTTGCATGTGGATTCTGCACTTCATGTGCATCCTCCATCTTGTACTTCCCTAGCCATGGTTTGTTGTTGCTGATTCATGCACCAAGTACATTCTGATTCTCTTCATTTATGAACAGGATTTGATATGGTAAATATTGTATTTGTTTACCCTTGAAAATGTGCTTGAAGAAGACTAGAGCTGAAGCTTACAGGGAACCTCAAGGCCAAAGCTTTTTTTTAAGCTCTTTCTTCTGTGCAGGCATCAGTAGTTTTGTATCTCTGGCCTCTTCAGAAAGCCTGAGGTCCTCAATCAAGGAGACTATTTCATGGAGCAAAAGGAGTTTGCCTGTTTTCTTCTTCAGGGATCTGTCTATGAAACTTATTCTCAGGAAACTTAAGTAAGCATTGCCTACAGGATAAAATTTAGGACTCTAAAGGAGCTTCTTGGCAATGTCCCCTTCAAAAGTGCCAGATAACTGAGGACTGGAAGAGCAGGAAAGCAGAGATTAGTCAAACAACAAAAGCCTTGCTGCTCTGACACAACTGCTTTTTATCTTCTGTTACTAAAACTGTCTCTGCTTATTTTTAGTTCAGACTTTCACAGCACTGAAGTCAATATCTTCAATTAAGTCAATATGTTAATAGTTGTGAAGGCAAATCCTTCAGCACTAGTGCATATTCATGTATGAATCTAATGCCTGGTATCTGCAGTAGTGGTGGAGATACCTTTTGGAACTGTCTTCACCAGCTTGGCCAATGACCCAGGAGACCTAAAATTTGTATTTCTAATGCTGAATGTGTCTCCTGCATTTGGCACCTCAAAAGAAATATATCCTCAGTGAAAACCCCAGATTGCCAATTAAGAAGAATTCATTAAGATCTGCTGAAGTTCAAAGCAAAACGGCCAGTTCCTCACAGGTCAGGGCAGCTCTTTTAATGGTTCCTGCTTTGCCTCCAGCAGCAGCTCATCTCTTGAACCTGCTTATTTTTCTGCCAGTACTGTTGGCAGGTGAATAGAGTCACATCAGATCACCTCACGAATATTTTAATGCTGGAAACCTGTGCTCTGAATATGCCACTTTCCTGGCCCAGCATGGCATGAGATCATGGGTTTCAAACCTGTCCGTGTCGGCCTTAGAAGACAAAACACACAATGCACTGTTCGCTTCCTTTTTTGAGATCTGCCGTGAAGCTCAGTTTTGCAACCGAGTTTGCTCTCTAGTTTGTTTAGAACATTGCAAAGGAATAATGCCAACTGCATGGGGAGGAAGGAGAGCATCCCTTGATCGTTTGTGAAACAAAAGCAAATGAATGCAAGTCCTAGAACCAGTTCTGGAGAAAACAAAACAATCCCTTTTCCTGGGAAATGATTAGTTAGGACATGTCAACACGCAGCTTCACCCAGATGTACTGTGGTTTAGGAAAGCACAGCAGTCACACTCCTGCCACATGGGCCAGTCCAGAACTCATCCTGTTCCTGACAGTCCCTGTCCCAGGAGTGCAACATTTGAATTTCAATAGAAGGTTGTACTAACTGCCTTATTAGGCTGTTGAAAAGTTGGTAAATCCTGAAGTGCTGGAAGGTTTCCTTTTGTATTTTCTGACTTCGTGGGGAGTGCCCTCAGTACCCACATGTGGTACCATGGTCCAGCTTGGCCCTTCCGTTCCTCTTGCTAGTGTGACCGCGTTTGCACTCAGCATCATCGCTAGGATCTAACCTGGAGGAGACCTGGGAAGAGGATGTGCTTATCCAGGGAGGGATGGTGCCTGCAGGGCGAGTATCCAATCCATCGCATGCGTGCTAGGAGCCCCAGGCGCTCTCCATGCTGCTGCTCTCTTCCAAGTTTGTTATGTAAGAGAGGGTGAAAGTACAAACAAGAGAAAACTAAACATGAAAAGTGAGTTTGTTTGCTTACTGAGAAGCTTGGGAGTGGCAGGATGAAACTGTATGAATAAAAACTTAGACTACCAAATGTTAGATACCTGCAGGAGCACCTGCACAGTTGGATCAAGCTATATATATATATATATATATGTGTGTGTGTGTGTGTTGTTCTTTGCAGCATATGTCTGTGTTTGTCTATCTAAAATATTCTGTACTAGTATTCTAGAGCTCTCAAATGGAAGGGAAAACTTCTGAAGAAGCTGAAATAGATCTTACCCATGTCTAATTTTGAAAAAAAAATTATGAACTTAAAGGATTTTAGAAATGTTTAGAACCATTGGCATTATGACAGCAAGTATCTCTGTCATAACATCATATGATTAACTAGATCAGAAACATTCTGGGATGTTCTGATCAGTTATGTTAATTCGTCTTTAAAAAATATAAAGCCAATGCTCTATAAAATAGATACTTGAAAAACAGTTTTCGTTTTCCTCAGGCTAGGGAGATTAGAGTTTCATAATCTGTTTGACCAGCTGCAGAGGACGTTCTTTTTCATTTTTTCTTTTTAAGTAAATGAGCTTCATCTCAACATGATTAAAAAAAAAATCAAGCTTCAAAAATGCTCAGTTTTCACACATACTTTTAAATAGGAGCAATTGCATTATCATGTCTCATTGCAAATGTAATTGGGTTGGAGGTCGTTAAAGACTTTGAATAAAAGAATTTCCAAGTTTCCAAGTCTGTATCCTTCCCTGTCAAGAATCATCCCATTTTTGGCTTACAGACTTAATTTTAGAAGATATTACTTTGCTGCCTCTTAGATATTACATGTAGTAAGTGTGCAGGCACTGTTAAGTCAAGCTCGCTCTTGTTCAGTTCAAAAAACAGTGGTTTGCCTTCCAAGTTAATAGTGTTGATTAAGGTTACTTTGCAAGGTATAAAGACATCATTAAATTTCTTTTTGTGTGTGTGTTACTGAGAGAATGTGCATTATTTTGTGTAATGGAAGAATTCCAGCAATATCAGGCAGTCTGCTAGTTCATTGCACAAAATAAACAGTTTTTCTTTTGTTCTTCCTGGGAATCAGGTTACCCTATTGATTAGAAATATCTGAGTCCTTTCTTATTTACTTTTAAAAAGAGCATAGCAAAGTAAGATGCTTTGTAAAGGCAGTTAGAAATGTTTATATTTCTAGGTCTTCATACATCTGTGACAAGGAATGCATTTTAAGGAGACGTTTGTAGAGCATTGAGGGTCTACTGGAACCTCTGGTGCTTCTCCAGGTGTAAAGTTTCTGAACACTCACTTAAAGTGGCAGTTTGATGATAAACTTAGTTGGGAATGAAGCCCCCAGTGGTGAGAAGATTGCCTTGTTCAGCAAGTAGTTGATAAATATGCTCTATCATGAGTCAGGTATTCTCTAAATCATCGTAGGAAATTCTGCTCAAAGCCCTGATGTTTGTTTTTGCAGAGCTGTTGGTAAGAATACAGCAAGCAGCAGAACTAGATGTTTCACTAGTTAATTCATAGTCAAAATAGCAGTTTTTTACTAGCAGAGCATATCCATTGACGCGACGTTTTAGATGTTCTTATGACATTAGCATCAAAAATTCAAGAAGTTGTCTGAAAGTGTTGAAGCCAACATCAGGTCTTCACAGGAAACCTGCTCTGAGAATGGCAGACTTCTTGCCGTTCCCTTTGATTGTGAAGTGTTTAATAAAAAGCAAATTAGGAAATGGAAATTGTCTCATGGATCAATCAGGCACAGCAGTTCCGCCTGTTCAGCGTTATCTGTCAGACATTAACCTGATTGGGAATGTTTTATTTTCTATAATAGTCTCAAAATCAGACTGAAAGGTTGACTTAAAAAGTACCTGATGTATTTTGTGTGTGCTCTGAGGCTGATAACAAACTCTGCAGTTCAAGTTTTAATAACTAGGGGGGAGCTAAGAAACTTCAAAAGGTTTGTGATAAATGTTTTTGACAATGCGTCAGCTGAACATTAGGCAGAATCTTGGTAAATCCTCTCATAAGTGGTTTAAAATGGAGTTCTGAACTTTTCCTTCATAAGTGCGTGCATAGGATGTCATGGTATCTTTGGGTTTTAAAGATTCATTTTATCTGGTGTATGTGAACCATTGGTGTTTCTGTCTACACTTCCGAGGAAGAGGGAAAAAGTTCAGCAGTTTTCTCCTTTCGGCCATCTCTGCTCCTGCTCTTGACCATGAAACTCATGAAGGCTGGAAAAAAAAGAAAAGCCAGTTTTAAAGCACACTAACAAAATACTCCAGGTAAATATTACAGTAAATTTTCTGAGCTGACAAGCTTTCCAAATGACTTCATCACGACAACCCTAAAATGTTCTGGTTCTAGACAAAGCAATGCTGGCACATGGCAACTGCTTGTTGAGTTTTGTGGTTCATCGAGAAAAGCAGATAAAAGCAAGTTTATTACTGCTCTTTGAACCCCACCACCCTCCCCCTCTCCTTTCACCTAAGCTACTAAAAACAAAGTGAAAACAATTCCCTCCTTGACTCCCCCTAAAAAAAATGCCTAACTTTACAATTTATACTGCTGTTTTCTTTGAATTTTTATCTTTGCAGCACTTGGTCTGCCTTGTTACATCCTTTGTGTTTCGAAACAATTGAGTTTATAGTGTCATGCAGTGAAGTCCTGACAGCAAAATGCTTTGGCTCTTGCCTAATTTTAAGCCTACAAATAGCTCTGCTGGTGTCCTCAAGGTATTTAGGGGTATGTGGCTAAAGACTTTGCAGAACAAAGGTCTGAAAACTTTGATCAGCTCACCTAGATACTTAGAGAAAATCACTAGTTTTTTATAGAAGCAAAGCAGGAAAAAAATATGCATGTTGACAATCCTAACAGTACTCAGGGAATCTCCAAAGGACACCCATCCAGATGAAGTGTGATGTGAAATAGTGTTAATGGACTATTCAGGAGCTAATGCTGATGATCCACTCAAGAGCCAAAGTCTATAATATCCTGCCAATCAGTCTCTTGCCTATGAATTGTGAAAAATTAAAATAGTGTAGTATTAGAGCCTACCACACTGGAGAAATGTTTGCATATATGTTTCTTTTATGATAAGTGACCTACTTTAAAATTTTTTCACTAGTACTAGAGAAACATAATTTTGTTCCTGTAGTCAACTCATTCTCTTCCTTCCTGAACCCCTTTCTTTCTTCCCACGCTCCCTCAAGGGAAGAAATCATTACACTTCTCAATGGCATCTCCTACTGGCAAATGTCAGAAGCAATGCACATTATTTCAAGTGGGAGTTTGCAGAATCATAGAATGGTTTGGGTTGGAAGGGACCTTAAAGATCATCCAGTTCCAACCCCCATGCCATGGGCAGGGACACATCCCGCTTGATCAGGTTGCTCAAAGCCTCATCCAGCTTGGCCTTGAACACCTCCAGGGATGGGGCATCTACAACTTGGGAAACTTGTGCTAGTGCCTCACCACCCTCACAGTAATAAATTTCTTCCTAGTCTCATCTAAATCTCCCCTCTTTCAGCTTAAAACTGTTCCCCCTCATCCTACCCATGCACTCCCTGATACAAAAGCCCTCCCCAGCTTTCCTGTAGCCCCATTTAAGTACTGAAAGGAATTGATTAATTCTGAGCCTTTGGAAAGTACCTCTTTTATCTGATTCATGACCAAAAAACCTTTTTTTCTTAATGATAGCAGAAAATGGTCAACTGTCTCTTTCAGGGACGTGTTTAGAAAGGTATTATCATTTGCATTTTTCATTTCATGTTGTAATTCATGTTCCCTGTTTATGAAATAGTGTTAGTTGTTAAAGTTGTAAGTGAGGCAGGAGAATTCCCAGATCTGCAGTTGTGTCAGCGCACAGTGCGATACCTCATAGATGGATCTTTGCAGTCCACCTCTTTCCCCCAACCCATGTGTGGTTGGTAGCAACTTCAATCAGGTAATGAAGTGGAACTGATGGTAAAACACTAGGAGTTCAGTGGAAGAGAAGTGTCCAAGACATGTAAAATATTACTTGAGGTGTTTTGATTTCTGTTCCCATGGAGCAATTAAGCATAAATTTTCTGTAGAGTCATAATAGTAATTGTAATATAACCTATTGGCTGGAAGAATAATTTGTGTTATCAAACACCGTAGCTATCTTAAGTATAAAGTGATAGAGAGTTCTTCTTTCCTGTTGCAGTAATGTTGGCCTCTGTATATAAGTTGTAGAAAATCTTGTTTGCAAAAACAAAGCTATTGTTTTAACAAAAACCACAGAATTTTTGCCTTTCATATTGAGTCAGTAGCATAATGAGTAGTGGAGCAATAGTTCAACATCAAAGGAGGTTTCTTGGATATATAGTGTATTGCAACAACAGTGAAAAAGTTCCCACCAGAAAGGAATTTTGCCATATGTGAACAGCAAACATATGTATTAGGTTAAAACCATAAGATTTCCTTTGCTTTACACCAAAAACAAGAGAGAACTTAAGAACAGAGGTTTTCAAACAGTTGTGTGCTGGAATGCAGCACAGAGAGTGAGCAGTGTCCGAGGTTCAGAGCAGTGTCAGTTGACAAAAGCTCTATGAAAACCCAAAACCCATTGAAGATGCACCAACAATTTGGCTCAAACATCAATATTTCATTTTTTAAAGAAATACACTTATTTTTCTCTGTCTCATGGCATAACGTAGTGATCTTCATAGGTATATTTCTCAATTTATTTATAGAGGTAATAAACTCAGACAAATGTACTTATCTCCATAAGGTACTTTAGCAAAAATAATGTTTACTTTAGAAGTTCTGAGCTTATTTTTGATGGGGTTCTTGGCTTGCTTTCTTTGAATAAGAGTTGCCTTTGACTCTTAAGATGTGAGACCACCTAGTACAAAGGAGGAGCTTTTGCCCGAAGAGCCCATACTTACAGCTTCATGCAGAGATAAAGGTACTCAAGACTGAGTGTTTCTATCACCAAATTTTAAAGCTTTTGCATATGTATTTCTGGAATAAAATTTGCTTTAATTTTTGTTAACATTCACATGGATTTTCTTTAAAGTTCCAGAGCTAGGTTTTCTTCTCATGAACAAGGAGAGAAAACACATCAATGGATATAATTTGAATTTAGAAAGCATTTAAAGAGAGGCCTGTATTCAGAGTTATTGTTGGCACACGTTTTGAGGATATAAAGTGGAAGCCTTCTGCTGTGGGCATTAGTAAGGAGATAATTAAAACTGTAGTAGGTAATTATGGTAGCTTTTATTACTGCATCTTTCATTAACTAATTATATTAATTTGGTAATGTTTGAAAAAGTCTTTGAAGATGAAAAGTGCTAACTATTACTACCTTTCATTGTAGTACTACTCTGCATTGGTCATAAGGATTGAAGTCTTTTCTTGATACAGATGCACATCCATGTGTGCAGAGTTGCTGGTACAGCCACTAAGAATTAGAGACATGCATCTGAAAAAGGCTCTGTCGTTATCTGACATGACCTGATCAGGATGAGCAGTGACCTTCCTGCTAACACTTTTTGTTTCAGAGGGAAAATATGTTGGAGTTTTAACGTTTTTTAAAAGTTTTTTCTTCTCTAGTAAAGTGTCACTTATTTATTCAACCCTCAGTACCGGACAGATAAAATCATCCTGATCCCAGACTTGCCCTTGATGTGAGGGGAGTAGGAATCAAGCCCTGTCTCCTCTCAGGAACACACCAAAAGCAGGAAATCATTTCAGGCTGAAGAAGCAAAACATGTCACCTTTGTAAATGCAGAATCTTCCCAGTGATAATCAATACCAAGCAATTAAAACTAACAATGGTTTCTGTTTATGTAGTTGTTCCAGAACTTAATTTTCTTTCAGGGAATCCAACACTTCTTTTTTAAAATATCCTGTGGTTAAAAGATAATCAAATCAGTTTTCATATATTAAAGACTAAATCCTTCATATATTCCCATTTCATAATTGTTCATGTGATTCTTAGAACTCTTTCTTTTACCAGCTTTTAGTTGATTTAGATTAAGCCCTGTAACTAATGCCAAAAATTTATTCCTGCCTTGAAAAGGGATTTTGTAATGCTGGCATCATACCTTTTGTCTCTCTATGGCTCCTTGTCAAAACTATAGGCTTTACAAGTTGGGTTTTTTTTAAAAAAAAACTCTCTTGCAGCTTCGTTCTGGAACCCTGAAGTCAGGCTGAATTCCTCCGATCTCATGCATCACCCCAACATCCCTGTGAGCTGCACAGGCCAAGCTCCACACTAACTCCACGCGCACTACTCTGTTGTCTCCAAAGCGCTCCAAGTTACCGTGAGCAGAGTTGGGTTTGAAAAAAACTTCATTAGATGTTTTGCTGGTGATAATCCATCCACAACGGAATAATAAGAAAAGAAGTGCCTACCCAGAAATGAAGTTCCAATGTTCCTTTTTCCTTCTGTATCAGCCAGTACCCAAACGTTTCACATCTCATGGTGACAATGATGGACTCACCCACAAGCTCCACTTGAGGTCTCAAGATCTGATTGTAATATTTCAGTGGTGTATTCTCTCTTTATTTTCTCTTCCATCCTTCTTGTGTCTCTGTGTTGCATGCAACCAAAACTTTTACAACATGATTTTTATTTTAGGATCCTTTCCATTTTTATAAATAAATCAAATGAGTGTTCCTTTTATATAGCTGCAGTTCACCCACACTGTTGCAGTGGAGCTTATTATCTCATTTACATTTTTAAGTGCTTTTCAAAGTGTAGGATATCTGGGCTGGAAAGCAAAACATTTCATTTCTTTGTTCTCAGGCCAACACAAAGCACTTCCAAGGTCAGGTATGGTGTAGGCTTTCAACAGCAAACATGTTTACATGGCATTTGAAAGCTGGTTTAACTGAAAAAAAAAAAATACTGTCTTTATAACAGTGATGTAAGTCAACTTACCAAGGCTGAGGGACCGGAATTAATTCTGTACCTGGAAAAATTTAACTAAATAAGGTAGGCTTTGTTTTCCATTCAGAGAAAAAAGCTTCTGACACTTTAAAATTGGCCTGTTTTTAAAATTTCTTTAATCCTCATCTCAGCAGTTGTTAAGCATAAGCTCTGTTACTCTTTTGGTAAAATTTGAAGTTGTAGAATGAAACTGCATTTCTAAACAAAACAAAACCCATTGTTCAGTTTTACAGAAGAGATGTTCTGTGGTGTACCTGGGTAAGTCCTCTGCTTTTAAGAGTATTCTACATAAGAAATGCTTCTCTATTAGATACAGTAAAAGATTTGAGGGTACCAGGTAGCTTCAGAAGTGGCTATCAGCATGCAGACTCTGACCACGCCATGTGAAGCTTTTTGACAATAGAGAGAATTTTCAGTGTGATCTTCAAAAAGGCGCCTTATTCATGGCATCCATCATGATTCCGCCCAGAAAATTAAAATCATGGGCAACAAACTTGCTTACTTCTAATTACAATTTTCAGAGCTAATCATATGCAGAAATCTACAGCAACTAGAAGATTTTGATGTTACTTTTTTTTTACATGGCTTTGATCAAGTACTGATCTTTTGGTTTTACTTTTTTGTCCTTGTGCTGATAAGAAACCTGAAATACTCAAATGTACATTAATTACTCATGGAACATCCTTTATAAACAAAACTAGGTTCTACAATGTGACTGGTAGATCTGGTGTGCAACACAGCAATAGTCCAAAATGATCAAGTTAGAGGTATTCATGATTTATCAGGGGAGTTCATCCTTTTTTCTGACCTCCCAGTACAAAACGTACTAACCAGCAGTTCTGATGTGATTGGAAAAGCCTGTAGACTCACACGGTATATTTTGATAATTGATGAGTGGATAATTAAAAGACTTAACACTTCTTACTTAAGTTTGCCACACTTATATGCTATGGTAAATTATCTTATTTCTAAATTGTGCTTAACTTAAGACATTGTCTGCTCTCCAAATGAAGCAAAATATGTGTGCTCCACCCTGGCAAACACTCATCTAGAGTAGGTGGGCCTAAGAAAGACTGTGCATCTTCTGAATTTCTCAAATTAAATTACTTTAAGATGCAGTGCAAACCCTCAGATTTAAAGGAACCTCTACTATGCTCTGCAAAATTAGTTTTTCTATTGTAAATAAGAAAAGTAAAAATGGTGAAAGTAAGGAAGGAAACAGAAGTGCTCCTCTCCTTTGGCACCATGTAGTTTCTGTCTTTACCAGGAACAATTTGAGATCTTGTTCTGTACTCAGTACTTTTAGATTTTTGTGATGGAATGTGAAATGAATCTGTTCTCTGACAAATACGTGTGGATATACACGTATATATTTGTATATATGCGTGCTATCCCTCAACCATCTTCAAAGTCCTGTAAAAGAGTGAAATGTGCTCTTGAGCACAAGGAGGGAGTCTGGGTAGGACGGCTGATGTGTAATGAGGTTTCCTCCGTCCTTATTTTTCACCATGCCAAGCTACTTGGACTGTATAAGCTGATCATGTGGAAATAGCAGGAGAAGATGGGTCATACTTTGTAGTTTATCCAAAACGTGCTCTGTGAATGTTGCTGAAACTCATCCTGTAGTGGTTATGTCTGGATATATTGGAGTTACGCCAGCTCTTTTGTCAAATTAATTGGGTCTTTGGTGATCTTTGTGATACGTGGAACAGCCCTGCTCCTTATTCCACTTCTGTGTTGCATGACCTGATGGTTTTATTTTTTAAATCAAAGTATGCTTGTTTGTGTTTTATCTTACAAAATTAGATGTACAAAAAGAAAACAGAAAGCCTACAATTCACACATATATTTCATTATATTAATGCAAATTCCTGGTGTGGCAAGACTTGTTGAGTATTGAAGACCGGTTATGTATTCAAAGCCTGGATTTCAACATTTCTCAGAAGCGGTGATAGCACAAAAGTCCCTGGGCAGATATGAAGTTCATGTTTGGGTCTGGTTGAATTTTTTGGCATCAGAACATGTAATAGTCTTATAGCTAAAGACTTTAAAGTTAATGCCTGGCATCACTTCAAAACAATGCGCTAGATCTATCATAAGTAGTCCTCTTATCTTATCTCAATGGCAATTTTATCCTGTAAATGATTTGAGAGTACAGTGTTTCAGTGCTGTGGAAAAGAGCAAGGGTTTTTTTTTCTGTTAAATCTTTGTACTGCGAGTACAATTAATGATCCTGGTTTATGTATGGGTATTTTACTTGCAGAAAGCAAACGTTAACCATCGTGCATGTTCTGCAAACACACTGAGAGCCTCTTATGGACTTGCCGGTCTCTCCTTTCTGCACGTTCTGCAGAAGGTCTCTGCAGCTCAGCTTTTTAAAAGGCAACACTGGAGGCACCTTCGGTGTCATTTATAGCATATCTCCAGGCTGAGTCCCTTCCCAGGTCCAGTCCTGACTCTGCACCACACTTTTTGGCTGATGGGTAGCAATGCCCTGATTTCCTGGCATACAAAAGATAACTCAAAATATTCCCTTTCTGCTGCCACAGCCGCCTCTGTGTTGATGTCAATCTAACATCCACATTGTGCACTTTGCTTCAAGTCAGCACTTGCTGTTAACAATGCCTTTATTCAAGCTGACAACATAACTAAGCTTTTAGTAAATGTGTAAGTGAATGTTAAGTGTGTATTCAAACATTCAACAATGACTAGGAAACTTGAAAAAAAAAATCTTTGAAACTTGGTATTGTTTGCTCGGTGTGTATCTGTTAGAAATAACATAGACTATCAGTTCCTTGGGGCATGGCTGTTCTTTTGTTAAGCATACAACCAAAAGATCAAGGCTCAGAGGGGCTGCCATAGTAAAAATAAATATATAAGAAGAACAATAATGACAAAATAAGCTTGTCAATGCATTTTATGAGCTTGGTTTAGAAGTGATTAATTCTGAACTAAATAAAGACTGAATAGTTGTGGTAAAGTGACATGATAATAATATTCCTTTTATTTATTGTCTTTTATACTTCATTTGTAGATCACAGGCTAGACTTTACTATGGGGTAGGAGGGGAGCCCCTCATCTCGGTGAGCATCCTGTTTCAATAATATGAAATACATTTTCACTGCAAATTCCAGGCATGGTTTTCCAGAGCGAGGGTTATTCTGGATTAAAGGAGAAGTTATTGGTACACTGCAAAAGTGTTCCTAGGAAGCACAGGTTGTACGGAAGGATGATAACAAATATCTGAGATATTTGCATGTTGCAAATCAAAGTGCAGTTGTATTTATTGCATTTTTAGTATGAATATTTGTAGCCTCTAATAAGATAGAGCTATGTCCTTCCTGTCCAGAATGACTTTACTCAATAAAGGTGGTTAAACTGGATCTATCACCTCTTAGCCAATATCATGGGTGGCTGGAAACAACTGTAGCTGAAGAGCTGTACGGATACTGCACTATCTTCCTAATCAGCTCACTGAAGGACATAAGTTTTTCTGCCATCTCTTAACGCGTGTTTTGCATCCATTGATATTGTTTCAGATCTTAAAAGATGAAGCGGAAATTTGCCTCAATCAGCTGCGAGCTGCAGAGAAGAAGTTGCAACAAAAGGAGCTGGACACCAGTGAGCAGGTACTGGCTGTCTCTGCAAGTCCTCTTCCCTTGGGCAAGGAGGTTCAGTGTTTAAAAACAGTATCTTGCTTCAAAGCAAAAGCACATATTTTCCTGCAGAATTTTTAGCTAGCTTTCTTTTCTGTTTTTTTGGCAATAAAAGAGAATTAAACTGTCGGACCCTACAGGCAAATACTTATCTCATGCTCTCTGTTTTGAGTTGGTATTTCAACTACTCTAGGCTTTAAATGATGCATTTATTTTGAACTGACTATCCTGTTTTAATAGAGGTTTCTGACTCTATTCTAACCTGTTGTTTAATGGTTTGTATGAAGAGGATGATAATTGAACAATAAGTGATCTAAAAATAATCTTTATTCCTGATCTTATGCATTCATTGTCCAACCATGTTGTCTGTAAACAGCTCCATATGACCAATAGTGCTAAAATTATTCTGGACACTTTCAGTGAAATCAGAGATTAGTGTGCTTCAAGCAAAGTAGCGTAAGTAGTTTCCAGACTAGCATTGAAACATAAAGTCACTGATGTGCATTCAAAGCAGATTAATTTGAAGTATTTAGGAAAACGTAGACATGGTGGTTATCTGAATCCTACATCAATTTACAGATTTCTAATAAAAATCAGTTTTTGCAGTATTTGAGAACTTTATGTGTTGCTGAGTGAACAGTATCCATAACTTATATCCTGTATAAAGCGTTTCTAAATCTGTATGGTGTTTTATGCAATTCCGATTGAGACAATATTTGGTAAAAGCAGAAAGCATGACAACAGTCTTGTCTCTGCCATTCGTCCGTTGGGACTTTCTGAAGAATCTGGAGCCATTGAGGAAGATTTTGTTTAGGTGGCTTTGTTCTGTTTCGCAGACAAATGTTTTAGAAGTTGTCGGTGTGCCTCCTGTGTGACTGGTTGATCCATTAGTTATGCTTATCTCTCCAGAAGGAAAATGCAAAAATGACAGCTCTGACTTCTTTCCAGCTACTGTGTCTTGGCCAGGCTACCTGTAAACATGTTCATCAAGCGTTAACTGTAGCTAACAACTCATCAACCGATTAGTAGGTTGAAATACTTAAGTCAGTAACTTGGAACTAGCTTTCTGCTTTTACCAAATATTGTCTCAATCGGAATTGCATAAAACACCAAAATTTGTGCTGGCACTATTACAAAGGCCACTTTTCTGAGCCTTTACATGTCTATAAATAAGGAGGAGACAGGGTTAAACAGCTTCTGGGTTTCATTAAAAGGAAAAATCTTGTGTTTTGATTCTATAACAACAACAAACAAATGAATGAGACATGAAAAAACATTTTGTTGTGCTTTTAATTAAAAATAAAAAGCTGTTTCTCATTATGGCTTGTTGGGTGGTATCTTAGTGCTCCATGTTTGTCTTTTTCAGTGCAATGTCTTTGTAACTCTTCAGTCTCTAAGAGTGGCACATCCACAAAGCTCAACTCTTTGTTACAATAACCTTCTGGTGATCGCACACAGTTAACCTTTCTTTATTATAATTATCCAGAGAGACAAACTATCCTATAAGTATGGGGGATGAAATATGTTAGAAGGACTCTGTTGGCAAGCCCTGAGCTGTCTAGAGGCAAGTGTGGCACAGAAGTTGAAGATGAGCTGTTGTTTTTATGGAGCTTTTTCATTACAGTACTTCATGTTCTTGTGTGAACTTGTGTTTACTTCTGTTTACTTTTTCGATCCTCTTTACAGTGTCAGTAGATGCAATCATGCTTTATCAGTGTTGTTGCCGTGCTGTACCACTGATGAAACTTTATTTGACTGATGTGTTCCAATGCAGATGAACGTGTGTATGTCAAAAGAGCCTGGGAACTTCTCCCACTTTGACTAACCTAAATAATTTTTCCTTTCCATAAAGGTTGTCCTGTCTCTGCTAAGCATGGTTTTCTAGGACAGTGTTCTGTGTGTTCAGTAATGCTACAATTCTAGATCAGAGTCTCGGAACTGTTTCATCTTTCTTCACATCAAAATGCCAGATGTTTCCTTCAAAAATTAAATGTCCACCACCTTGAGACATATGTAATTGTATTCTTGGAAAGTGATGAACTAGCAGTAAATAAGTGTAACTCATACTTAGTACATAGTTTTTGATATATAGGTTTTGTGATATATAGTCCCAAGACAGTGAAACGAGTCTGGGAAACTTCTTAGGAAATTTGGATGATGCCAGACTTTTTCCTTGCAAAGCAGTGCTGAAATTTCATATATCTCATTGCCGTGTAACTCTGGGAACCAGCTTCCCGTCAACTCCTCCAATTTACGTTATGTCCCTGTATCACACACTCTTGTAGTGCATCACTTGATTGACTCCAGTGTGTTCCTATATCCAACGTACAACAAGAATTCTGAAAGGAAGGTCTTTCCTTCGACTAAAAACGTTTCTTTTTCTTGAGCCATATGGCTTTATGCAGTTTTCAGTCATAGTTTAAAAATCTTGATTGTCCACACAACAGACTTTACATCCTATGAATGTGTAATTAAAAATGATGCACACCACTGAAAGCTGAAGTGTTTGCCATAATTAAGGCAGGAATTTAAGCATATGCAAAAAATTTTGATGAATTGGGGCCTGTGTAAAAGTTAATGGTAGTGATCTTCTTGTTTTATTACCTAGATTTCTTTAGAATACCTCATTTCATTTCAGATTCCTTTTTGCAAGGGTAATCACAGCAACTCAGTATACTAAAAAGCTCCAAGAATCTCTCTTTCAAGAGATACATGCAAGGTTTTTTTCAGAGTAATTACCCTATTCCTTTCATTCCTTGTCCTAATGTTTTTAACTATAGGGGTGGATTGAGTATGATGTAAAATTTCTAATCAGGAATAATAGAAGGGAAAATGTTCCTGGTGTTTAACAAGAATTAAAAGTAACAACACCATGGATACTCAAACCATAGGAATACTCCTCCAAGCAGTCAGTTCACAAATAGAGTTTTAGAGAAGAGAGGTTCTCTGAAGACAGAAAATAAATTATGTTCAATTCATTAATATTACTGAGGAAATGAAGGAGAATACCAATGTAGATTTCCAACTCTTTAATTTTTTTTTCTCAAATAGTTTATAGAAAAGGGAGAAAGGAGTTATCTGAGTAACGATGTTGTAGAAGTATTTGGAATAAAATGGAAGAGCTTAGTTTGCTAAGTGGATTTCATTCATGTTCAAATGAAAACAGGAGTGATAATTGTAAAGAGCTATGATTCAAAAGCATTCAGTGAGTTTTCGTTTTTAATGTTTATTATTCTGACTGCTCGATTTTTTTATGACTGCTGGATATTTACCATGTTCAGGCTAACTTACTGTTTCCATGCCAACTAAATATATTTGTTCTCGGATGAATGCTGTGATGTGTCGTTCTGAAATTTGAGTTGCTGTGTAGCGCAGAGAACTTCTAACATTTGCCACACCTTCTCCTTGATGGGAATAGTGCTGTTGCCTGCAAATTTGTGGAGCTGTGAGCAAAGAATAAGGGAGAAACAGATGAGCAATATATGCCTCTATCCAGGGTGTGGGTCCCAAGTAGTTCTTGGGCCATACAATGATGGCTTTGATAAGAATGGTTGGACTTGATGATCCGGTGGGTCTTTCCCAACCTGGTTATTCTATGATTCTATGATTGTATGATTCTATGGCTGGAAGACTTGCTGTTATACTATCCCTTTAGTTTAGGGCTGTTGGTCCATATTTCTTTTCAGATTCGTTTTTAAAGGTATCACAGAGTTTTAAATGTGATTTGATAAATTCACAAGACATCTTTGCCCTCACTTTCATCTTCCTGCTCTGCTATCTGTGCTCTAGAAACACCACATGGAAGCAGCGGAGTTTCCTATATCTGAAGGTGGGGGAACCACTGCAGGAAGGTTGCTCCAAACCTACATTCTCTCCTGCTAAATGACTTTTAGCTCAGCTGCCCCAGATAACTGTGGAAGCCAGGCAGTGCTTCTGGGTTAGGTATTTAAAAATAAAATTGTGCTTGGTGGCCAGCTGCAGGTGGGGAGGGTTTAGGCAGCCTTTGTCTTGCAGAACCGATGAGCACTTTGGAAACAGAAACAGTCGGTGCACCGGAGAGAAATTCTGCTGTTTGCTCTGTTCTCTTCAACCCACGTCACTGAAACATTTCCAGAATTTTCCCCCAGAGACCCATTTCTGCTCCCATAGAAAGGGAAAGCTTAGTCGAGGTTTGAATAATCTTAACCACAGAAGTGATTCACGGAGAGCAGCTCTTGCACGGCCACTGCCTGCCGACCAGCGGTTAATTCCTTGGGCAGACTCAGCACCCCCTGGTGCGAGGGGGAAGAAAGTGAGAATCAGAAAGAAATTTCCACTGCGACTTTCAATAACAGCGACACCAAACATTGTCATATTAAAATAGTTTTTGTGGTTTCTGTATGCAACCAGCACGAACTGGAGAGGCTGTGTCTGAAGAACATTTGTTCTGCGAGGCTGAGGAGGGTCCTTTCCTCCTTGCCCTTTCCCTTCAGTCCACCCATTGCTCTGCTGACACCACAAGCACAAGATTCTACTGCGTAATCCAGCTGGTTTCCCCCCATAAAGCATTTCACGTATGTATGCATATTGTGAAAAATATAGAAGATGAAGAGCCAGGGTGTGTAGTTCCCCACAGGCTGGCACCTGAAAATCCATCCACTGGTTCAATGTCTGCAGACAACACAACAGAAGATTTCCAACTACTTCTGGGGAAGAAATTTCAACTTGAAAAGAAGATTGGAGAAACACGTACAAGCAGTGAAGAATCTGATATAAGCGAGAGCACCCTGGTCAGGCTGGTTGGCATTTGCTGATTTTGTAGTATGTTGTTCTCTTTTCAGACTTCCCCATAGAGGCTGTTGGGGAAGAATCAGACTGATTCTGGTTTTCTCTCTTTAGACGACCTTTCATGGATATAGGCACCTCTATATGTGTATGGCAATGTTGATGAAGATAACATAAAACGATTACTGACATTCTTTGGAGCCTAATTCTACCACTTTTACTTTGGTTAGTGTCTAACATACGTGCAATTCCTTTGATATATTCATTAATCACTTAATGAAGTGACAGAAACGACTCCCAATTTTAAATAAGACCAAGATTGTTAGAATAAATCATAACTTTGCATTTGATGTATTTTATATTTTGTATAGCATTTTCCTTCATGGCCTACTATGAAAGGAATGCAGAATTAAACAGAATATACTAAAGTTATACTGTATAGCATGAAGTTTCAGATTAGCAGAAGGGGACAGAAGCTGAGATTCAAGCACAGAAAAACAGATTCACAGGTGGGATTTGAAAGGAGCTGGAAATCAATGGAGTTGAAAGTTCCCAGGAGCTCCATATGGCAGGAGCTGCGGGAGAGAAGGCTCTCACCAACTGTGCAACTGTCAAAGGGAAAAGAGGTAGATGATGATGATGTACGTGTGAAAGTCAGTGATCAAATGTTAGCTTTGGTAATCAGACACAACTGGAAAATACACAAATACACACCTACTTTATAGAACAGAATGAATTATTGGCCAGCTGGAGAAAGACAGTAAAACAGAAACTACAGAACAAATAGTTAAAAGGAAAAAACCAGAATTTTTACCAAAGAAGAATAGAAGCATATGCTGGCGTGCAGGAATTGGAGTATTTTAAAATGTCGGTTTTCTAGTTCTTTGTCTTAATAGCAGTGAATGAGGAAAAAAATCTTCCTTTTAAGAGAACAGTGCATAATTTTAGAGTGTTTGTGATTTGCTTGCCTATTATCAATTAAGAGAATTCTGTTCTTTCAGAAGTGTTTAAAGTTGGACTGCAAGGGACAATGCAGGGAATTAAAAGATGGAAGAAATGTCAATGCACTGAGGAGCCTGTCGGATGACAGAAAGGAAGAACAGAAATACCTTCTCTTCAGAGCAGGCTCTCAGCGATGGGCGCTCCATTAGTGAACTGTCACATTAATTTTTTTTCTGAGTCATGAGGTGCCTGGATGGAGCTCAAAAGCACTGAAAAAGGCCAGCTTTATGCTGATCTTTAACATCATTAAATTCCAAAGTATTACTTTGTTTGCAATTTAATCAGATTGCTCAGATGTCCACTTGGGATGTGCAGCAGTGTCTGTCTCCCACGCCAGCCGTCCTCACCCATGGCCAAAGCTCAGCAGACTCCTACCAACCATGATGCTTTGTAAACCTGGCAGTTTGTTTTCCAGTTGAGATGCCGATTATATTTTTGCTCTTGAAAGAAAGGAAATAGTGATAGTAAAAGTAGCTTCTGATTATTTATCTTCAGAGATTTGCTTGTTCACACAGTTGGTGAGGAAATATTGAGCCTAATCCCCCACGCTGCTGAACTTTGTCAGCTTTTGCTGTCGTTGGTGAGCACTCAGCAACTCCGCGTATCAGACACTGAAACCTTGACTTGCTGAGCCATCCCCGAGATGGAAAGGATTATATAGAAGGTAACACGTGCTGGAATGTAAAATTGAAATATATAAATACATTCCAGTGGTGGCGTCAAAGATGCTTATAGCTTTATTTCAAACTGTATTATCTTGATAGTGTATTAGGAATTGACAGAGCCAGAAATGGGCACCATGTGTTGTCAGCTTTGGCCCAGCAGGGCTAGTTAGTGGCTGGGCTGGTTTTGATCCTCCAGGGGCTGGTTTTGGTTTTGATCCTCCAGGGCTGGGGATGTGAGCCAGGTGTGAGCCCCACGGAAGGGAGGAGTGTGCCGGGTGCAATTACAACCTCTCTGGCCAGTGGAAGGGTGGCATTGACAATAGCTGAAGGAAATAGAGCTTGTGGACAAAGATGGCATCTGTGATGAAGAAGGATGTTGAGGCTCTGGAGCGAGTCCAGAGAAAAGCAACGAAGCCGGTGAGGGGCTGGAGAACAGGCCTTATGAGGAACGACTGAAAGAGCTGGGGGTGTTTAGCCTGGAGAAGAGGAGGCTGAGGGGAGACCTCATTGCTCTCTACAACTACCTGAGAGGAGGTTGTGGACAGGAGGGAGCTGGGCTCTTCTCCCAAGTGACAGGGGACAGGACGAGAGGAAATGGCCTCAAGCTCCACCAGGGGAGGTTTAGGCTGGACATTAGGAAAAAATTTTCCACAGAAAGAGTCATTGGGCACTGGCAGAGGCTGCCCAGGGAGGGGTTGAGTCACCTTCCCTGGAGGGGTTTGAGGGACGGGTGGACGAGGCGCTGAGGGACATGGTTTAGTGTTTGATAGGAGTGGTTGGACTCCATGATCCGATGGGTCTTTTCCAACCTGGTCATTCATTCTATGAGTCATTTGGAAGGAGGGGAAAAGAAGTTGGGGAACCTCAAAATCCCAGCTGGAACAGTAGCGGAGCCCTGGAGATGGGGAGGTGGAGAGAAGAGCGTGAATTTTCTAGCCACAACATTCTTGGTTGTTCCGTGGTGTTGAGAGTGAAAGCTTTTATCCCTCTCCCACTTGCGTAATCCCAAGAATGCTGTTCTTGCCATATGCAGCCCACTGGTGTTTCTTTTAAAGAAGCTTTGCTGCCTTCCCTTCCTTTGCAGCTATGATTTATATAGACTTGTGTTGCTTAACTACAAACAGGGTTTTGCAGGTGGGAGACCTTGGTTAAGAAAAGAAAGAGATCGAAATACAAGCTACCAAAGTAATACGGCCTCTTGGATGCGGGTTGGGAAAAGAAATGACTTTGAGCAGAAAGCTCAGTGTGCAGCGAGCAGCTCAGCATAACTGGAGGTCCCTGCGGGTTAGTAAAACAACAAGGCAAAAATGTTTTGGACGCTCAGATGGTTTACTAGCTAAAGACAGAAAACCAAAGAGGATAGCTATGCCACCAATTTATGTTTTATTGAAGCTGTCAGGACACAGGAGGTTCTCCAGGAGTATTTTCTCAGTGGAGAACAACATGGTGTAAGCTTGACAAAATAACTCGCTCAGCTGATCTTGCTCAGTTGCTGTTTTCAACTGAGCCAAATTCATGAAATTTATAGCATTCATTACTTTTCTTAAGAACTTGAGAACATTTGTATCAAATTGCATTCTATTTCTCTAAATCTGGAAGAACCATATTTCAACATATGTTGCACAGTAAGAATAGTAATTCCCACTGCGTGAAATAAGAGAGGATGTGGGCTAAAAGCAGTGGATACTCATACTTGATTATATTGTGAGAAGACAAATGTTCAGGCCTTGTTCTTCATTGAAAAAAAAGGGGATACATCATTTTGCTCTTCATTAGGAAGAAATGTTGGAGAAGGTTTCAAGCTCCAATTAAATATTCTCTTATGACAGAACACTGAGTTTAAGGAAATCTGAGATTTTGGTAGGCTTCGGTTCTTACTAACATTGTCCAGCATCCCCAGGGGCAGCTGATGGAGGAAGGGTCCCATATAGACTTGTAGCAGTTTTGTGGGAGTAGAGTTTTGCTCACCTAGTGTTCAAGAATGCTGAGAAGCAGAGGAGTCACTGTAATTAGGGAGAATATAAACAAGATAAGATTAATCATTACTTTAACATTTGGGTTGTTGATTGGGATTTTTTTTTTAATGGAGATGGCATTGTAGCAATTTGTCCTTCGCGTGCCGTTTTCAAAGTGCTTTCAGAAAATTACTTCAATAATCACACCACCTGGATGAAGTTGACCTGTGCAATATTATTATTATTATCCTCATTTAGAACATGAGACTTTAGGCTGAGATTAAATGATTTGCCTAAGGCTGAAGGAGTTATTTTTACCTTTTTGGGACCCTAACCTGTCTTCACATTTATTACAGCAGCTCTTTCACATCTTCATTCAGAGGTGTATATTGCAGAACAGATATTTACCTTTTTAAAGAGATTTCTCTTCTTAATAGCATTGTAACATACTATTGTTTAATGCAGGAAAGGATTTGAGAAGGATGGGCAGTTACTTTTCTCATCTTACTCCCCCTGAAAGGTGGAGAAAATTTGATAATAATTAAATTATCCTAATTATGCCTTTTTGTCACTGTCCTAGAATTTCCTGGCACACATGGAAGTAATATCCTTCACAAATATTATTAACAGGCAGAAATTAAGATACTAAAAACACCACAACACCGTAGTTAAGTGAACTGCCTTTTGATTCTTATCTGACATAATCAAAATGTTAACTTCATGTGCTTCAAGAGAAGATTGATTTTTTTTAAAGGAACTTGAACAACTCTTCTGTGGTCCCTTCATTTGTTTTGGCAATGTATACTACGGAGTTTCTTTGCATTTTCCTTGGTTCAAATCAAGTGATTTACAATTGGGAGATCTAGAGAATATTGCATTTGGTTTTTTTCTTTATTTATTTTTTTTAAATGAGACAGGGATTTTGCACCAGGGCTGGCATGTTCTGGATGATAAATGCAGCATCACAGACCTCTTGGCAGTAAGAAGAGGAGAGCTGGGTATCAGGAAGCTGAGTAGGATACGGCATGGTTGTGGCTGTGTAGCAAAGCATAGAAGAGAAGCAGAATTTCCTCCGTAGGTTATTCTTAGAATCACAGAATCATAGAATCATAGAATAACCAGGTTGGAAGAGACCCACCAGATCATCAAGTCCAACCATTCCTATCAAACACTAAACCATGCCCCTTAGGAATAAAATGCATCTGGTCATCTTGGGGATGCTGTGTCTCTCTTGGCTGTGCTTGTTTCTTAAAAAAAAGAGGGAGAGTGACTACAGCGCAGCTTGGTGTCAGTGGGTCTTGTCCCTGATCAGTCCTGTTCTCGCTTCTGCTTCTCACCCAGCCCCACAAACATCCTTTGGACACTTTTGGAAATAATGAGTACTTGAAAAATGAATTGTGCCACCTGAACACCCCCTGAATTAGGAAAATTGAAACTTGTATTACGGTACTGAAGAGCATTTGGCCAGGCCTGACTGTTTGGTTTGGAAAGCTCAGGTTTGGATATTTCTCTTCTGGGCATCAAACCCAGCTTTGATCTCTTCTGAGAATGGTCAGTTCCCAACTGTGACAAGATGTCATGGTCGTCTGTGAAATTATAACTTCTCTGCTTTCTGCATCACTTTGTAAAACTGCGTGTCTCTTTTTTTCTAATTTATCGTGTGACTGAGCCTACACGAGCGATGTGTGGCAACTTCAGCTTTCAGTTCTTTCTACTGACACCAAAGATGATTGATGGTAAAACTCTAAACCTCATATGTTAGCCACCAACCTGAATAAACAAAGACCAATGTGGCAGCTTAATATTAAAAGCTATAAAACCTTCCTGGGGGTTCATGGATTAAATCAACTCACCAAAATGAATTTTCAGAAAAAAAACCTTTCTCAGGACTGAAGAAAAACGAACACAACAGTAAATGAAATAGAGCTATCCTCATCCTGCAGACTAAAGCCCTCCTGAGGGCTGAAGAATTGCAATTTTAAACATCTCTCAAGAGTGCAAGAGGAGACACAGTATTTGTGGATCCTAGGGAGGCAGCTTGAGGCTATAAAAGAACAAAAAAGCCTTTAAGGCACCAAAAAAAAAAAAAAATCCCTGCAGACATAGCTTTCATTGGTCAAAAATAGGTGTTAAAAAATAAAAACCTTCCCCCATTGAAATTAGTATATATCAGCCCACTATGTGTTATTTTTTAGTTGTAAGAAGCAATTTAGGTTTTTTTGCCATGCACTATTTTAATCTCTTGGGTCAATAAACCTTGATAGTAGCTTCAGCCAAAAATATCAGTATGTTGTTTATCATAATTTGACAGGAAACAGCTGGGATCTTATTTTCATCTTATTGTGATGCAATTATTAGTGAGCACAGCTGAAAGTTACGTACTTTGTCTTAGCAAACAAACAAATTGCAGTTGTATCACAAAGAACAGTTTTCACTGCAAGAAAAAAAATGCGTCTTCTCTCTGAAACAGAGTAAGAAATCAGCCCCAAGCAATATTTCAGCTACCAGGTCTTGTTTCTCATTTTCTTTCTCCATTTTCAGCTGACCCAGTAATATACATCCATACTTTAAAACACTGTACGTGTTTCTTCCTGATTTTCCAAGAAGCACGTAAGTCAAAAGGCAATAATTCCTTCGCTCCTTTGCAGAGTTAATAGCAAAAGTTAACAGCATTGTGAAAGCACGTATTAGAGGACACTTGCAGATTAAATTATTAAAACCAGTGGCCTGGTTGAAAGATGACTATTGCACAATTAGAATGTTATTATTTCACTCACAGAGCTGTATTAAAATTTTTGTTGCGCCTACTTACAATGAAACTTTCTTGACTTCCCTCTTGGAAAAATGATAATGAGGGGTTCTTGCTGTGTGCCTGGCACCTGAGGAAGCTGGTGTGAGTCCTAGATGCTCTGTAGGCATGGCTAGATCATGGTGTAGTGAGTCATATTGGGATCCAGGCTCAGCTCCTGACATCTGCGTCGCCTGTAAAAATGGGGAGAGCTTGAATGTGAGTCAGGTCCCTGCGATGGAGATCCTCTGTTGGTTGGGTCACTGCAACATATTGGCAAGGTGGTCGATCATCCAGATCCTTGTAATTGTGAAATACGTCTTTGTTATTCAAAGTTCAGGAAATAAAAGCATTTTGCTGTTCTAGCTGCCTGTTTCTGCTCCCGTTTCACCAAGAACAAATGTGACACGTTGAATGAACTGAAATATATGTTTCTGCTCTATCAAGGTCCCCACCCAAATGAGCTGTTGGCTCAGAAAATATTTATGCTGGCAAAGCACCTATGCGTAGCTTTGTAAGCCTTTATAGGAGCAGTAGCATAAATTTATCGGCGTAACTTTCAAAAACATAAATTTTGATCACTGGCTTATATACAAGTGGGGTTCAAACAAGGTTTCCTGTCTCACCATTTTTCATTCTTTAGATTTGCATAGTGGCATCATTTACTTGCAGCTCGCAAGGAAAACCTCTAATTGCTTATTTGCATAGAGATTTGGAGATTTCTTCTGCAAGTTGGAATGACTCATAGACTGCATTTTTCCTAAAGGTTCATCAGATTGTTTTATTACTTTTGTATTGATAATTGTATTATGCATAACCCACAATTTAGCATGACCTGTTTTTTCTGAAAGATGGTAACTGGCAAATCTTGCGGTGAACTTTGTGTTCAGGTCTCACATGTTTAAGCATGTGTTTTCCTTGCAATCTGGGAGCTGGAAGTTATAACTCACAGCTTCTTCAGATCTAAGACTGAGGTTTTGATTTGTGATCGCAATGGTAGATTTAAGCTATTTTAGTAACTCAAAATTAGCACAAAATGGCATTGGTGAGTAAATCATTGCAAAAAAAAAATATTCAATTTGAAAGTTTAAAGATATTTTATGAGTTAATCTGATATTGAATCCCTTTTATCCTATATTTAAATATTCAGCTGCTAATCCAGAAAAACACCTAAGTACTTGTTTCATTTGAATTAAGCGGTTAGTCTTATTGGAAGTTAAGTACAGATGTGAGGCCCTGATTCAGCCAGGTAATGAAGCGTTTGAGCAGTCGTGTGCAGCTCAATGGACAGAGCTGAACCAGACTCTCCTTGCTTTTCCTGAGTTAAGATCTAGCAAATACAGCCCCACCAGAGAGATACAAAGCACAATCCTTCCAGCTGATCTGTCTTCAGGTAACATTGCTTTGTAACTGTACTATTTACTCGGCAGCTGTTGATTACAGACTAAACTGTCCTCCTTTAGAAGTAATAATTCTGTTGTGAACATCTGCTATCATAATGTCTAAGAACCTACTTGTTGCAAGTTCCATAGCATCAACGAAGTTGAAGAAGACACAAAGTGCAATGAAAAATAGTTACATGGTAAATAATAAAAAAAAAGGCCTTAAATGCTCCTAGAAGTTGAGAAATTTTGTGAAAAAACTCTTGGGAAACAGTAATTCACCTTGTCTAATGGAATAAGGGGAGAATATCGCTCTACTGACTTCATTCAGATCCCACCAAAGACAAAAAGTTTTCACTACTGATTTGCTAAGTGTGTGTCTGTAAAAATGCTCTGTTGAGACACATTTTAGAATTATTATTGCTTCTTCAGACGATGTCCCAACAAGTGCTTTACTGTTTCCCTTTCATTATTTTTTACTCCTGTTTGTATAGTCTTTGTTCTTACATTTTCTTTTTTTGTTTCTTCTGCTTTTTTTTTCTTCTTTTGCTCTTTACAGGTCATTGCTGGTCTTTCTTCTCTCCTTCCCTTTCCCCTGATAGCACGATTCTGAGTTTACTTAGACTCCGAATTGAGCAAAAGAAGAAAAAAAAAGTAGCACTCCAGCTTCCAAGAGTAGCATCTATATATAAATTTCTTTCTGTTCTATTACAGATGACCCAACTACAACAAGAATATGAATCCATACTCAGAGGTCGCTTGCCTGAATCTATGAGACAGCAATATGAAGACACCATTGCATCTTTAAAATCTCAGGTACTTTATTATTATTCATCTTCAACGTATTCAACTGGATAAAAAACATCTCTAGACAAGAAATTATGACCCTCTAAACTTTGGGGAAAAATACTGAATAAGCCTCAAAACCAAATTATGGCAGCATTCACATGCTTCTCACTTGGTTGTTTTTCACAAGGCTTTTCTCCTCCAGCTTCCTCACCTTGAGAGCTGCCATATTGTATCTTTTGATCCCAGATTTTGCTTCAGTTGGCAGTTGAAAGTAGAAATTCTGCTGTATTCAGTATTAGGATTTCTTTCTCAACCTTTCAAATATAGTACAAAGAACCACAGAATTGTTTAGGTTGGAAAAGACCTTTAAGATCAAGTCCAGCCATAAACTTCACACTGCCAAGTTCACCACTAAACAGTTGTTTCTCACCTTCCTTACCTTGTTTCTCCTAAAAGAATCATTTAAAGGATGCATGGAAAGGGTGCAGAAGACAACGAGAAATCATTTTGGTTTCTTTCCACCCTATATAATTTATATAATACAGTTGCTTTATATATTTTTTTTTATTTCTTCTAGGATTTTATTCCAAAGAAGCAATGGATTATTTCTCCATTTTCCTATATGAAAAAGCTATAATAGTTTTCCGTAATGCTTTGTCTATAATATTGCAAAACACTTGCTCATCTAGAATAATGCCGAAACAATATTATTTGTGTGAAATAGACTATTAAATTTGCTACTAGAAATATCAAAATGTCATTGTAAATAGGGAACTGTTGATGAATTGAGTGTTTCGTGTGCATGATTCCCCCAGAAGTTATTTGATGCTTTCCCATTCAGTATATTAGGAGCTGGAGGGAAACAAAATGCCATCATTACCTGAACTCAGGCGAGGAAGGATAAATAGCAATAAAGAGACGTGATTATAGATATGGAAAAATGGTAATCAAAGGGTTCGCATTTAGCCCAGTGCAGGACTGTCCATTTAAAGGTGTTGGAAAGGACTGGGATCTGTCCTGGGCTAGAAGGAAGAAATGAGAGAAAGGCAGAGCAGTGCTGGTGACTCAGAGCTTCCCATGAACTCTGGGAAGAGCAAAAGCCCTGAGGACGCAGCATACAGGTTTAGGCTACAACTCTTTATTTCTCTTTCCTATGCAATATCTGTCCATGGAAAGGGTTGGTAATTTAATGTATTTGGGTGTCCCCCTCTTTTTTTTGCTGTACAATGCAAAGGATTTATTCTGTAGTACTTTTTGCTGTGCAAGAGACACTTTGCACACTTTTTTTTTTTGCCAAAGTGTGTCTTTAGTAGAAGTAGGAAACTTTCTTAGGGGGAAACTCATATTCCTGTGTGCTGCTAGTGACACAACTTCAACACTGTGGTTGTAAACACTCTGCTACATGTCAGAGGCTTCCTGATGGAAGGGTGCTCTTTCTTATATAAATAGTTGAGTGAAATAAAGCGTTAAGGATCTACTGGGGAAATCTATTTCCAGTTGATAGTAAAAAGCTATTTTTAAAGTGTGGTTGACTATTAGCGCTGCCTGGTAGGAAGTGTTACTCTAGAGCTAATATAGGAATACTAGACCTTTTAATGAGTTACAACACAGTAGAATCTGATATCCACCTGCAGGGCTTCTGTAAGCAGCAGCAGCATTTCAAAAGAGCAAAAGTAACTACACACACTAAAACCTGGGTGCTCTCCCAGAACTACATAGCTGCTGGCTGTATTTCCAGCAGAACGCTGTCGTCGCAGAGCCCTCGATAAGCAGGGCTCTTTCTGAAGCACAGGTGTCCTGCTCTTTGAAAATTGTTGAAATTCCTGTTTGAAAACATCAGACAAGAAGGGCAGTGGAATCTCTGCACCTGTCAGGATTATTTATTGTTGGAGGAGGATGAAGAGGAGAGGCTGGGTAGAAGCATCAAGCAGTGATAAAAATAAACAACAAAAAAAAAGAAAATATTCAGGGCATGGGCAAAGTTTTCTAAAAAACATCGCCAAATATAAAGTGCACTGCCCAATTTTCTGCTTTTGGTGAGTCACCCAAAAGTGGCCACAGTGTATTAATAAACAGTAATTTTCATACACTTCAGGAACAGGTGAGTGCCTTCATCAGAAAAGCAGAACTGCAGGGATCAGAGCACAGACATCGCATGGGAGTTTAGAGCAGAAGAGAAGCTCCCAGACCCTTGCATATCCCATATGGTCCCACTAGCTGAGTTTAAAACTTAGTTTGACCCTATACCTAAAGGAAAAGAGAGTGTGCAGCTGGAGGAAGGACAGGGAAGCCACGCTAGCAGTCTTCTATCAAGTATTAATTTGAGGATGCAGCTGAAGCGTTACAGCTTTTTATTTAGGCAGGATAAAAGAGAAAAACACCCTTCATGAAATGAGCACAAATTTATTAATTAGAATTGTGTGCACCATTTTCATGCGGGATGTATTTTACAGATAAATATTCTGGAGAAAAGAGTCTCTGCCCTCCAGGAAGAGGTGGATGTCTGCCACGCCAGAAGGTATGTGACTATCTTCGATCAATTTGTACCATTTCACACCTGTGGATCCCAGTTATTGAAGTTTTATGACATAATTAAAACACTCAAATATGGTTGCAGTTTTAAAAGAGCCTTATTTTCAGTAAACAAGCGTCTGAGACTTTTCCCTGTGCTTAGTCAGTACTCTTCAAGGAAGATTAGAGAACGTGCAGGTGCATTACAAGTCTGGGCTTTGCCTCGATGTTCATGATGAGACAGTGGCTCGGTGCACATCTGCAGCTCTACGATGATGCCACCTCCTTTTGAGCTCCTTTTAAGATAGAAAACAATGATGCAATGCATAATATTACAGATCACATCTTCAAAGTACCGGATCTTCATGAGCCTGAGCTTTTTTTCAGATGTTTACACCCTCCAATATAAATTATGGCAAGTGCTGCAGCAATAAAAAGCCTTGCTGTGCCTTTAGAGTAAGTGATTCACATGGAGAGGTGAGTAAAAGGAAACCTCCTAGGAAAGCCACTCCATCTTTTCTAAATTTATGGACTTTGATGATACTTGCGTGTCTCACATGAGGGTTTCAGCAAATAAGAGTGCATGCTTTTAAAAACAGTGTAAAAATCTGTAATATATTTAATCATTTGTAGAAATGTTAGCAGTGTGAAAGTTGTCTGAAAATATTAAGCTTCAACTTTTTGTTAGCTAAAGCTAATTGGAAACGGAAAATGTCATAGATTCTTGGCAATAAGTCCAGTGTAGGTAACTTCATTAGATAAATATAAAGCTGTAATATAGTTTCTGGAATCTCCCCATAGCAGCTGTAGCAGTAACAAGGGATGCATTTTGTCTCAAACTTATTCTGTCTCAAAGTTAGGAGAATAGCTGTTTGAAAAGATGAATAATCACAGACCTTTAGGTCAGGCCAGGCCACTGATGACTGAGATGCTAGGGGTGGAAGGAGCCCCAGCCACATCAGATGGGGAGGAAGGGGCAGGGGCAGAGCCAGCACAGTGCAGAGCAGCCTCTCCCGGCAGGGCTGCAGACTTGGAGAACCTTTTGTGCCACTTCTGTTCAGGAATATTTTCTTCCCACCCTGAACTTTCTTCCAAGACTACATTTACACGAAATTCAGTGTTCGCGTGCACCTCACCCTCATTCATTGAGCTACTGCTTTTTGCTGCTTTTACCCACACGCGTGCCTGTGGCTGCAGGCGAGATGTGGCTCCTCGATGCTCCCTGCGTGCTCCTCAACACCTCGCGTGGCTGCGGTCACGGCTGCATCCAGGCCTTCTGCCAACTGGACCCAGCCCTGGCTTCAGCCTGTTATGTTTTTATTGTAAGAATAATAAGATACGGCTAATGAGAATCTCTTCGTTTTCAGGTAGCTGCTGAGGCCGTTGGATTTCTTCGATTGCCAAATGGACTGCTTTGAATAGGTTTGAAGATTTGGCTCTTATTAAAATTAAATTAAATTAAAAATTAAAATTAAAATGCAAACATCAGTGGCTCTTTTGTTAGCACATGAAATGCAAGGAAGTTCATGAAAACGCATCCATTGCTCATGCCAGCACGTTTTTAGTTGTACCTTCCTTCCATTATTCTTTTGATCATTATCTTATTACAGACTTACGCGTGTTTGACTCTGTGCTGAGCTTGCTTACCAAGTGAGTAGAGTTTCCTCTACTAATATTTTTGTTATTACTTCCTAGCACCATTCTTTTCACTTTCATACATGAAGGAAATCCTATTTTCTATTATTATTGTCCAAGATATTTTAACATATTTTGACATTGTTTTGTGTCCATGTGTTTACATAATATTAAAATATTATTATTTTGTACTATTTTGTTTTGACATTATTGTCCTGCTTGGGCATCTCACTCAGCTACATACCCACAGTGCATATGAGAGTTTGGTATGGCTTTGTGAACTAAGAAATTATTTCATGTTATGTTTCAAGGAAAAAACTTGTAGCAGGAATGAAAACTCTGCGATGACAGTTGCCACCGTTGCCAGTTAATAGCATATAAACCTATGGCTGAGGCTGCAGACGCCGGTTGCAGGAGAGTCCTTTGTCATTTACTGATAACACAGTTATGGGATGTTATTGAAAAAGAGTCATTACTGGTAACGGCCTTAATTCTGCATGAGTGTACACAGGCTGGATGATCCTGGCAAATCCAAGCAGGTTCCCGAGGGTTTGCAAGGATGAGTTTTGAGCTGCAGTGGGAAGCTGAAGGACCCAGAAGGGGAGTCTGGTCACTGGCTCTGCCTCCCAGGCAAAGGAAGGTTTCCTTATCTCTTGGCCATCCCTGAGCGAGTGTATACATTAGTACATTTATAATCTGTACATTTAGATATGCCAAATATAGGAATAGCTTTTTTTTTTTTAACTAGGCACCGTCCTGCCAGCAGTGTTCGTATCATGGCATAGTTAATGGTGTGAGTGACAAGAAATTCCTGTCTTCCAAGTCCAGCTGTGGCACTGGCAGCAGCAGCGAGACCCTCCGTACCTCTGCTGACAGGAGCTGTCTCCTCTCCTCCCTCACCCCACTGGCACCAGCGCTTGCGTGCCACGCTCTGGGCAGAATTCAGAGGGTCCTGACTGCTTGAGTGCCTGAAACTGGATGCGGCTGCCCCACCAGCTATCCCGCAGCTTTCCAGCTGCGCTCTTATCTCCACCTGGCATGGAGATCAATGAGCAGAGGCTCTGGCAGGCTGGGCTCCATCCACCCCCTCCTCCTGGCAAATGCCTGCCAAGTACAGGCTCCAGCTTTGCTCGGTGCTTTGCTGATTGTCAGTCCGGTCGGGGCCTGGGCAGGTTCTCCACCTTCCCTGAATCAACAAATGATTCTTCTAATTATAGATAAGGGGTTGTCGTGGTTCTGATAAGCCAGGAGGTGCTGCGGCAGGTGCCACAAAGCCTCACCTGGGGCAACGGGTGAGTTTTATTAGGAGGAATTTGTTAGGATGCATTTAGTTAATTGTGGGCAGTAAAATGACTCGTATTTACTCAGGGAGGTGCACGGCGGCAGCGATGGTTGGGCTCATCAGGAAAAGCACGGAGAGCTCACAGAGCTGCAGGCTGCACGAGCTGGGATTTACCTGCTGGATATTGCCCTGTGTGCAAGCAGCAGATGTTAGGACAGTGGAATTGCTCTTCTGATGTGTGAAAGAAATGAGGAGTCTTTGATTCTGCAGTTCCGCTTGCATTCATGCATGATATATGGGGGGTTACAGTGCTTCTGAAAGCGGTAAGGAGGGGTACATCCATAAAAAAACAAGTGGATCCTCTTCCAGCTAGTTGACTTCAGGCCTCAATTTCCTTCTTTTTGATGGAAGCGGGTTGCTGATATCATTGATGATCAAAGAGCAGCATGAGAAAATTAGATCTTGGTCAACCAGGAGTTCTAAAACTCTGGGAAACTCTTTCCATCATCAAATACTGGGTGAGGAGCATTTTGAAGGGCTTATAAACCTAATAAGAACTTAAATTCATGGTTAGTTGGAGTTCTCTTGTAGTTGTTGTTAAGATTTCTTCGATTATTTTTGTAACAAGTAGGAAGTAGAGTCCAAATTGCAGGATTAGAAATGTTTTTGTACGTATTACTTGCTCTATACCAGTCTTTTCACCCACTAGATAATAAGTTGCCAGCTGCCAGAAGTTGGCTTCATTGCCCATCAAACAAGCTGTGGTGAAACCAGCTTGAGTATGGTTAGAGCTTTATTTGTACTTTCCATTTATTTAATTTTACTGATTTTGGGGAGAGAAGATTGCTTCACTCTACATGAAGAAAAAAAGCATCATAACGTTTTTTACCAGTATCAAGGGAGGTGACCCCTATCAAGGTGACACTTTATTTCGGTGCCACTCACAGTTCTTGTGTTACACGTAACAAATAAGCTCATTTCTGGTGCAGCTGGAAGAAAAGGGATACAACCTCCCTCCTTCTCCCAGCCCTCTGCTTTCTTCTGCAACAGAGCTTTAATTGTGCTGCTGACAGCAGATACTCCTGGTACTGCCCAAATCTCTGCCGACTTTGATTTCAAACTGAGAAATGATTTTGCTGCACAAAAGGAGATTTTAAGGTGACTTGAAGAAAATATTTGCAAACACTAGACTATTTTACAGTCTTTTATTGAATTTTCTGAAAAACACGCACAGCTTTGATTCCAAGGATGAGCAGTCTTGATAGGGAATGTCTGTGAGACCTGATTTATATTTTTAATTATCTCAATGCACTGCAAGTCCTTCCCAAATCACAAAGTGTACTGGAGGCACCACACTACTAAATTATACTTGGTCTCGTTCTGAGGGTACAAAGGAAAAGTAAGACGTCAGATGTCGTATGAAAAAGTTTCAGAACACAAGGTCATTTTAATTCAGACTTTTTTTCCAAGGAACTATCTTTTCTAAGCTTTGATATTTTGTTCAGAAAGGTCATTTCTTTTAAGCCTTTGTCATTAAAGAAGACTTGTTCTTTAAAGTGTGCTATCAAAGAGTGCAGAAATTGCAAGTTACTGAAACTAAAAATGCACGATCAATTTTAAGTCTGCCAGCTAAAGCCCACTTAAAATTAGATGTCCTCTGGTACTGGTGGCTTCTTTGATAAAGTCAGTGAAAGAAAGATACGCAGTTGGTCAATTCAAACCAAAAAAATTGAGATAATTAAATAAAACATTTTCTCCCTAAATTAGAAATTAATTTTTTTTGTGTGAGAAAGCATTGAAAGAACAGAATAAGGATCTGAATAAGGCACTGAAGATGTGGCTGGTCAGTCTAGGGAGTTTGTCTGCAATGGCCTGTGGATTCACAGTTGACCATTCTTCTTCCAGAGCAAGCATTTCTAGAAAGGGATTCCTCAGAAATGGGTCTTTCTCTTTAAATTCAGAACCTACCTAAATCTCAGTAAGTTTTTTATACAGTCAGATTCTCATTCTGCTTCTAAAGGAGGTGGAAAAACAGACCTAAGAAGGCTAATGGCTCCATATGGATTTCATGAACAGTCAGAGCCTGGATGTTTGCAAGGCTGTGTTTAATTGTGCTCAGGAATGATGTTACGTCTTCTTTGACTTATCGACACTTGCTTGTCATCTTCTTGTTTGTTCATTGCTGTTGGATGAGGTCATTGGCTGACTAATTTCAGTATACATTTGAATCTAGAATGAAATCTCTGATTTTAATCAGCTCTTCCTCCCCTCTCCTTCGTCTTCCTTGGGCTACAGTAGATGAAATGTGACTTATCCCAGGTTCCTGCTGGAGGAGAGTGTGGTGGAGCAGTGATGGGAATTGGCACTGGGAGACCAGGAGCTGCTCCTGGCTGTGCTTCATACTGTTGCTGTGGCACGGCACCTCGTGTAGCCCACTGTCCCATAGATGAAGTGATGGAGAAGCTGCAGAGCAGGCAGGGTTAGCTAGAGGCAACAGGCAGATTGCAAAGCTAGCCATGGTGCCACCACCTACTTTGACTCTTTGTGAAGGTTTTAAGTAACACACCAGAAGTCTCCATTTTCTCCCCTGACTTCATAATAGAGACCCAATTTTGCCACGGTATTTGCTATCCTCATATTTAAAGTTTCCTGTCTTTACAGCCATGAAGCTGGGCCTAATCCAAACCTTTAAACTCAACAAGCAAGTTTCAGGAGACTGCAGCTGGCTCTAGACCAAGCCCTGTAGGTTCACTCTGGAGGACCACCTATGTTACTGAAATCTCCTGTGGAGGGTACAGCAAGCAGGGGAATTCACTGTTGCTCTGCTCAGGAAATTTTGGGAGCTGCAGGATCGAGCTGGTGTGGGTTTGGGAGACTTGGAGTTGCTCTCTTGGCTTCTCTCTTCGCACACGTGCATCAACTGTTTTTGTAAGGTGGACATGTCCTTCTGCTGGAAGCAGACACAAATGCACCGACACGTTCTGCTGCCCTGGGCATGGCTGGAAGGACAACCCTTTGTGGCTGCATCTCAACAAATGCAAAGCAGCAAGGACCTACCATGGAATTGTGAACAATGGGCCCTCTGGGCCGTTGTCTGCACGTCTGGCTGGTTGGTCCAGCTCCTGGGGCTTTAGCCACGCAACCGATCCAAGCTCACCTTCCTGTCGCTGAAGCACTTAGTGTCACTCCTGAATAAGGAGCAGCAGAACCCGTGGCTTCCCACCTAGAGCCAATTTCAGTCTCCTTGAAGTTTCTCTTAGAGTTTAAAGGGTTTGAGTGAGGCCCAGCTTCCTCACTGTGAAGGCAGGGGAAGTTCAAACAAGAGGAGAGCAAATGTGGATCCCCTGCTTCTGCAGCAGCCAACCAGGGGAGCATCTCCTGCCAACCCTGTTCCCACAACTCAAGGTTTGCTCCCAATGCAGATAGTGGCCCCAGTGATGCTTCAGTGCCTTTTTTCAGACCTTGGCTGTGGTTCCTCCTGCCAGCGTTATGGGTGCCGTAAACCACCGGGCTGCTATGCGACAGTTTGAAATATAAATACTGGGCCTAGTAAAAAAGTAACCAGGCACCTGCAGCAAAGCTCCGGTTACAGCAGCGCGGTCCAGCTGCCACCCCACACCCTGCTCCAACAACAGGGCCAGAGCTCTTGTGGATCATGGACAAAAAGGAGCTGGACAAAGCAGCCAATTCCCAGCTGGGCACTTCTCACCTGAAACTTCAGCTTTAATTCAATAGAGCACATGTGCAAACACTTAAGCTTAAGCTTGCACTTAAGTCCAGGACCAGCCCCGTGCTTGGATGTGCTGATGAATAGGGACTTTCTGGGGACTCAATCCTACAGCCGAGTTTGTGATTATCTCCTACCTTTAGTGAGATTATACCTGAGCTTGCTTATGCTCCCAAATGTTGTCTTCGAGGCAGAGGTTGTCCTTCTCCAAACAGTTACGTTGTACATATCTCCACCTCATTCCTGCCAGAAGAATCCTTCAGCACCCCATGAGCTGCGTGTGCAGCTCTGTGCCAGCAGCTCTAGTTTTGAGGCAGGGTGACTGTAGAAAGGCTCACATGAACATCTTGTCTGCAAAGGACAACTGAAGGTCTTCCCCTGCAGTAAGTTGGTGGGGTTTCATAGCAGTAGAAGCACCTTGCGATTGGGTTGGGTTTGTGCTGAAGCAGTACTTTATGATATGTTGGTGGAACCAAATTATTTAAGCCTTTTGATGGAGCTAAGGGTTGGGGGCTATTTTCTTTCACATATTTCTGGTGGGGGCTCTCCAGGCAGAGCTTGACCATATTTTCAGACTGATGCAGGAGCTTTGTTCTCAGGAGCGAGCCCCCGTTGTTGTGACAAGCAGCACTAAGTTGGCCTGCGATGCTGAGCCTCGCGCGGGATCCAGCCTGCTCGTGACTTGGCGTGATGCCACCTTGACAGATGGGCCCTGAGCATCCAGAGATGCGTGTGAGCGCTGGGGGCTGGACCGCCCCGGGTCCCCCGCAGGGAATGCCTCTGCTGGGACTGTGGGTGAGCCCTCCCCAATTCATCGCTCTGCTTTGCTTTTATCTTTGCAGAGGCTCCTTTGCAGAGGGAGACAAGTGCTCTGCTCGGGTTGAGCCTCTGCAATGTGCACGTGGGTTTTGAAAATTACGGCTGCTGTTCTATCAAACCTATAGAAGAACAGGATGGGAAGTGCTTGGGGAGGAGACACTGATGGCGCTTCACCTCCAAACACTGTTGTTACAAAAGATGCTGGGTTTTGGATAGATTGTGATCGTCAGTTACACAGTCATTGTAAGGAAGAGGGTGAAAAATGCCAAGCTTAAACTGATAGGAATGGTTGGACTCGATGATCCGATGGGTCTTTTCCAACCTGGTGATTCTATGATTCTATGAAATATTATTTTTAAATTCATGTGGCTACTAGGAGCTTTTGAATTGATACGTTCAGATCTCTGGATCTACAGACCTTTGGGTCTCTTTTATTTCATATGACAGCAATTTCCAGGTGAATGTACACACAGTCGTGTGAGTACCAAGCTGTGAAATAGCTGCATGGGTGCACAGTTTTTTGATGAAAGTTCCTTCCCAAGTTGTCTTTTCAAGCTAGCGAACAGCAGTGCTGTAAGATGCATCTCTCACAAGTGCAGCCTCCGGGTTGCATTGCATGGGCATGAAAGATTAGGCTTGGGAGAGCAACAGGGAAAAGACAGTAGAGGAAACATCTCCCTCACTTGCTTGTGGTGTGATGGCTACTTCCAGTGTTTGGGTGAAGGCTGTGGTTAAAGCATTGCTGAAATTACCCTCCATTGAGTCCTGGGACTCCCTGGAGGCTCCTGGTGATGTTTGTACCCCCGAGGTCGCAGCCTTTGCCCTTGTGCCCGGCCAGCTTTGTAGCAGGGAGCAATTCCAGGGTGTGTTATTTACTGGGCAGGCAGGTTCAAGCCTTTCCCCTCCACAGCAGGCATTTGAAGCCGTGTTTTCAAAACAGTTCTGTGTTTTGATGCTCACCTTGATTTGAATGCCCTAAGGGCTCTTTGATTGAGACTCCTCACAACCTAATGTTCTCCAAGAAACCCAAACACCATTTGTAATTAATGATGTGCAATTATGGATGGTTTTATTTGTATCCTGACGTGTCACCTGGGCTGTTTGTCATGTTGGAAGACTAGAGAGGAGATGGGGCTCAGGGGTGGGTCTGGATCCACCTCTGGGATGGGACATCTGGGGGACCACAGCTGGGATCCAGGAGGGGATGGAGCAGGGAGAGGTGTCTCACCTCAACTAAATTCACACATAATTCCACAGTTATGGTTGATTTTAACCTTTTCTTGCCCATGGAGAGATGAGGACTGCCTGCTGGTGAGGCCTCTCTTCAAGCACTCGGCGTCTGTTACTGTTCCTCGCAGGCAGAGAGGTCCCAGGGCTTACGGTAAGCAGCTGTAGCTCCAGAGGGAAAGCGCTGACGAGACAGAGCATTACAGGGAGGACGTAACAGCTGATGTATTTACAGCTACGCTGCTTCCTCGATGTTCCTAAGACGCAGATGAAAGTAAAACTGGCAGCCGCTCCACGCGATGCAAATCATGCGCTGCTGCAGTGGCGGCCCCGCGGAGGTATGCCATGTTTAACCGTGGTTATGCAAGACACCGCTGCCAAACCATGTTTTCCTCCGTATGTGGCTTGACAGAACATTGTGTTTAACCTCAGACTAGATGGGATAAAACACAGTTCTCTGTCAGGACTACAAATTCCTATTTCTGTCTGCACCTAAACTCTATCCGTCGCTCCTGGCTGTGGTTATTTCCATCGTGTGGACAGGTGGGACATTTTCAAGGGGACATAGAAGCCTAAAATCTTGATCTTTTTAACCTGAATTAGGTTCTTAACTCAGGTGGCAGCTTTGAATGTAGGCACCTAAACCATTTAAACACTTTTTAAAGTGCTTTCTAGTCCCTGAAGCCACTGGTTATTCTGTGATTCTAAGCAGAGCCCTTGCAGTGGTTTGTTCATCAGCTTGGTCCAAATTTGTTCATGCTCAGATATTGTCCCTGCTAAAAGAAGACTCTGTTTGCTAACGAGTGTTACATATGTGTTCAAAACATTTTGTAGTGCCCTGCACGTGGGTTAATGTGTAACAGGGCTCTCGGTTCAGCATCTCTGAAAGATATCAGCCCGTGGCTTTCTCATATGGAGCAGGAGAACGGGGACCCAGCTCCATCCCGTGCAGTCCATGTATGGAAAAGCTCGAGCGCTGATGGTCTGTAGTGCAGCTCCCCAATATAATGGTGTAATAATTAACAACAGCCTCTGTGGTTATATGGCACCCTCCATCCAAGAGTCTCCTGACACTTTACAAGCCTGTTACCCTCAGATGTGTGATGCTGAGTTCAAGAGCCCCATCTTGATAGATGGTCTCCTCGGGGCAGATTTGTGGCATGGAAGATTTGTTGTTCGTGCTTTGACACGTCGGTTTGAGAATTCAGATCCGTGTTTCTGCTAGGTGCCAAGAGGCAGGAGCTGTTGAGAGGGCTGCTGCAGAGCTCACACTGCATGGGCCAAGGCCCGAGCGGTGCTTTGTCGGCATCTCTATTGTTGACTCTAAATCTGGCCCTGCTCAGCTGCAGGAAAGAGCCTGCGATAGATAACGCTATCTGTGCTCTCACCCTGATGAATAATTAGCCATCGGTACACGGAGCCAAGTGCGATGCCTTCTTCTGGGTGGAGCCTTCTTGAGGTGGTGTGATTTTGGGGCTCCTCCAGGACAGCGCAGAGCAACCCCCGAGCATCCTAACGAGCCCCCTAATGAGCTTTGTTCGGGGGCTGCAAGCACAGCTGCTGTAGGGACAGCTGGGAGACGCACGGAGCTCCTGGGCCCTCCATATGGATGCTCTTGACCTCTGAGGCCTCCAAAACTCCATGTGGCTGCTGAGGACACTGGAAAAGGTCAACCCCCTCTCCACATCCCCAACAAAAGGAGGGGTTTGGTAGATGTGGCCAGGACCAAGCAGTGAAGGGGTCTTGGAGGGAGCTGGAGGCAGGAGGAAGCGCTGGTTTTCAAGGGGGTGTGGATTTGCAACATGGCAAAATTCACTTGTAAAGGCAGGTTGGACAAAGCCAGCTACCGCATTTGCAGCCGCCTCTGGGTGCCCAGTAAATGGAGCCAGACGGGTCAAATGGGGCTCGGATCCAGCCACCGCCACCCCAGCAAAAGGCTCTTGCCGCTCGCCCGGGCGCAGGGTGACTTTGAACCCCCTCCCCATCCCCAGCAGCTTTGTTATCGGTGCTATTGTGGGGCCGGCGGAGCCAATCCCCGCCAGCCCCGATTCAAAGTCCAGGTGCCAACCAACTTGAACTCTCCAGCATCCCCGCCGTGAAGCAATTATTCCCTCAGACTCATTCATTGTTCTCATTACACCATAAATTGTGAATGAATTAAACATGCACTTACCACTATGCACCACAGCTGTCAAGGAAAATAACACACAAATATCGCATGGGGCTGGACCCTGCTCCCACTCCTCTCCCAGGAAGGTTTGCGGCTCGCCGGGAAGGAGGCGGCGGCAGCCAAGCTCGCTGGAGCTGGTATTTTCTTTATGGTGAGGCCAAATCTCTGTTCTCACTTAGAGCAGCGCAGGGCAGGACTATCTCCACTGGATTTTGTGTTTCAATTGAGTTCTTTTTCCTTCTGGGTGCGTTTACATCACTGTTGTGCAGTGGGCAGCCTGGCTCCTGAGCTTTCCGAGATCCCAGTTTGACCATATCTTACTTGAGGCACAACTCCTTGGGGCAGTAACTCCTGCCGTGGATGGAAGAGAACAAAGCAGGTTTGGATTTGTGCTGATAGGGTCAAACCCAATAGAAGCCACTGGTGCCTGGGCCAGAGCTCCCCCAGCCCCACCGCTGGGATGCTGAGCTCGCTGCCCTGAGCAGCCCAGCCCACGCTGGAGGATTTCATTGTATGTGACCCATAGCTGGCAAGGGAAGCTGTAAAAGAAAGGTAATTCCCAGCACCCAGCTTCGTCTTACAGCGCTATATTCATGTATGTACTTTCCCAACAAGAAGCATGGGCGTTCACTTATTTATTTTCTAATCTCTGCTCCATGTCCACGGAGCTCATAGAGTTGGGGACAATCTCCTAGCGTGTCGGCAGATAAACTCCCTGATTGTCCAAAGAGGGGACGTGGAACTTGCGGCTACCTTGGGGTACAACGTGGGGATTCACCAGACAGGATTACAGAGGGGGCTTTTCTTCTGAGAGCGGGAGCTGGAAGTTTGTCTGCATTTCTTCTCTTGCACCGCATCTCCAAGGAGGTTTTCACTTTCTAAGAAGGATGTTACCCACTGAGCTATTCATAGTAGTTAAATGAGAAAAGGGGTTAATAAAATACATGGTAGAAAAAAAGAAAATAAGATTAGAAGGACTGTTGTTTTGGCTGTGAGGCCTTCTGAGGGCTGTGGAGAGAGGGGGGAAAAAGGAACAAGATTATTATTTTCTTTTCTCTAGCTCAAAGAACTTCATGGCCAGAATACCACCACTAATCCCATTTTCTTTCTAACAAGTATTTTATCAACACCTCTTTCTTTTTTCCCCCCTCTGTTCTCCTTCCCCGAGTCTCTACACTGACATACAATTAGCTGTATTAAAATTAAAGTTTTGGCTACGTGGTATCTGCTCTGCAGAAGCATTAGTGGGGCTCGCAGGAGCTGGAGACCCCCGAGACTCTGTGCACATCTCCCCACGCACACGCAGTCGTTGCACTTCTGGGCACCTGGTTTTTCTTGCCAACCACAGGAAAGTATCTTTTACAGCCGTTCAGCGCCGTTTGGCAGAGGATCAGATAGCAGCTCCACTGAAAGCAAACAGCCGCCTTTCCGAGGGAGTAAATATTTCGCAACGTGTTACTTCAGTGTTATTTATTATGAACATATTTTCCCTTTTATCCAGGGATTTGCCAACTCTTCAGAGTCACAAAAAAACTCGCCGCGGCCTCACAAAGGGTGGCTGCACCTCTCCTACCTCCCTGCCATTTCAGGAGGAACCCAGGGAGGTTGCACCCAGCCCTGGCTCCCCTCTGGAAGATGTTTTGCAGGAGCCTGGGATCACTCCGTGTTCTCTTATAGGCAAGGGACACCTGAGATGGGAGTTTTGGTTTAAGCAGCGGGCCATGTATCAGGTTAAGGACAAGCCCCAGTACACACATGGCACAGCATTCCAGGGTGAGAGAGGAGGTTTTGGGGTAATACATTAGAGGAATGGGTTAAACACAGGGAGGAGATTTGCTCTCTCTTTTTATCTGCCTCCTCTCTTAAACCTGATGGAGGGAGAAAAGGGAAGATATTGTGTAGTGCTGGAGGAGGAGTGGGTGGGGGAACCATCAAGGTGAGACCCAGGAGAAGACAATTTATCTTGGGTGGGGCAGAAAATGAATTAAAGCCTTAAAAGAACATGATTGATCTTCATTAGCCTGTGACTCCTGTCTGGCTGTGGGAAGCTGCTGCTTCATGGAGGTATGATGGGCCTGGGGTGGTGAGGGGTCCTGCAGCTCCAGGCGCTTCTCCTCTGGAGACACCATTGTTTGGTGACATCTTTTTTTCCCTTCTCTTAAGGATTAAGGAAGCTGGTCCCCTTCTCTGCAAGGTTTGCCAGGGTCTGGAGGAGAACTCAACATAGGGCTTGGTCACCTGCAGGTGCAGCAGTAGCAGCTCTCAGGGCTTCAAGCACCAGTGCAGCCTCTGCTCGGGTCAATCCCAGTCCCTTGGGAGCTAAAAGTCCCTGCGTGTTTATCAGGTGCAGGGAGCAGAGCAATGGTGTGTGCTCAGCCACCTCCACTGTGCTGCAGAGGGATGTAGACCTTGTATAGCAAAGCCATCTTCTCTAGGGTATTTGACAACTGCAAAAATAAAAAATTAAGTAAGTAATAATCATAATGCAAGAGGGTAAATTACTGCAATCACCCCCATCCTGCAGCACGGGGCTCTGTGGGATGAATCTGAGCTCCCCACGACAGAGCTGGCTGGGTTTCCAGCGGCTGAGGAGGCTCCCCAAGTGCTGGGCTGTGCCCTGGCCGTCTCCGGGCAGGCTGTCTAGCGAAAGCATTATTACAGCAGCACCGAGAACTTGAAAGTGTTTCTTTATTCCTTCATTACCTTCTTACGTTACCTCCTCTTACCTGAGTATCCAGGTGCTGATAATTGGCCAAACACCAGAGCAGCTGGAGCTGGAGTAAGCGGCTCAGCCCCAGCCTTGGGATTTCTGCGAGGACAGGAGTCTTAGTCCTCCTGGGCTCATGCATGAAGGGCTCTGGAGGTAAAGGAACGATGACCCACAGGGGCTCTGGTGTATGACAAAGCCATCTTGGGGTGTTCCTATTTGTTTCTAATCCTTCTTGGCGCTTGTCCTCACTAGAAAATTAGACCATGTTGGAACATGACTTTGCTTCACCGTATTAATTACTAGGATGATTAAGATAGGTCAGCAGTTAAGTGTAGACGGGCATGGTCATGTTCAAGGTAACGTCAGATGATGGGAGTTAATCCTGCTATTCCAATAAGATTCACTCGGGACCGGGCAGCGTAATTAGGACCAACTGAATATTTTTTAGTCAAATTTGGATTTTCATGGGAAATTAAATTTTCTGCAAATAGAGAGGAGTTCCTAATTCATATTTTTCTTCCTTCACATTGCAAAGCTGAAACTCCAGGTCTCATTTCAGCCACAACTGTGTAAATTCTGAATTGCAGCAGCGATCCATGGTAGATGTCCTTGCATGAGATGCCCGACACTGCCATTTCTTAGCCACGTGTGTGCTCCCCTGCTCCCCCACGCTTTCCTTGTCCAACTACAAAGCCCAGCCTTTGGTGGAAGAGGCAGTCCAGGTCTATAGAAAAGCACAGAGCATGAGACAGAGAGACCACAGCTTCCATGTTGTACTGCAATCAAAAAAAAAAACAACAGCTGCTTGGTTGTAGTATAGGGTTTATCGGGATTGTTTTAAAAGTCAGCCAGGTTTTCTACAGGGAACCATTCCTGCTACTCTTTCTCAACTGGCTCAGTGCACAAAGACCAGCAGGACCCTATTTAACCAGCAAATGACTGCCCAGTCCAGGCTGCAGCAGTGTGAGCATCCTCCTAGGGCACATCAACAGCCAGCCGTGCCATCCCTTGCTCCGTGATGCTCGGTGATCCACATCTTGCTGCACAGCTCTTTGAGGTTTCCTCATCCCAGATGTGGCATTTGAAGTCCCTGGCTGGTGTCACCTCTTTCACCAGACCTGGTCTGGACCCATGGTGGCACGAGCCTGCTCCGCAGCCACCTCTTGCAGAGCAAGGCTCCCGTGGGTGCGTTCCTTTGCATCCCATGGAAGCTGTCATTAGAGTTTCTCAATCGATGCTTTCTCGTTAGTGACTGGGGCCAGTGAGAGCTTTGAATGAAGGTGGAGCCAAGCCAGAAAAAGATGCTGTCCTGAAAAATTGTAATGAAAGCAATAATGGTTGGGTCCTTGAACAATGCCTGCATATGACAGTTGTTGTCTGGAGGCTACCTTAATTACAAAACAGTGTTCTCAGCCTCAGGCTTCATGGTCTTGGTGCCTTTACTCTGTCTTGAGCAATATTTTATTGCTATTGTCTTCAACCTGTTCCATATTAAGTTCAGAGTATCTGAAAATTATATGAAATATAGGTTTGTTTTCTATTCTTTTCGCACAAATTTCTTGTATTTGGGTTTTGGTTTTTTTTTATCAGGCTATGAAAGCCTAAAGCTGGGATTATCTAAAGGATTATAGGAGAATTAGGCACCCAAAGCCAATTGATTTTTCACTGAATTAGCCAAGTGCATTTGGAGGGCTGGAGACGTTGGTCTCCACTTATGGTTTCAGGTCTACCTTGTACCTTCTCTATAAAAAGATCTCAGCACCTCTCCAGGTGGCCTTAAAAAGGTGCCAAAGCAGGAGTAGTCAGTAAAAACTACAGGTACGAGAAGGTAGACGTGGCCCTGAGACATTAAACTGCCTTTGAAAAATCTCCTTCTGACTCCCTTAGGCTCTTTTGAAAACGCCACTCTAAGTTACCGTCAATTTTGATAATTAAGCACTGATTTAATTTTAGAGTAACAATAATTGTCAACATTTTCCAACCCAAGCACCTTAAATTAGACACGCAGATCCAAACGTTGGCGCAGGATCAAAGCGAAGCGGTGTGATTTTTTCGGAGATGCTGAGCACATGCAGCTCTTGCTCGACGGTGTGGTAGGTTGTGCTCAGGACTTCAGAAAACCAGGCCATTTGGACTTGATCCCCTGCCAAAGTCGGTGTGCTCAACATGCATTTCAACACCTTGCTTTAGGCACCTTGGATTAAAAAAAAAAAAATAGAATTGGCTGGGAGTATTGCACCAATTTTCTCCTGGTGGAGTGAAAGTGGAGGTTGGCTGCTTTTCCAGGGGGAAAGTGCTGGGTCGCACAGCGTGTGACAAGGGATGCCATCGGTTTCCTTGCTGATAGTGAGCAGGCAAGACCAAGACAGCAGCCAGGTTAATTCCCTGACCCCTCTCCCCTAGCCTGCATTCCTCCGAGAAGGGATTCCTGTCTCCTGCAGTGGATTTGTGGTGGGGTTGGGCAACTTGGGGGTGGCTGAGGACCTTACAGGGGCCAGTGGGATGCAGGTGGCTGAGATGATGCTGCTCCCGGGCGAGGGCAGAGACCCCCTTGCTGGAGCATCCTATGCAAGATGGGAAGGAATTGCCTGTATCCTGACCTACGTCTCCTGGTGCCACTTGCTTTGGGGTGGAGGATAATTCTAGGGGCCAGGGAGGGCAGTGAGACCCCAGTGTAGGGGACCCATCCTGTCCCAACTGGGTGAGGTGATGCTGGACATCAAAGCTGCGATTAAGCCAATACTTTAATCGTATCTCAGTGCCTCATTACTCGTCCCGAGCCTTTGATGAGGGCTTCACCTCTCTGTGCTCTCCCCAATCCCAGCCCCACCCTGAATTAGTGCTTTTGCTTTATTTTTAGCAGTGATTTGGAAATTGCTGGGGCTCCTTTTTTCTTTCTTTCTTTCATTCCCCCCTTTTTCCCCCCTCTTTCCAGTTTTGGTTTGTTTTTTTTTTTAAGGATCATGTCCAGCTCAGTGTCCCTCCCAGCCCCTCCAAACCCCCAGCCAGCCGTTAAGGGAACATTCACACCTATTTTCCTTGCCTCGTCTCCCCTTTATTCTTATGAAGCTCTCATTGATTATTGCCCTTAAATTCCTCAGTCCGGTCATAGATAAAAGGATAACCACTTCAAAGCAAAGTGTTAAGAGTTTAACCTCGAGCTAAAAGAGTGGACAACAAGGTAATTGAGGGTAATAACTGATCACAGACCTACTTTCAAAGGCACATGCAAGCCTCACTTTCAGATGGCTTTAATTTTATTAACATTTGTAGCAGCTCTAGATGCTTTTGAATCATTACAAACTTCAAAGCTTGAGGTAACACTCCAAATGGAGAACCTGACACCAGGTTTTCTGTTCAGACCCACATCATATTGATAGGCTCTGTTGCAAGCATGTAACATCTCTTCTCAAACTATAAAAACCTAGATGAAAAAAAATATTGCCAATAGAGAAGATCAAAGCCTGAACCTCCCTTTGAATGATCCCAATGAAGTCAAAACAGAAAACAACATGGAAAAAAAATGTATCTATATTGTTCCAACTATCCTTGTCCATATTTAAACTTGTCTGCTGAGGTGGATGGATGATTCTCCCTGAGTTTTAGCAAACTATTCGGCTAATCATCTGTTTTTCTTTGGGCATTTGGAGCTGGCCCTTTTGCTGTCCATGTATGAAGTGTTTAAACCCAAGAATTTGGGAACAGCACATAAAGGAACAGCCTTGACTCAGCTGGGAGGGGAGCCACGTGAGGTAAACTTAAAAAAAATATGCTTATAAACTGAAAACACATGATCTAAAATAAAAATGATAAAAGCACGCAGGAGTCCTCCACCTCCAGCCCTTTATAGCTGAAGAAAAAGAAGTCATCTGTAGACATTGAGCTGGTTTATAGCTGAATGAGTCTCATCCTCCTGTGTCAGCAGGATGTCATAGAATAGTTTGGGTTGGAAGGGACCTTAAAGATCATCTCGTTCCAGCCCCCTTGCCATGTCCTCATGGTTTGGCTTTGCCAGGGCAGCTGCAGCCATGCTGCTCCTCTGCCTTTGCCCCAGTGCAACCATTCCTGGTCTGCCCGGTGAATCAGACTGAGGAATTGATCCAGGGTATAAATAGCCTTTTTTTCTTTGTCTATTTTTTTGTGCGGGGGAGGGTTATTTTTAACTGGGTGAGTTCCCTGAGCTAATGTGTGAAGCATTCACAATGATGGGGATGGCCCAAGGAAACTGGGCTGTCCCAGCTACCAAAAAAGATATCCCAGCTCCCCTCTGCAGAAAAGCTGCTGCCACTTCAGGCTGGTCTCAAGGCTCCATGCAACTTCAAGTAGTCTGGGAGAACTTCCCCAGCTGCTTCAGCCCCTCCATAAGATCATCAGAAATAAAATTACTTAGATTTTTTTTTTTTATTATTACTGGTTGGTAGTGGTGTACTGCAGGTTTTATACTGGTGTAATCCTTTCCTCCTGCTTTGCACCGGTGTAAGAGCGGAGTAAAGTGTTAGGCAGGTTATTTTTCTTTATTGCACTCCAGGACAAAGGGCTGGGTTAGAGTCTAGGACATTGAACAGGGTCTCAGCTGCTGAACTGGGCTGTTCCAGTGGTCCCCCCACAACAGCCCAACCTTGCTCAAAACACTCCAACTGCTCCAGCTTGGAAGCGCAGAGTCAAACCCTCAGCAGCTCTGAAGCACGGTGGCTTTACTAAAACTGTGGAAGGCGAAGGCTTGATGCTGATTAACCCCAGGTATCTGGCCCACAGGTTTTTGTCATTTTTACGTGCAGCCACGCGTGACAGATCAACATTTCCAGTGTTGTGTGGTGTCAGGTGTATCACATAAGCGTCTCATTATCTGTGTTCACTTCAACAGCAGATGTGAACGTGCATAAGCTTGTAGAAACTGCATACTTTTAAATGTATTAAATAACTTGGGTTTTAGCCTGCACCGATATTACATTCTTCATGAACTGAAATCAATTTAATATAAGCTGTTCTCTCTGTTCTCATGTTAGGTATGTGCCTGTGTAATGAAATGACAATGGTATATTAGTTAAAGCTATGGAATTTATGTTATTGTCCAAAGTTATGGCTAGAATAATAAGCGGTCATATCAGCATTTCTGTTGTGCTTTTAATGTGTCTATTATCAGTTGAACAGACAGGATAAATGGGACCCGGCACTAAAACATATGTTAAATGCCCAAGGCAAGCCCTGCCTTGCAGACCTGGGTCTGTACAAAACGTGCTCAGAAATTGCTGCCTCTTGCCACTTGGTTTGTGTCTCTGCCCACCGAAGCTGCTGCCCGTGCCGTGCTATCCCTGTATGTGCATCTCACCAGTACATCTTCCATGCTTAGCCAGACCGTGGAGCAGGAGGTGCCCCATTTCCCTGAGAGCTGACCAGCATCCCCAATTCACTGCAGCGGGAGAGACACACCAGGGTAGTGGTCTTGTTTGATTTAACCAACCAGGCATGGGATGGGGATCATGGTCACTTCCACTGTTGCAAAACTTTTTCCACAATGCCATTTCTAAGCAAAACCTGTTCATGTGTGATTAAGATGATAGAAGTGTTCCCCTTTCAGCTTGCAAGGGGTGTGTGTGGAAGCTCTCACTCACCTTAATGGGAGTTAAATGCAGAGAGGTAAATAGACCCATAAAGATATTGCTAATAAAGCCCTCAGAACCACTATTTTTCATAGATTTGAAGTACTGCAGCACTGTAGCGTTCCTGTAACCCTCACAACCTGACTCTGCATTAGCTATGGAGGGATTTCAGCTTTTACTGCTTTCAGGAGTTTCTCGAGCTTCCCCCAGGTGGAAATGTTCCCATTACAACACAAACTCATCTCAAAAAGAAGCAACTGGGTCTTACTAGGTGACAAGCAACCTCCTGCTCCCCTTGGTGCCTCCTGCCATGACCACCATTCCCTATTAGGGACTCCCACTGCATCATCACTAATGAGCTGATCTGCATATTTTATTAGAAGATCTCAGAGTGAAACATGGGACACATGGGAGGGAACATGCTGGCCTTTTCCAGTGTAATAATAGCAAGATAGGAACTGCTTCAGTCCCCAGAGGACCCTCATGGGGATGGGCTTCAGTCCCCAGAGAACCCCATGAACTGGAAGGACTCTTGAAGGAACAGGAGGACCAAGGGGAATGGTCATCCTGCCAAATGCTACGGGAAAGGAGGGAGGGAGTTGTCAGCAGTGATGTGAAAGGGCTAGGAATATGCTCTCAAGAGAAGAGATTCATTTTCAAAGGAAAAAAAAAAAAGTGTCTTAATTTCATCCGTGTTGGGAAAAGAGGGAGAAGCTCATAACCTTGTTTGAGTGGGGACTGAAGAAATAGAATAGGGTCTAATAGCACTTCAGTTTCTCCTGAACTTCAGTGATGCGATGAGGTTCCCAATGCCCCCAGTTTCTTACAGGGAGAAAGGATTCTGTTTAAGTGATTCCCAGGCTTCTGCAAAAGGATTAGAAAGCATAAATAGAAAAAGGAGAAAAGATTAAAGTAATATTTTGATGATCTTTTCCATAGCATGATGATTTCTGCTGAAAAGAAAGTAATTAATGACTTAAAGAAACACATGTCTAAATGGCTGTGTTTTGGATTTAGTCTGGAGAGGGGTTGACCTCCTACTTACGGAGTTTCCCCTGCATTTAATGAAAAGGGGAAACATGTCAATATAAATTGTTTAACCTTTCTTGAAAGGATTACAGTGGATGTTGTGCACAATCTGATACTCAATGAAAGTACCATCCAGATATTTGCTTGACGACAGATATATTTCTGGAAGTTGCTGCCTCTCTAGAGGACAAGGGCTGGCAGTGGAGAGTATGTTGTGCCCCAAAAGCACAATGATTTTTTTTCTGGTTCTAGTTCTAGAAAATTATATCAAGAATTATGTAAGTGCTCCTGACGTGGAGGGGCAGGTTTGATGGCCACTCAATTGCTGATTCGAGCAAAAGTTTACATGAAATGCAGCCTTTAGGGCTTTTCCTTTGTTTCAAGGCAATGAGGTAGAGCTTGGTACTCAGCTTGTCTCCACCAACATGCTAGTGGTAGCTTTAGTGAAGGAGGAATCTGCCTTCTGGTTCCTCTCCAGTTATTGTCCCCTCTGGTAGATACCGGAGATTTCTTCTCAGTGGTGCTCCCATCATTGATGGGGCTTAGATATGGGCCTTGGCTGTGCAACTCTTTATGTACAGAAAACTGCAGGGATTTGGGGCCAGGTCTGCACCTGAGGACCTGACAGACAATACGAGGACGAGGCTTTTTCCATGCAAAGTGTCTTTCTTCCAGTCTGCATGTCCCACCTGGAAATACAGGCATCCTTAGGAAAAAATGAAAATACCTGGTTTGCAGCTTCAGTTCAGGTCCAGCTTGTGAGAGACACATCATCCAGCTCCTGACAGTGCTGTGAGGGCTAGAGTCTCATACCTTTCACTATCCCCCCCTGATGCTGAGAATTGAACCGACAGGCAGAAACAAACCAAAACAGCTATAATTTTAGGGTATTCAGCTTTGACAGCACACCTAGAAATAACTGTGCATAAAGGGTTTGTGGTTTGTTTGGTTTTTTTTTTTCTCCTGGAGGTGAAGAGTTTTATTTGACTTTGTGATCTAAAAGTTTTCCACTAGTCAGGAAAGCCTATTCACTCATAACTCTTGTCTCTCCTCCTGCTTTTTCCATTATCATCATCCTTTAAGGGCTGTGTGGATCGGGTTGTTCGGGGTGCTGCTCTATGTGTGGGATACCCAGTAGCAGGCAGGGGCCAAACCACACTGCACCCGGCGGGCGAGCACCCTGCTGCATAGGAAGGGTTAAATTTCATGCCGCAGCTGCAAAGCCCAATTTCTTTATTTCCTGTTAATGACATTATTGCCTACATAAAACCATTGAAACATGTTTCTTTCATTTGTTTAATTTCAAATTCTGAGCACACTAGCTGGAAACTATGTTTAATAGTTAAACTCAAAACATTTGGATTTCCTTTCCTCGCTGAGATTTGCAGGGAGTACACTTCAGACTTAGTTGAGTTTTTAAGTAACCGTTTTTACACAGCTATAGAAGCCAGCCAGAAAACAAAAAGGATTATATTGCAGAATCAAATCACATCAGTTCAGGCTAGGAACACATCATATATTTCACTTCCTCCGCAGTCATGCCAAGATACCATCAGATCTTACTCGTCACCAAGCTGGCTGTGTTCTCTTCCAGGAGCCTTTGCAGAATGAGAGCCAGCACACCCTGCTTGCTCTGTGCATGCAGAAGGACTTCCCTGAGCATGCATGGAAAAAATGTTCCTGTTTCCATGAAAAAAAATAGGATGGAATCTACTTCCAGGCCTTGCTAGTACTGATGCTCCCATCACTTCCCCATGTTTCTCCAACATCCTCCTGCTGAACCTCACATGCCAGGTTCTTGCTGCCAACAGTTCTCGGGGCAAGGGCAAAGTGGGAGCACAGAGTAGGAAGGATGAGTGCATGTGTCGGTGCATCTGAACCATATGAATTTTGAAGGGAAGTTCTTAAATCTGAACACATAGAGATCCAAGCTGCCAGAGACACCTTATCTGTTGATGCTTTTAGCAAACTGCCACAAACTCTGCAAGGAGCAGAGGGGATTTAGCCCTCTCAGGGTGATGGACACCTACAAGCAGTTGTTGTGTAAAGCTTGACTGCTGGCAAGATAGAGTGTCTAAAAGTCACTTCATAAGCACTCGTGGGATTAATGCATGGAGAACTCCAATGGAAAATGGGCTTCAGAACCACTTTAGATTCAGATTCTCCTTGGCATGTGTATATGAAGCAAATCCAGAATCAATATCGTGCCTAGCAGAAGCAGTGAGTAGAGATGGAGCAAGGAGGAATGTGGCCCTGAACAGACTTTTAAGGAGTTTCTGCCTGGGCCTGACAAGAGGACCACACTCACTGCTGCTCCCATGGCATCACAGCAGTGCTTAATGTTCCATCAAAAAATACATGTTTGACTAAAATATTTTAATAGGACTTCAATGTTAACTTCAAGGATGAAATCTGGGCTTTGTATTGCTCAGCTTCTTGAACTAGAGAGTACAGAACACGGCTCCATCCCCTACCTGTGGTTCCTGCACCCATTACTCCATCCCAGGGGCTCAAATCCAGGCAAGCCGTTGCCCATCAGAGGTGTTGTAGACCTGGTAGCCTACCGGTTACTTAAACAAAAAGCTAGTAGGGAAAAGCGATATCTCATTTGTGCGTAATGAGGAAGGGGTTGTGGAAAAAATAAATCATGGGAAGTTGGTCATTAATATCTTCATTTGCCTTTTTTTGCCCCCACCCTCTTTTCAATCGCTATTCCATGCAGGTGAAGGAAGCAGTTCAGAAATGTTAATAGATAGCAAAGTGCTTATGTGTTTTATCAGCTCTCATAGAATGGTTAATGCTGATACGGTTCCCCTTTTAAGCCTAAAAAATCTGGCCAAGCGTGTGCAGATAGCAGGGAGTGCGCTGAACAAAACATCAAGGAAAAAAGTCTCTAGGGGGGAATGGAAATGTTAAAAGGATTATAGGAAAAGAAAATGTATCAGACTTATCTGGCAATACTCGCTAACAAAAGTATGTCGGTTTATGAAATGAACTTCAAATCCCATAAAACTAATTGTGTGTTTTCTTGTCTTATTTTTTAGTATCTCTGGCAGTGCTTTTTTTCCCCACTGCAAAAGCGTGTCTGCATGCGGATAATGCTCTGTGCTTGCAGTATATGGAGAGATTACACAGCCGATCGGTTTTATACCTCTTAAACTAATGATGTTAAACTAGTTCATAAAAAAAAAAAAAAGAAGAATAACTTCAAAGGTTCACATGTGGGTTGCAAACCTCTCATGTCTTCTGTATACAGGGCCTTCCTCTTATTTTGATCAAGACTGTTCCCAGCACTTCTGTTGAAATACTTGCAAGCCTTTGATCTTGTTATCAACATGACCACCAGTGAGAGCACCACCGCTCGCTGAGCGTATGACAGAGCCGGTGACGTCAGTCACCGTCTTTGACTAACACCGCTTCTGGGTTTAGATTGTACAGTCGCACGGGTCCTCCTTGGACCGCACTTATGACTCTTCCTGCTGGAATAATGATTTATATCCCAAGATCTCAGCCCACCATGGCTATGCATTTTGCCAAGGTGGGAAGAGTAAATATCACTGCTTGTTCTTGCTCAGCCAGGGAAGGGGAGGCAAAGGGATGGAGTGGGGAGCGGCGAAGGGAGAGGCTGCACAGGCTGGGGGTGGATTTGGCCCCAGGTGGGTGCCCATGAGGTGTGCATGGAGAGGAGGGAGCTCAAGATGCTTGTTTTCTCTTTCCTCCACGTCTTTGTGATCTTACAGTAGTTTTAGCAGAGGAAGCCCCTTTGAGGTGTATTAGTACAATTGGTGTCAGGCAGGCTCTGACCTGAGTGGCAGGGGTTGGATGGGGTTTGGTTGGCACCTCTTGGCTTCATCAGTGCTTTGATGGTGCCCACAAGGAAGGTGCATCCCAGCCTTAAAAGTCTCCCTGTATGCAGTACACTGACTTTGACCTCCAGTACAGGACTTGTAGTTAATGAAAAGTGCAATGTTAAATTTGGGTAAAACTGTTCTTATTGCTGAGGCTCTTAGGTTTGATTACACTCCTCGTACCCCTGTCATCTCCACAAAGGACAAACAGAACAGCCTGGTGTAGTCCTCATAGCCTCAACACGCCTGGCATTTGACCTAGTTTTCTGCTGGAACACAACAACCTGGAAACATCTTTTCTGGAGCAAGACATCAGCAAAATATCTATTTTGTGGGCAAAGAAAGGAGGCACGGAGCCAGATGGTTTGGGTGCAGTTAGGACAAGATGGGGTGTTGTGTTATAAGCCCAGTGAGCGTGGACTGGCGTATCTGTCAACGCTGCACAAGAGCGATGTCTTAGACCAGCATTTGAGTCCTTAATCATTTCCCACTGGTGTTTTCTTTCCTATTCTTTTTTTTTCCTACCTACTTTGAAAAAGCTCTCTCAAAAAAAGCAAAAAAAAAAAGAAATTAATTTCTTTACTATGTAGCTTCCCTGTGAACTGACTCTTTTCATCTAAAATTATTCTGTTTTGGTGCCACAATCTGACTTCAAGCTTCTTTGTGTTGCCTGTGAATGTGATAAACAGCAGCAGCCAGTGAGGACAGGATGCATTTGGCCTTTGCAACAGCACCATGAGGGCATTAGCATGGCTGGGTGATGCTACTTTATACAGCTTTTTGCAGTCATTTGCTCACACATCTACTGAATTTTTATCTAAAATGCAGAAAGGCTAACAAATAAAATACAAATAGTTAATTTTCCTTCTGCTCAGCCTGGGAATTCACATTCAAGTTTAGACTGGAAAATCAGAAAGAAATTCAAAGATACTCTGCTTTCTTGATGACTGCAGCTGCTACCTGAACACAGAGATTCCCTGTAGATCTGTGAACAAGGACTTCCAGAAACTGATAAAGATGAAGAAAACTCTGGAAGACCTTCTTGTACCTGCCACCGCCTGCCTAGTTCATCAGCTTACTTTTAAATCTCAGGCACTACGTGACTCTTCCCTGTGGGCAGGAGGAGAAAATAGACTCCCTGACTGGACATGCAGAAAATGAATGGGGCCACCGCAGCTTTGGGGAGGACAAACTGCTCCACGGGCACTTCCACACAAAGTCATGTCCTCAGGGGCTTGCCCTCCTCTGATATTATTCCCAAAGCATCCCTTTTTGGTGACTGTAATAAAAGGGACAGTGGGCTAGATAGGTCTTTGGGTGGGCTGCTCTTACGCACATGCAATCCCAAAAAGTGCAGTAAATTAAGTACCTGGCTGAGTTACTCAATTGCTTGGTGCACTCCCAGGGCATTGGTGCAGGGTGGTATTATTGCACAATTCAATTTTCATGAAATATAATGAATGATGCTTAATGAGACTTTCTTCCAAAGTGGAAAAGTCCAAGGTTTTCAGCCTCCACTATAACGACTTAATTTTCTGTGCTGTAGTAGCAAATGGGACTCGGAGAGCTTTTTGTGCCAACATCATTTCAAAACAAGTTCAACATGTGAGTAGGAAGAGGTGATGAATCCTCTTCTGGTGGTTGGAGGTCCTGGGCTGGAGGTGCCTTCACTGTCACCATCATACTTGGCATCATCAGCAAAAAAAGTATTAGTAATTCTAATAATTCATAACTGCTTATTGTGCCTAGAAATGGCTTTTACTGCTCAGCTTGTGTGTTTGGCAGAAAATTTACTTTCTGTGCCCAATGGTAGCCATTCCCAGGCCTGAAAAATATGGAATTGGGCAGCAACAACAAATTTACCCACATGTCATTTCATAGTATTAGACCAGCTGACCAGCCCAGGCACCTAGCAATGTGCATGGTGAGCTCCTTGCTGCTGTGCTTGTCTCTCAGACGGGTTCAGCCATCCTGGAGCTGATGAAATTGCAGCATCAAAGGATGGCACATCCAGGGCCACTGCAACACTTGGCCTTTTTGGTGTTTTCTTGTCATCTTGGTGGAGACAGTGGTCTCCTAGAGGAGAGGAAGAAACAAGAAGCTCTTTGGGAGTGGTGTGGAGCAAAGTTTAGCGATGTTGCAAACCAGTTGCTTTTCCAGTGGTGCATAAAGAGAAGACAAATTAGATGGGAAGGGAGAGGCACCAGTTTATGGCCACAACTCTGGTTTCTGTCCTCCCATTTAGGGTCAGGTTGAGCCCCTGGAGCCAGAGTTGGGCCAGCGCGGCAGCTCCTGGGTGGTCATCGTTCCCTTGGGGTTTCATTGCTGGGTCCTCCCTTGCTGTAGAGAGGTGGGATGCTGGCAGGACAGGAGGGAGCTGGATGAGGCTGCTGGGGAGGAACCTCGGTGGTGGCAGTGGGGTCTGTCTCGGCTCTGTTCGTTGCTGTGGGTGTTTGTGCTGGCTGGCAGGGGCCAGAGATGGTCTGGGGAGACTGGGCAGTACATGTGCCCTTGCAGGGCACAGACATAAGGAGAAGGGCTGGTCTGATGTCTCATGCCATTATGTTTCTTGGGAGATGCCATAAACAGTGTCCAAACACCCCAAAAATGGAAGGTGCCATTCTTTCAGTCAGAGTCATCCCACACACATCCCCTGCCCAGCTACCATCACCTTTCTCGCCCCATAAGCACACACGCAGCAGGCTCAGCAGTTGAGGGGAAGCGGGTTCATTTCCCAAAGCTTTTTCCTAGAGCAAGGGGGAACACGAGATACTGAGCCCAGGTGCAAGGAGACATGGTTCTCCTTAGGCAGTGGTAGCCACGGTGGTCCCCAGGGGCTGGAGGAGTTGGGGGTCTGGCACACAGTCTGCTGCTTTCGTGTGGAGGTGTTTTCAAGAGAGGGGCTTGATTCCAGAGTCTTCGCTCAGGGATATGGTAGAGAGAATCCACTTAGGGCCCCTGGAAGGACTTGCAATCTAGGAATTGATAAAAATGATAAAAATAAAGCAGAGCTTGACTTCAAAAGCTCAGCCTGCTGTGACGTTACCCTCATCGCACTCCACTACCTTGTTTTTAGTGCATGATGCTCGGATGCGTTTGCTGCACTCTGGAAAGAGGAAAATGGAGCTGCAGGGCCAAAGTGGGCGATGAGAAGGTGCAGGGCAGAGTCCAGCCCTGCTCTGCTACCCGGGGCCATTGCGGGCTACCCCTGCTAGGAACCACTGAGCCCCACTTGAAGCAGGGCAGGGAGGAGGTACCTTGGATCTGGGGGGGGCAGGTTTGGGGGCCAATCCCTAATTAAAACCTTTTGTATGAAGTTAAAAAAAACCCCAACCCTCCATTTCGTGTCTGTTTAATATTTAACAGATGGAGGGGGGGGAAGCTACGAAGCAACTGCAGCCGGGGTTCTGCTGGTGTGCCAGTTCTATTGCAATCAGATATTGTTTAATTAGGATGCAGAGCTCAATGTGCTTTTGGATTATTTATTTAAAAGAAAAAATATGGGGGAGTTGTCCCGTTTTCTGCATGAGATGGAAACTTTTCCTGAAGTTTTCATGCCTGGGAGCACCCTCCCACCCTGCAGTCCCTGGGCTGGATGGGGGGGAGAGGCAGTGAGGTGGGTGGAATGGGACAGACTGGGGAAGAACAGGGTGGAATGGAACAGAATGGGGTGGAACTACCTGAAAGGAGGTTGTGGAGAGGAGGGAGCTGGGCTCTTCTCCCAGGTGACAGGGGACAGGACGAGAGGGAATGGCCTCAAGCTCCACCAGGGGAGGTTCAGGCTGGACATTAGGAAAAAATTTTTCACAGAAAGGGTCATTGGGCAGTGTCCGAGGCTGCCCAGGGAGGGGGTTGAGTCCCCTTCCCTGGAGGGGTTTAAGGGACGGGTGGACGAGGCGCTGAGGGACATGGGTTAGTGATTGATGGGAATGGTTGGACTCGATGATCCGAGGGGTCTCTTCCAACCTGGTGATTCTCTGATTCTTTGAATGGGACTGGAGAGGGTGGAATGGGACGGGATGGGACAGAACGGGTAAGAACTGGGATGGAAGGGGTCGGGAGAGGGTGGAAGGGGCGGAATGGGGCGGCTGCTCCTTTAAGGGGGGGCGGGAGGAGCGGCGCCTGCCGATCGCTTCCCTTTGATAAGGTCCTGGCAACTCCGTAGCCGCACCGGGATGCCACGAGAAGAGGGCCAAAAGAAAAAAAATAATAGTAAAAAAAATTAAAAAAAAAAAATCCTTCCCCCTTCAGTATAATCATTACGTTTTCCTCGCGAATAGTGAAACCGGCCCCTTCTTTTTCCTAGCGTGACGCTTTTTCACTCCTGGCGCAGGGGGATGGGGAGCGCGGGGGGTGCTCGGCGTGCTTCTTTTTCTCCTCGATTTTTAAATCGCTTTAATTTCGGAAAGGGTGGTTTTTTATTTTTTTTTTTCCCCCCCTTAGGTTGGTGCATCCGAGCGCTATCGCCCTTGCAGGACCGCGCTGCGCTTTGCAGGGCAGGGAGAGCCCGGGGGGGGGGGGGGCGGGGGAGGCGCCGCCGCTTTTGTATTTAAAATAAATAAAATAAATAACCGGGGGAGGGAGAAGAGGAGGAGGAGGGAGGTGCGGAGCAACAGCAAAGCGGGCTCCTTCCCCTCGCAGCTTTCCCCCCTCCCTCTCCCGATGCTCCTCTCCGATGCGGTTGCACCGCCGGGGAGAGGAGGAGGAGGAGGAGGAGGAGGAGGAGGAGGAAGGACAGACGGACGGACGGACGGACAGCGGGGGGAGCGGGGCCGCGGGTTTGCAGCGAGCTCGGGTTCCGCGGTGAGTGGCAACTTCGGGGTCCAGCGGCTGCGCTCCTGCAAACCCCCCTCTTTTTTTTTTTTTTCCTTCTTTAATTATTTTTTTCCCCCCCAAAATACACCCTTTTTTTTTTTTTTTTTTTGTAAATCTATTTTTGGGGATTTTTTTTTTTTTTTTGCTGTTGCAAAAGGGGCTCGGAGGATCCAAGTCGCTCCGGACTTTTCCTCCAGCTCCCACCTCTCCTCCCAGCCCCGTCGCCATTTCTGGAGCAGGTTTGGATGAGGAGGATGAGGAGGATTAGGATTATTTTGCACGCAGGGCAGTGCCCCCACCATCTCCCGACCCCCCCCCCCCCCCTTTCCCTCCTCCCCGAGCCGCATTCGGTGGCTCCAGGGGGGACAAGGGGCTCCCCCCTTGCTCGGGATGCCCCGCTGCGGGCAGGTACGGCCACCGCTCCTCATCCCCCCTCCTCCCTCTCTCTTTTTGGGGGTGTCCTCTGCTTTAGTGCCCCCACAAAGCTGTTCTGGGGGATGCGGAGCGCTCCGCGCGGAGGAGGAGGAGGGTGTGGGAATGGAAACCAGATGCCTGGAGATATTGGGGGGGGGGGGGGGTGTCAGGCTGTGCCCCCCCTTGCTCCCCTCCCAGCCCACCGAGAGCCGCGATGGGGCAGGCGATGGAGCCGCGCTGCCCCCCTGCCTTTCTCCTCCCTTCTCCTCCCTCCCTCCCCCTTTTTTTTTTTTTTTTTTTTGACTGTGAAGAGTTGAAAAGCCTGTTTACTTTTTGTCTTTGATGTTGGGAGGATCTGGTTTTGATTAGATCAATACTCCTTTTTTCTCTCTCTCTTCCCCCCCCCCCCCATCCCCACCTCCTCCTCCCCCTTTTTTTTTTTTTTCCCTTTGCAGAGAGGAGGCTCAGAGGATCCCCTGCTGACTCCAGGCAGAGGAAGGCAGAGGCTCAGGCAGCTCCTGGAAGCGCTGGGAGCCCCTCTCCCCACCGGGCTCCGGAGCCATGAGCAGCGCTGTGCTCCTCGCCCACCTCCCAGACCCCAGCAGCAGCTTCAGAGAAGACGCTCCCCGACCTCCCGTCCCGGGAGAGGAAGGAGAAGCACCATGTCCTCAGCTCCCCAGCTCGTTCCTTCCCAAAAGCCAAAGCTTCAAGGCCATGCCGGTGCCTCCTGCCCCCAGGAGGAATGAGAACGGGCTCGGGGAGCCCGAAGGCAGCGCATCCCCAGACTCCCCTCTGGCCAGATGGACCAAATCCTTGCATTCCTTGCTGGGAGATCAAGATGGTGCCTACCTATTTCGGACCTTCCTGGAAAGGGAAAAATGCGTGGATACCTTAGACTTTTGGTTTGCCTGCAATGGCTTCAGGCAGATGGACCTTAAGGATACCAAAACTTTAAGAGTAGCCAAAGCGATCTACAAAAGGTACATCGAGAACAACAGCATCGTCTCCAAGCAGCTCAAGCCTGCTACCAAGACCTACATAAGGGATAGCATCAAGAAGCAGCAGATAGATTCTATCATGTTTGATCAGGCGCAGACTGAGATTCAGACTGTGATGGAGGAAAATGCTTACCAGATGTTTTTAACTTCTGATATATACCTCGAATACGTAAGGAGTGGAGGAGAGAATCCCGCGTACATGAGCAGCAATGGACTGGGGAGCTTAAAAGTTGTCTGTGGCTATCTCCCGACCTTGAATGAAGAAGAGGAATGGAGCTATGTAGACTTTAAAAACAAACTCTTGCCTTCGGTAGTTGGACTATCCAGCAAGACGTTGAGGGTTACGGCAAATGTCAGAGCTACGGAAACGATCGAGAACGGATACAGGTAAGGGAACCCCTGGAAAATGGGCTTTGTTTTAACTTTGAGGACTTGGAGCGTGCTTTTCAGAAGGCTGTTGGTGGCTGCTGTGCCAGGGAGCTAGGAGCAGGGATGCTTCCCTCCACCTCCAAGCACTGGAATTTGGGGGGTGTTGGCTGGGTTTGGTTGGTTTTTTTTCCGCTGTGCAGGAGAAAACAAGGTACTGTGCTCTTAAGCCCTATTGGCTCTTTCAGTTCTCTTATAGATCAAAAACTTCAGAGCAACTATGTCCTCCGGACATACGTTAATTATTGGTTCAGCTTTCAAACGTATTAAGAGCTGTAGTAGAGTAGATCATAGAGACGCATGAATAATGTAGCCTACTAGTTCCCCAGCTCCTCCATCAACCAGTGTTTTAACTATGTTGGTTATGTGGGAAGCAATTGTGTGGTCATGGAGGAGGAAATGTATGCACGTATTACATCAAACTTCGCAACTCGCACAGAATCTGCTTTTATTATGACCGCGCGTGTGTGTGATCTGCAGCCTCTCCCATCGTGTTGGGTGTTGGTGTCATGTCAAATCCATTTAGGGTGGCTTTGAGCCAATGCATACAGGAGGACACTTAAAATTGAGTACTTAAGGTAGGGGAGGCATTCCAGGTGTAGAGTAATAGTAGATCTTTGGTGCTCCCCTGTAGATCTTTGGTGCTCCCCTGTTGGCTGTGCGCTCCAAGCTCATTAAAATGTGGTTGTGTCTAATGGCAGCTCCAGAAGATGCAGAGTGTTTGTTGTGTGGTGGCAGGGTCTTCATGTGCCCCTGCCTTGGGATGCGTCTGCGTCGCTGAACCCTTCTCTTTTGTTGGAAATGTTGATGGCACCGCGGTGTGAGGGTGAAGAAAGTAAGAGCCATTTCCAAGTGAAGGGGGGGATGGGAAAGAGAGGCTCTGATGAGCAAATGATGAGTTGTATAATCCTCTGAAAATGTATTCTTTCCTCTCCCCACCCTTGCCATAAATTGTGGATTGCTGAATCAGGGCTGAGAGGAGAGGGCTCCACTGGCAGATGCGAGCTCTCCTCTGCTGGCCCAGGAGGCTGGGGTTTGGGATGGTGAGTGTTTGACATCTCCTTTACAGGAATTTTGAGAGTGTGTCGGATTCAGGGACATCAAAGGGCATGGGGCTTCTCCTGGGGAGGCTTTGCTGGAGCGCGCCCTCCTCCCATGGAGAACTTCCAGCTGTGCTGGGCATGCCGGTGCCCAGCCATGGGGAGCTGGGAGGGTCCTCTCCTGCCTGCAAGGATGCTGCAAAGCCGGAGGCCTCTTTGGTCCTTTCCTGTTGGCCCTCCCTGCCAGCAGAGGGGTGATGGGCGTGGGTGCAAACAGGAGGGTTGTGTTCTGTCCTGGCGTGGTGGCCTCTGGTCCTCTCCTGCTGGGGGGCTGTGGGAGGGGGCACTTGCTGGCAGCTGGTCTGTGGAGGACTGGGGGTTTGGGATCCTCGTCTCCTGCTGAATGTTACTGTCTGAGCATCTGCTGTTCTCCAGAACTTGGTTTGAACTGCTGCCCTTCGCTTGCTTTCCAGGAGGGGGATGTTTGATGCTTTTATCTCTCAGCCTTTGTTGGTATTCAGTGCTGGAAGGGCTTGGCTGTAATGTTCTACCAGAGCTGCAGGCCCTGCTGAAAACCCACATGTGCCTTGTCCAGGAGAGCTCTCACAGAATGGTGGCTGCTTGCTTGATTAGTGCTGGTTCCCCCTCCCTGCCTTTTTTTTCCCTTTTCTTTTTTTTTTTTGTCCGGGGATTAATGCTGCTTGCTCCTCACATGTCAGATCTGCCCTCCTAGGACATTAGGTGGTTCATTTTGCTTTGATCCCCTTCTGTTGAATTTCCAGGAGCTTTTGCTCTCCATGGGGCCAAGAGATCTCAATGCAAAGCGAGGGAGGTCAAGCTGAGATGCTTCTCAATTCCTCCCTGAGCTATCCGTTTGTGAAGCCACTTGTGCGTGCATGTGGTAGAAGCTGATGAGCATATGGATGGGTTATCTCTCATCACTCAGCGTTTAGGATTGCGCTTAGGATTGGAACTGAAGCTTGCACAAAGTCTCTCCTGGTGAGTGGCCAAACCACACCTCCCTCCTCGTGTGTGTGATGGAATTAAAGAATTTCTGCTCAGCAGCGTTATGGTTTTGAAGGGCTGTGCAGGCTCTTGCCACTCGCTTCGGTGGGTTTCAATGCGATTATACCAGCGAAAGCCAGGAGCGCTGGGCTGAGCACACCTGATGGCAGGAGCACAGCAGTCTCGGGCCAGCCTGGTATTTGGACAGGAGACCACCTGGAAATCCCAGGGCATGGAGTCACGGCCAAAACCACGGCAAACCAGAGACCACAGAAACCGTTCAAGCTGAAAGACTTTGGCCCCAGGATCAGTGATGGACAGGAACAGAAGTCAAGTGAAAACAGAGTTTGTGCCTGGCTGCAGAGCAGGGATATGCATGCAAACTGCTGGTCTTATATTTGGAGCTCTAATACAGGGAATATTTTAAATGTAGAACCTCCCTCTTGTCCTTCAAAGAGACTCCCCTCCCCTGTAGGTTGTGCTGTGGTTAAAACTGGCCTCCCTGCGCTGTGCTGGACCTGGCCCCATGCTCCAGGAATTCCAGCTATTATTTATATGCGCTTCTAAATTTATCACGCAGGGGTTTGTGTACACAGAGAGTGCTTCTTCCTTTGCAGTGCCGCTGCGGAGCGTGTTGTTCAGTCCAAGGTGGACTCATCTGCCTCCCATTAAGCTCTAGCATCAGTGGGGCTGGCCTTGCTTTGGGAAGGCTGGGGCTTGCAGATGGCCTTGTGCCGGCTCCCAGTGCTTCCTGGCCTTTGAATGGACCCGCCGGTGGAGCTCCTTGTGTGTGTGAAGTTATTGGAACCAAGTTTGGCTTCAATTATCAAAGTAAATGATGCCATTGTAAAGCTATGCTTGAAACAGTGTTCTACAATTAGAGCATGGAAGTTGTGGTTAACATAGTTTTGTTAAAATACACATTTTTTTTCAGGTTTGTGCATGTGTGCTTCCTTTATTTATTTTTTTTTTAACCCGTCTTTGCCCAGTGATGTTTGTCCCAAGAAAATACTTTAAAACAGTTCAGTTTTGCCTCAAAATGCTCGTTGTGGATTTTCTCCTCTCTGTATCAATCCGTGGTTTGAACTGCCACAGTGCTTTTATTTCTAAGAAGCAGAATTTGACAGTAAAAAAACCCATACTCTGAAACTGTACCCCATAACAGTGGCTACAACCAAGAGCCCCTGAAATCTTCATGGTGTTATAATACCTCTGATATGCCCCTTGCCTAACATAGCACATAGAGAGTTCCACGCTGTGTGTCATCGCATCAAGATAAGAATAGGCTGAGAAACATCAGACATTCTCCTTGAAGCTCCAGAGCAACTGCTACCTGACAGCTGAAAACACTTTGCATATTGAGTTTGGAGCTGGGGTGGGTGTTTGTGTGTGCAGCATCTGCAGCAGGAGACCACCGCTTTCCGCTGGAATTTAAAACCCTCGCAGGCAACTTGATGCATCTGGGTGCAATTACTGTAGTAAGGTGGTCAAATTTAACCAAAAAAAAGAGAAATTGAACATAGCAAAACAGCCCCTTTTGGCTTTTCTTAAAGGATGGGGGGGGTTCAGTTGAGGTGGTGTTGCAAGCGGAGCGTAGAGGCTGACTTTAAAAGTGCATCAATTTTATTGTCCCTGAGGTGTTGGTAGGTGAGTCGGTGTTGCGGTCCAGTACCAACGGGGAAGATGAGTTTGTTGGGGCCACTTTCTCTAATTATATCTTTCCAAACCCTGTGTTTGGACACGCCTCCTCTTCCTGTGCTGCATTCGTAGGGACCTGCTGCCTCCGCCCCCACCCCAGCTTCTCAGCTTCTGCTGGGAGAACATGGCAAAAGACCCCTCCTGGGTGCAACCAGGGGTGACACAGACACCTCCCAGCAAGGTGGGGGTCCTGTGCTGGGGACCGTCCTGCTCTCCTCAGCCTCATGGAGCATCTTGCATCGCTAAGCTGCATGGTCTTCAGATCTGCTCTCCAGACCTGAGGTGGTTTCAAATTGAAGAGTCTTAACAGCTGCATCCCTTACAGGGTACCCAGAAGCCCACCAGGGACCTGGGGATGGTCACTTGGGGCTGCCCATCCCCCTGAATTAGAGTAGGAGACTATATGGTTTTCAGAGGACCTTTCTTGTAGTAGTAGTAGGATAACTTTGCTTTCACCCACATGTGGAATTAATTTATCTTTGAAGATTTAACTTCTTTCCTGTGGCATTCCTTACTATCTCTCTCTTTTTTTTTTTTTCTACTTCTTCCCAGATATATATTTTTTAACATCTTGATCTCCCCATCAGAAATGCCTTGGCCTCCTCCAGAAAGGAATGCAGCCCCGGCTGAGCTGAATACCTGCCTGCAGCCAGCCCCGCGCCTCTCATACCAGAGAGGCCCATCTTCCCCACCATGCTTCCCTCTCCTTTCCCCCACCCCTCTTTTTATTTTTTTTTTTTTTTCCTTAAACTTAAGCCTTTGTGGAGGCTCGTGCTTTGGTGCTGGGGAAGCAGGAATGCTCTGCAGACGGGGTGCCTGGTTGGTTGTGGGGGATGGAGAGCAGGGCAGTGGGAGGACATTGCTGCTCACTTAAACCCAGCTGGTCCCCTCCGACCCCCTGTGGGGGCAGGGAGGTGGTAAGCCCATTAAAAAAAACCTGCCGAGCCTGCTGGCACATTCCTTAGGCCCCCAAGTCCTGGGTAAGTGGCCCTAATTATTAAAATCAGCAGTCCTTATCAGATGACAAAGTCTTTTGCTTTGATATACAAAGACAGAAGCTTAACAACCCCTTCTTTCACTGGAAGAGGAACAAAATGTGCACCTTAACATGGGGCTTTCAAACCTCCCTGCATAATCCCCTTATCGCCTGCTGAAGATATGTATATTGATCCTGGCTGGGAAGTTGGAGTAATGGGAGGTAGCAGGCAGGGGGATGCCCAGGTCCCCCCTTACGGTGACCCTGCCACACTCCTGTCACAGCTCATGTCACTGCCCATGAATTTTTCATGCGTCCACTCTTGGATATTCAACTCAAGCATCTGGGTTGGGCTTTGCATTTGCTTCTCCAGGTGAAGCTGAGGGTGTTGGTTTCAGTAACCCACATGTCCATTAAGACAACCCACCATTCCTGTCCTTACATCCCGCATCCTTCTCCTCCTCACTTGCTTCTCCTCCTCACCCACTTGTAAATGCAATCCCCCCCCCAAAAAAGGCCTGCATCTTGCATGTTTTTGTAAGGCCAGGAAGGTGGCACCTATCTTTGCAAGGCCAAGCCTCAGACAGCATGTTTCAGCCTTCTCCTGACGCGTGGTGGTCCTGCTCCAGGAGTTTTAGGCAATGCAGACACTGTAACTTGTATTCCCACAGGGACCCTAACTCCTGTCTTCAGAGTAGACTTAAACATTTATTAGCTGGTGCCTCAGTGGCTTTCAGTGAGACTTGAGCTATGAAATTCTTGATCTTTTGCCAGCTGATACCAACAGCAAAACTCCTGCTAACTTCAGCAGGGCAGCATCAAGCCTTAAGGACCAGGTTTTTGAAGGTATTAAAGCACCTAGAGGTGCTTCCTCGGATTTTCTAAAGTGTGCTCCCAATGTCAAAAGCAACATGTTTAAAGTTGGACTTTGGGTGTGTTTAGGCAGTGTGTGTCCTGATTGCTGCTGGCCTGAGCAGGGGTCTGTTGCTTCTGGTGTGATTGAGCTGCTAGTGTGCATGGTTCCCATAAGGAGAGTGCTACCGTGAAACTTGTGTGCTTTCCTCTAGATTCCTGTAACTAGATTCTTGTTCTGCTTGTCCCTAGGTCCTTCAAGAGGAACGATCCCGTTAACCCATACCATGTGAATTCTGGCTATGTCTTTGCCCCAGCAACCAGCGCGAATGATAGTGAAATCTCTAGTGATGCCCTGACGGATGACTCTATGTCAATGACGGACAGCAGTGTGTAAGTATCTTGTGTTGGCCAAGTCCTTTTGGGATGCATCATCGGTGCGTCTGCTGTGCCAATACACCACAGGGGCTTTGTGGGAGCGATGGGTCCAGCGTCGTCACCCTGTTTCTGTCGCTGTTGGTTAGGGATTGCCAAAACTGAGGGGTGCACCCAAAGTGAGGGGTGCAGCAGGGCATGGTGGCCTTGCTTTTTATGCGGTCACTGGAGATATTGGATGGAATAAAACGATGGATCCCTCTGTTGGCATTTTGCAACTGCAGCTGAGGAAAAGTGTTTTGCCCTGTGCTAATGGTCAACTAACCGAAAGAGTGTATCTCCCTGCACTTTTGTCTTAAGACCAGGCTTCCGTAACTAGTTATCAGTCATCAAAGAGGAGATTACTTCCTGTGGGAAGTACTTTCTGTAATTAAGGTTTGTCATTAATGTCAGAATGTACATTAATAGGGCCAGTGACCTGAAGGGGCAAATAGCTGCTCATCCAGTGTGGCTTGGGCAGTCTTTAAATAGCCATTTGAATGGAGCTACGTGGATCAGGTCTGAGTTTTTCTGGAGCATAGGGATGAGAGATGATGCTGTGGCTAAGTGCAGGAATCGCAGCATCTGTCTCTTTACCTTCTGACTCTGAGAAGTAAGCGTGCAACTGGGAGCAAGTCGTTTGGCCGTTCTTCCTCAGTTTGCTTTCCCCAGCAGGAGAGAAATGGTGCTTTTGTATCTGGAGGTAGAGGAGACAGGAAGACTTACTTAGAGCTCCCAGGAACCGTTTTCGTCAACAGGGCAGAAGGCACATGCTGCTGTTTGTATTTTATGATCTTCACTTAAGTACAAGTGCTCTAGAAAAGCCCACCTGTAAACAGAGTGCTGCATTCCTAGCCATAGGTGAAACTTCTCTAGTGTCTCTTGTCAGAGGTGTCTAGTGATTACTATGTGCTTCTCAGAGGGGTTTGCCTGCTGGGTTTTTGAAGTCAACAGTGCTGTGTGATGATGCACAACAGAAAACAGGATTTACCGAAAATCCTTGATGCATAAACAAAAGCTTTTTTATTTTTTTTTTTAATGCACATGTGTGTTTTGAACTGATATTATGGAAAAAAATAGTTTGTTGTCCCACCAGATTCCCTTATTGAACAATATTGGCATTAAATAAAAGAGCTGAATCATAGGGTGACTTCTTTATTTCTTCTTACTGGCTCTGGTTGTATGTGATCATGTGTCAACAGAGCATTCATTGGGTTAGTCATTTCTGGACCAGTGTAGGGTCACTTGGGATTCACAGGGCTAGGATTATACCCTCTCTTCACAGCAATGCCAATTGTAGGCCTTATACAGATGAGAGCACTGAGTGAGAAATAAAGTGCATGGTGGATGAAAGGCTTAACTGAATCGCTTTCAGCCCATTGTTAGTCCAGGGGAGCTTAGCGGGGATGAGAGGGCAGCAGCCCGCTTTGAAATTTGCTTGAACAAGTGAATAGGAGCTCCCCATAAAGCAGCGCTTGAAAGGAGCCTGCCTGTTTTTTCCTGCCATAACAATAGCCTGCGCAGGCTGTGAGAGTTTGGGGAAGCTTGGCTGATTAAACTGCCCACAGCTCCAGGTTGGGGGGCAGCAGGGAGGGCTGGGGGGAGCGGGATGGCAGAGGCCGGAGGAATATTTCCTGCTGCAGAACCGGTGCCCTGGGCATCCCTGAAACCATCTGCAGGGCTGGGAGCAGGCGGGGGTGCTGGGGTGTTGGGCGGGTTTGGAAGTGGGAGAGGTAAATTGGCAGTTTTGGAGACTGGGCTTAAAGTTAAGACTGATGTAAAACTTCCTTTGCAGAAGCAAGAGGCTGCTGCCAAGGCTGCAGTAAAACACTGGGGATTTGCTGCCTCTCCTGGCACCAGGCTCTGCTGGTTGCTGAAGATGCTGTGAGCGTGTTTGGGGCACAAACCCTCTTGTGTTTTCACAGGCTGAGCCCTGGCTGCTCTTCTGCCTGTGAGGTTTTACCCCCTTTAACGGAGAACCCAGGTTTATTCTGTTTCGTCAGGGTGAATGCAAATTAGTTCTTTTGGCTGATATTGGTATCAGCTGAAGAGGAAAAACTTGTTCTGGAAATGTCTGTCAGACAGCAGTGAAGTGAAGGGGTTTTTTTGAAAAGAAATCTGAATCTGAACTGTACTGGAATTAGGAGAGGTCTCCAAATAATGCACAATCTGCTTTTTTCCTAATTGTAGATGCCAGAGATCAGTCTGTATGTTTTGTAATAGCCACAAAGCATCATGCAAATTTATATTTCCATTTCTTGATTGGGGGAGGAGAGGAAAGGGGATTTTTTTTTTATTTGCTTATATCTTATTTATGGATTTACTTTGGACACAGGGGAATGCTGCTGAGCAAACTTCAAATATTACCTTATCTTACAAACCAGGCTTTTGATGTTGGCAAGATCAGAGGCTTGTTTCAGAGCCGTTGCCAAATGAAGATGGGAGTGAATGCATATGCGCATGAGTCTGATATTTCAAAGCAGCAGTAAAACTACATTCAGGTTAGGTCAGGCACATCTGAGTCAAAAGGCTAAGATAATTGGCTCAGCTTAAATGGCAGCTGACTGGGTAGAAGACTTCAAACTAGCGTTTCCCCCAGAAACAGATTGGCTTAGCCCCAGACTGGTTAGCTGAAATGTTTATAATTAAACTCTACTATTTAGTGCCTAAACTCTGTAGCTCTTCAGCCCACAGCTTTGAGTAGCCAAGAAAGTGAGTGCAAATGTTTGCTGCTGGAGCAAGGGGAGAGGTAGCACCTTGAGGGCTGGGGTGAACCTTGTCCTGTCCTGAAACCCCTGACCAAGCTCAGCCTTTTCATTTCAAAGGCACTTTTCCCGGTCGGAGTTGTGTGTGTTGTTTCAGCGTCAGGGCTCCTCCCACCCCTGATATCTCTTGCTGTACAGAGCCTGGCTCCAGCTCCATCCATCTGTCCCTTCTGTAGTCAGAGACCACCCGTTGGTCCCCCCTTCAACCCTGGTGTTGTCCACCTTCCCCCTGTTTCATATGGAAAGCCTAGTTTTAGACAGTGCTCATCAAAGTGGCTGTGCAGGCCACTCCCTGTTCCCCAGCCTGGCTTTCCTGAGCTGCTCCACAGCCTTCCCATTCCAGTGAAATACCTCTTTTCTATTTTTTTTTTTTTTTTTAAATTCTGCATGTTGTCACAACTTTTAAAACTCCCTGACAGGGCAAAACTTTAGAAGCAGGGGAGGAAGTTTGATGTGGGGCTGTCCCCTGCAACTGGAGGAGTTTGAGGGGAAAGGAGCAGACTGTACCAACCTGAACGAGGGCAAATCTTAAATAAAGTGAGCAGCAGTGCTGTTGGGTCAGTATTGCTTTTCCTTCTCCTTTTTGAGCCACTCTGCTTGGGAATGGTGCAAGTCTCTGCTCCGTAGTCTGTCCCAGGACTGTCCCTTTGGGCAGAGGTGGTTCCCGCTAAGCTGGGAGCATGGAGACATCCCACTAGGAGAGGTACATGCAGACCTGGAGAGAAGTGGGAAGCGCAGGAAGGCTGCTGGGCTCCCTGCTGTCCCTTGATCATGTCCTTAGGTGCCTCCTGTTGAATGCATAGACATTCAGCTGCTTCCCTGCTCTTCCCCATCTGGCCTCTTGTGCTGCCATTTATAGAGGGCACCTCCTCTTTAATTGAATATGTTAACGGGATTAGTCTGTGTGCATATATGCATCTAACATCCTTGTACTGGCTTTTTTACTTACCTTTAAAATGCCTATTTTACTGGTAACTCCCTATATTGAAGGGCTTCCCTAGGAGACCCTCATCTCAGTAAGCCTCAGTTATCGGATGCTTCCCTGAAGGTACAGATGATTTCGTTTTCACCTTAAATTTGCTTTTTCCCCATCCTCCCCCAAAGCTAAAGCATGTCATGCGCCCCAAGCCCTGCTGCCCCATGGTTTTGTGGAGCAGAAATGCTTGGTGGCCATCAGCAGCTGCAGCCAGTGACTGTGGCTGGCTGCAACAGCCAGCGTGTGCTGGGCTGCTTCCCTGGAAAGCACTTCAGAGCCATGTGTTGTGCAATGGGGACATTAGGACAATTAGCTCCTTTCACTTGTAATGTTACGTCCATTCATGGACTAGCCTGGAGAAGGCTGGTTTTCATCTTGTGGCATCAAGGACTTTCTCTGCAGTCCCAACGTGCTTTATTTGATTATTGAGAGTTTTCCAAGTATTTTAAGATGAAATGGTTCTGGTCTTTCACTCTGGGTTTTGCAGCTTAATCTTGCTTATTAAAACAATTTAATGGCAACTTAATGCTTTGGCCAAGATCTTCACAAAGGCTATAGCATGCCTCAAACTTTGAGTGTGGAGCTATGGCATCTAGTCATCTTTCTCAGGAGAAGGGGCTTGGCATCTCTGGGAAAGCTTTCTCTTGCACCTTGTCTTTGGCTGCATGTCCAAAACGTGTCATTGAGTGCCCACTATGGCTGTGGGAGGTGCCACGTGGGTTGCCGTGCCATGTTGACTTCTCTGGCAGCAGCACAGGGCCACTGTTGTCTACTCAGCCGCCGCCACTCCTCCTTAGGCAGGAGCTATTTTCTCCACTCAGGAGATGAGTCAGGTGTGGGGGCAGGTGGATGAAAGAGATGGGTCCAGAGATCAAGGTTATTCAGCCAGTCTGAGGGAAGGGGTGGAATGAGGCATTCAGGATCTCCAGGCGTGCTCTTCCAGCTGTCTCCGCTGTCTGTAGAACACCCTTTAATCCTAACTGAGGTAACTTTTTGCATGGCCAGATGAAAACACCTCACGTTGCTTTGAGCGGCTTGTGCAGGGGGCTGTTCCCACCAGTGCTTCTTGCCTGGTCTCTCCTCATAGCTTGCTGACCACGGGCCGATGTGGCTGAGGGGAGCAATGTTGTGCCTGGAGGGTATGGCCTGGCTTTGCTTACGCCTCACGGTGCCTCGTGGTGACCTGTGCCGGCCAGCCTCAGGGCAGGAGAAACATCTCAGATCTTAAGTAGGACTGGAGATGAGGAGCAGCTTTTTGATGGCCATCCATCATCAGCCTCTTTCCTTCTTTCCACGGAGCCAGCACCCTACGGGGTGTTTCACAGCTTGAGGAAAGCTTGTGGTCTCAAAGGGTGTAATTCAGTGGTGAAAAAGCAACAAAAATAAAGGGCAGAAGCAGAACCATAGCATTGGAAGGGCCTTTCTGTAAGAATTCTCTAAAGCAAAGCTAATGGGATCTTTGGGGCATTTTCCCGTGGAGGATTGTCTTCAGGTTGCTTTTCAGCTTTGACTTCTTTACTGCACATCCCTGTAGAAGGTGACACAGGGTCTTCCCAGGCCACCAGATGATGTTTGAGTCTTCTCCTGGCTTCAGGTGTGATGTCCAGAGGGCTCAGCACCTGGGAACATGGGCCTGTGGTGTGCCTGGGTGGTTTCAGAGGTGATGGAGAAGCATCTTGGTTAGACCGTGGGCAGAACCCCAGCTGACAATGACCTCTCTTCCATGTGCAGAGATGGGATCCCCCCCTACAGAATTGGGAGCAAGAAGCAGCTCCAGCGCGAGATGCATCGAAGTGTCAAGGCCAACGGTCAAGTTTCTCTACCTCATTTTCCGGTAAGTTCAGGTGGGAGCTGCAGGGTTTGGGTTGGCTGTGGAACATGCTGGGACTGGGAATGGGCACGTATGGCAGGATCCCTACGCGATACCAGACGAGATGCTGCTTGGTGTGTTCAGGAGCCACGTGCAGTCAGCATCTTTGCGAAAAGTTTCTTGTGTACAGTCACATTTTGGTCCTTCTGTGAAAGCCGGCTGCTAACTAGGGCTTTTCAGTGGCACTGGATTTGTCCTCTTGGTCTGACTCCAAGCAGAGATGCCTCGGTTGGGTCTAGTGAGACTTGGCTCTGGCCACCACCCTGACCCCTCTGCTGATGCTGAGCATGCTGGGGGTTGGCCTCATGTGCATCACCGACAGCCTTCAAAAGCACACGGTCTGTAAGCTGGCGGGAAGCAGGATCTCCCAAAAGAGAGACATTTGCAGCAGATCTGTGCCTTATTTTGAGGGGATCGGATTTGCAGCGTTACCAAGCTCTCAAAAATTAACTCGCTGACTTGCTAATTCAGTTGACTTGCAGACTCCCAATTCCTGCAGTGAATAAACTGTTTACACGGACAAGTAGAAACTTATCTTGTCTTGAGATTAATATGCTAAAAATCCTCTTTCTGCTCTCTTAAGCAGCAAGAAATCATAGATGATATTTCTGGTGGCGGGGGGGGTGGTTTATGTGGTTTTTCTTTTTGTTTTGGTTTTTTTTCTCCTTCTTCCTCCGTAAAGAAAGTTCTATAGCCTGAGCTTGTAAATTAGATTATTTTGTCCCAGGGCGTGCAAATCGACTTTCTCTGTAAGGCAGTGCTTTGATCAGGGACTGAATAGAGCCAGCTTGTGTAAGAGTGACAATTTCCAGCAGAGTGGCCTTTTTCTACCCTCACATCATTTCTGGAGCTAAGTGGTTGCCGGAGAGAGGCCCCACCTCATCTGGTGGGTAGTATGTGAAAGAGTTGGCAGTTCAGCTTTCTGCTTTCGGTGGGGGGGAAAGAGAGAGAGGGAAAGGTGGCGAGGAATGGGGTGCGTAGGGGTGGCAGGAGGGAGGGCAGAGGCGGGTGGGTGGTTTCTTTTTCCTCTTTTTTTTTTTTTCCCTTTTCCTGCCATGTTTGCTTCTTTTGGCAGAAATTCGCATTTTGCCTTTTTATATTCTGCACTTGATTTGGAGATGTTCCCTTTTTCCCTTGATAGATCTGCTTGAGGCAGCCAAGCTCAGCAGTGTAGCACTGCTAGCCTGCAGCAGCTTTCTTCATTTTCTGTACAAAGAGATGGAGGGGGGGGAAGAGATCTAGGACACTGTTGAGACAACACTACCTCAAAGGTGCCCAGTGTGTAGCCAGGAAATAAATTACCAGCACTTCTCTGATCTGCAACCGTTTGACTTCTTTTTTTTTTTTCCCCTTTTTTTTTTCTTCTCCTTTCCCTTTTTCTCCATCTTATTTTTTTTAATTTCCAACTCCTTTCTGTTTATACTCACTTTATTCCTTGAGTTAAAGTCTCTCCCTCCCACCTCAGAGGTTTTTTTTTTTTTTTTTTTTTTTTGATGTTTGACAACAGTCTTTGAAGATTTTCTACTTCAGAGTAGCTACTGATGGGCTGGTTGTACTACAGAGAGAACAAGCGGGGTTCCTCAGAGTGCGACCAACTGCTTCTGCCGAAGGCAAACGCTGGTGGGGAGGATGTCACTCCATGAGGCCACAGCACTAGCTCATAAAAATCCAGAGCAGACCATGCCTAGTTGCGGTCGTCTTTTCATCCAAACATGGAGACACAACAAGCATAGCGGGGCCGGCGATGCTGCTCCGGCTAAGCACCCGCGCCGCCCGCTAAACATGCCTTGTGCCTTCTGTCCCCGCTCCTTGTAGAGGACTCACCGTCTTCCCAAGGAGATGACCCCAGTGGAGCCAGCTGCCTTCGCCGCGGAGCTCATTTCCCGGCTGGAGAAGCTGAAGCGGGAGCAAGAAACCATGGACAGTCTGGAGGAGAGGCTGCAGCAAATCAAGGAGGTAGGAGATTAACCCTCCCAGGGCCAAGGTCAGGTGTGCCGACCAGCTCGGGGCTTGGGAGGGGGCCATATCCTGTCCATGGGAAGCGATGTGTTTTGATCACACTGCCCATGGGGGCTCATCTTGGCGCATACCTCACCCTCTCCCTGTCCTCTAACATTTATTTCTTGCCATCGCTTGGCTGACAGGATGAGGAGAAGGAGGGCTCTGAGCTCCCCGCCAGCCTGCAGAGCAGTCGGGAGATGATGAACGCCCAGCATCCGCAGCACCCGCTCTCGCTCCTGCCCTCTGGCAGCTATGAGGAGGACCCCCAAGCCATCCTGGACGAGCATCTCTCCCGCGTGCTGAAGACCCCTGGCTGCCAGTCGCCCGGCATGGGCCGGCACAGCCCCCGCACCCGCTCCCCTGACCGCCTGCCCATGGGCAAGCTGCAGCCTGGCTTGGCCTCGCCGGCCGCCTGCGCCCTGGTGGGTAAGGGCTTCATCACCAAGCAGACCACCAAACACGTCCACCACCACTACATCCACCACCACACCATGCCCAAGACGAAGGAGCAGATTGAAGCTGAGGCAGCTCAGCGGGTGCAGTGCTGCTGCTCCTCCGGCAGCGACTACTACTGCTACCCCAAGTGCAAGGGCCACCCGAAAAGCACCGACCCCCCTCTCCCTCCGCTGGAGCCCTTCGGGTAAGTCACGAACATCTCTCTCCATTGCACCCACCCCAAACCATCGCCCCATCATCCTTCTGCAAGAGGGTTGATCGGGACGGCCCCGCAGGGGGCTAACAGTGGGGTTCTGTTCTCTTCTCGCCATCAGCAGGACGGGGACGCTTCCGAAGAGGCCAGGCAGAGGAGTGGAGAGTGTCGCCCTGCCGGCTGGTGACGGGGGGCTGCCTGGCCCCGGAGGGGTGCAGCTCCCGGGGGGTGAGGCGGACCGGGCACAGAATGTGTGGCAGTGGATGTTGGAGAGCGAGAGACAAAATAAGCACAAGCCCCATAGGTAAATATGCAGCTGTCTACAGCAATATCGCTCCCGGTAAATATTTATATATTACATGGGCTGTCTATTTTTACAATCGCTAAAAACAAATGAGACTCTTTGCTCCTCCGGTTTAATATAAAAGCTGTTCCGCAGAACCAGAAAAACCACAAAAATGTCATGTTTTTGGCAATAAACCTCCTTTCATGTTATGACAGACTTTTGAGAGGGAGCGAGCAGAATAGGAGCTGCTATTAAAGTCATATTTTCCAGCTTTTCTAACCCGACTTCTTCCCCTCCCCAAGCGCACAAAGCACAAAGAAGGCCTACAGCTCCGACTTCGCCAAGGGGCCCGCCGGCCGCCACCACTCCTGGGGGACCGGCAGCCACCCCCGTGGGGTGCAGCCCACCCACCCCTTCGTCCAGGACCCCGCCATGCCCCCCCTCACCCCACCCAACACCCTGGCACAGCTGGAAGAAGCGTGCCGCCGGCTCGCCGAGGTCTCCAAGCCGCAGAAGCAACGGTAACAGCAGTGGGAGGGCTGGTCCTTGGTGACACGGTGGGTTTTGGGAAGCAGCGAGGCTGGGAGAGGCTCACGAGGTGCTCGTCTTCGGCCAGTGATGGTGGGCGAGGCAGTGGGTGAACGGGGATGGTTCCTCCCTGCCTAGGTACAGGGTCAGCCATAGGGCTGGGCTGTGGGGATACATGACGGCACAGCTTGGCCAAGCCCCAACGATGAGCCTCCTTATTCCAACCCCACCCTACCCCTGCGCAAATAGTTTGAATCCTAGACCATTACTTCCACTCTTTTGATGGCTGTAATTTGCCCATTTTTTTCCTCTGGGGTGGACTCCAGCTACATACCAAGTGGAGAATTGGACTGGTTATCGTTCATGTGGGTACGGAAGGATAAATTAGCCCACAGCATTTTTAATTCTTCCTTTGATTGTTTACAATATGTGAGGGTTGATATAAAGAGCGAACTTAATGACCTGCAGGAGACTTCAATTTAGAAGATTGTATTTTTTTTAAAGTTGTTTCTTTCCTTCTTTTTTTCCCCTTCTTCCCCACTTGCCCTCCCCCTCTCCACTTCAGATGTTCAACCTCAAATCAGCAGAGGGATCGAAACCACTCCGCTGCCGTTCCAGGGGGAAACACCCCTTTCTGCAATGCAAGCCTAACGACAGAAGAGTGAGTATCGCACGAGCAGAATAGGCTTGGGAAATATATATATATGTCATAATTATATTTTCATTAAATGGATTGCACTTTGAAAAGAGAGGAAATTCTTATATCTGAAATTCCGTCTTTCAAACGCTCTTCTGAGAGAAAGAACAAAACATTTTCAAATCTTGTCTCTGGCTCTTTTTAACTTGCATTCCTGTAAAGTGGACAAAGATTGGATTAGTCTAATTACAGGATGGTTCTTTTAACAAGAAATCTGCTACAGAGAGGTCTAAAATGGCCTAAATAATTAAAGTTTTCTTTCTTACCCTCTTCATCTTAAGCAATGAGTAATGTTTGAAGTCCAGACTGAGCCACCTGACTAGAGCCTTTCATTTTTAATTGGTTGACCTTAAGTCCACCAGCTGTCTTTGCTAGCAGCTTTTTTTCTGAAGCCACTCTACAAAGACTTAGAACAAATTAGGAAGACTAAATTACTGCGGACTAACACTTTGTGACCTTTTGACATGCCAAGTGTACATTGCCTCAGAAGCAGTTGTAGGTTTGGCTGCGTGGCATTCACTACAGCGTTGCCATTTTGCTGGGTAATATTGTTTTAATTATTCTTTAAGAAGGCTCCCTTGGTTCATATGACAAAATCCAGTTAATTTTATCCTTACCGGGGAAAATAACATTACCTTTGTACTTCAGGTGAAGAATCTGGCTGTGGTTTTGCTTTGTTGGCTGTTGGTGGTTGCAGGTGGTTTTGTGCAGGAGAAAGAAGCTTGGCAGATGCTTTCTATGAAGGCAGATGAAAATGAGTTTTAAAATCAGAGGTGTATAATGCTGGGGTGTCCTAGGTAGAGTTTAGCCCATGGTGAGCTCTACGCCCGCTCATCTGCTGTGGTGCTTCCAGCAACCATCCAACCTCCATCCCTTAATTGTCCCATCCATAAAATGGGATGAGGTTTCTGCTGCCCATGGCTGGGTGCTTGATGATGCCACAGTTCCCACCATCAGAGCGAGCAGGAACAAAGTTCTGTGCAAATGCAGCATGACAAATGCGTGGCGATTACAGGAATATCTGACTTTCTGGGTCACACCCAGGATATTTCTGCCCAGGGTTACGTGTGGCAGAGATGCTGCTGGGTTGATTGTGGTGAAACGGCTTGTTCTCAAATGGAAGAAATAGAGAGGTTTGTGTGTATTTTCTGTTTTTCAGTCACAAAGAGCCAAAGAAACTGCCAGTTGTTCACACCTCTCAGTCGAGCGAGTTGGTTGTCACCTATTTTTTTTGCGGAGAAGAAATTCCCTACCGGAGGATGTTAAAGGCCCAGAGCCTGACACTTGGGCACTTTAAAGAACAGCTGAGCAAAAAGGGAAATTACAGGTAAGAATACGTTTTTTGTTTATTCTTTAATACAGTCTAATAATTCTAAAGAATCAGCAGATGTTTTGTGTCTACCCACAATGACACATTTACCTCGCTTCTCAGAGGCTGTAGGTCTTCTTTTGCTCCACCCACTCAAACCAAGAGTGACTTGGAGATGGAGAAAGGGGCCTTGAGCTGCAGCTTGACTAGGGGGCCACCTCTTCTCCATCTCCTTCCCCAGCCTCCTCCCTCAGTTGCATTGCATAAGGATGCAGGCTGGCAGGCTTCATGCTCCAACCCTTGTCCATAAAGTTTGAATACCAGGAAAGGCTGGGATGGCCTTGTGGTGAAGGCACGGAATGGTGGTGGGGTTTGGTTTCCAAACTGGGGCCAGCATTCATCTTGGTGCTGGCCTCCTGCTTTGCCTGCTTATTTAATTTTTTTTTCATTTTTAATTGTTCTTATTTTTTTGAATGGTGTGGCTGTAAATGCAGTCAGTGAAAGGTTGGGATGTTGCATCTCACTGAACATGTAGCTGAGACTCGACGAGTTCACTTTTCTCTTCATTACGGAAAAAAAATCCTCTGCCCTGCAGGGAAGGCTCTGCCAGCGATACCAAGTTCCTCCTCAGAAATGCGGACAAACCCTGCCTGTCTGGTTTTCAGGGCCCAACTCCCAGTTTAACCAGTTTGCTGCTTCCCTTACTCTCCTAGTTCTCATGGCAGTAGCTTCACATTGGCTGTTTTTTGCTGTACTTTCCCAGTAGATCTTGGCACCAGTGGGATCATCTGTTGGCCACTTCTCCTGCAGGGTGAGCAGGAGGGACAAGATCCAAGTTTTGAATTTGCACTCAATTTGATGCTTCTTCAAAGAGACGGAAGGCTTGCACTGTAACTGGCAGCCTCTGATTTAACCTCCAGATGGTAATTTAGGTTTGGTACGAGGACTTTCCAGCTGGTGCTCAATCATTGGCACCTTTGGAAAGTCCACCTCTGCAGATCCCACGGGTGCTCTCAGGCTGGGGGGTGCTGAGCTGGGGTGTGTGGCCGTTGCACAGTGGGGCTGGCACTGAAATGCTGCCAATCCTTCCCCAAAACCATCTTTGCAGCCCGCCCGGCTGCCATCAGATGGCAGCAACCTGCAAGTACACCCAAGCTGGACAACCTCCAGGCGAGGTTCCTGGGCTTCTAGCACCGTTGGGCTGTTTTCCAGCCCCTAAAGCCTCTCCTGCTGTGCTCCTCCTGTGGCTGATGCAGCCTCCTGCCCTATGTGCAAACTGATTTCCCTGGCCTCACCACTGGTCTGGTGCTACTCCAGTGTCTCCGTAGTCATCATCACCCCCCAAAACCAACAATTTTTTGTTTGTTTATTCATTTTCTGTGACATTTCTGTGATGCCCAAGTGCAGGAATAGGCTTCTAAAACCTCTGTGGCCCAAAAGTCCCTCCAGGTGCAATTATTTGTGCCTTGTCAGACAGTAATTATTTTGGAAAATGTTTTTAAGTGACTGACAAGGATGAAACAACGTTTTGCTTAGATCTCACCCCTTTACACCTGGGTAAAGACAATACAGAAATTTATAAAAGGAACTTGGTTACGTGCCCAGTATTTTATCTTGCGCAGACACAAGGTGAAACTAATTACACAAATGTGTGTACCTCCAGGGAATCATTTTGATCTAAGCTTTGACTTTTGGCTGGACTTTGAGTGAAACTGCGGGTGACCTTCAGGGAAGAGGTCCGCAGTGCCCGGAGTAGCGTGTGTTACGGGGAGGCACTAACTAGGCTGCTTTGGTCACATCTGGCATTGATTTCTTTTTAAGGCACATTTAATAAGCACGTCTTTGAAGCCGTTGCCTTTCATTTAATGCACAAAGACATGCAGAAATGCTCCGCTCTCCAAATTCTTTATTGATTGGATCAGTTTGCGAGGCGGGTACCTCGGGCTCCCGTGATGCCAGAGCCGCGCGGCCGGCCCTGCCGTGGGGCAGCCGCCGGGAAATCGCTGCTTTGCTTTCCTTCCCCATGCCTGAAAAAGAAAAAGAAGAAATTAAGCAGTGATTTAATACTGATGGCGTTAACAAAAAACAAACATACAGGCACAAAAAAACTGGGTGGTGTCGGGTAATCTGAAGATGGCAGCGGTTCAAAACAGAGCTGTAACGCCAGGCCTGCTCGCCTCGATTGGTGCCAGATGTCCCAAAAAATACAGAAAAAAATAAAATTAAAAAAAGAGCAAAGCTTGCCACATAAAATATGGTTCAATGGAAAGCCCGTTTCTGAGCAAATAAGAGCAGAGCGACTTGTTTGAAGATGTGGGGGTGGATTTTTTTTTTGCTTTGCCTTGTCTTTTTCTTTCTTTCCCTCCCTTTTTTTCTCTGTGAAATGAGGTTGTAATTATGTAAAAGGTCACAGCTTGTTTTCTCAAATAAAAATTTGGTAAACACAGCCAGCGCTTGGGCTTGGGGAGGAAGTTATTGGGAAGAGCCTCTGTTATCTGGAGAGGGGTGGAGAAGGGGAAAGGGAAGAGAAAGTTTTTTGTAATTCATTCAAACTTTCCTTGGGTTTTCTTGGTTTTGTTTCAAGGCTGCTGGCCTGGGGAATTGTGGCCTTGACCTGCAGCATGGAAGCTGGTGGGAGCTGGGCCACTGACTTCAAGGAGGGCAGGCTCTGAAGGACTAAAAGATGTTTTTCCTTGCTGAGCCATTAAAGATGCAACATGTGTCAATTCAGCTTGGAATGACTTTACAAAAATAAACCCTAACCCTACCTTAACTAAATGGTCCTGGTTCATCTCTTTAACTAAAAAGCCAGCTTTTTCTTCCCCCTACGAAAATAGTTTTAATGTACGATAAAAATAAACAGATTCGCAAGCTGTTGTTACTGGGTATCTTAAAAATGTGTAATAGAACAGTCGCTAAAAGAAGAATCAAAATGAATTCTAAGACCCTCCCAAAGCTCTTTCAGCTTTAATAGTAAAAGTGAGCTTAATCTGACCTTTCCCATCCTAGAAGAATAATAATTGCAACCTCTTTTCCCCTAACAAACATCTGCAACCCCAGCTGTCTGGAAACTACAGGGGAGGGGTTAATTTTTTTATTTTTTTTTCTGTAATCCATCTGATGAAGGTTTTTCCATCCCTGATCAGATGGCAAAGCACTTTTCCAAGGGAGCGGGCATGTCCGAGGAGGTGTGCGGTGGCAGACGGACGGGCTCCCTAAATGCTACCCCTCTGAATGGAAGCCCTTCATTTGTGCATATGCAATTAAGCAGCCTTAGAAGGAAGAAAGCTCGTCGGGATAAAAGGAACCTTTAATCAAGAAGCTGAACGGTCTAATTCAGGATAATAGAGGGGTCCTTACTGTTTGACACAGGAGGGGTGGGGGTACTTTTTGTCTCTGGGTTCGTTGGCTTCATGATCTAACGACCCGGAGCAAAAGAGCAGGAATGCAGGACACTGCTACTTGACCTCCCCGTGTCACGTCCTGCAGGCTGGACCAGGGCTGCTAGGAAGCATCGGGAAGCAAATACAGGAGTTTCTGTCACTTAAAATGGATAGTGAATTAGGCATTGGGTTGTTTCAAATGTGAGGCTCCCAGGGCTTTTTTCAGTATAAGTACTGCAGAGTTTCAGCTTTTGCATTGCAGGAAGTTGGGATGGTTTCTTTTCATCCATCTGTATGCCTAAAAAGCTTCTCCTTTTAATAACAGTTGCTAATTTTAATGCTGGGCTTCAGCTTTGAAACAAGAAAACACATGAAAGAAAGAAGGTGGGGAGAGAGGGGAACCTTAAGAATGCTTTGCTTTGAAATTGTATTTATTTATTTTTTAAATAAGGTATTTGACCAGAAATCACTGTGCTGTCTAATTTTCTTTATGTTGAGAATAGCCACTGCCAATGCATGTAATTTACTCACTGTGGAAGCTGTTGTCACTGCTGAGGAGTGTGCACAGCCCTGCTCTCTCTGTCCCATCCGTGTCCCTGCAGCCCGATGCTTTCGTGTTGCTGGACTTGAGCAGCCCTGAGGTTTTCCTGGCTGTGCTGGGCACTGCCAGAGCATCCTAGGAGGGAAAGATTGGACGTGTTGTGGTTAAAAGAACTGCCAAAGCAGCCTTTGCTTTACCTTTTGATTTATAACTGTATTTTAATTCTCCTTACCACAGATACTACTTCAAAAAAGCAAGCGATGAGTTTGACTGCGGTGCGGTGTTTGAAGAGATTTGGGAAGACGAAACCATCCTGCCGATGTATGAAGGAAGGATTCTTGGGAAAGTGGAGAGAATCGATTGATGGCATCTGCGTTTCTTAAGAAAAGTTAAGCTAGAAAAATGTTTGGACACACAACAGTAGTGATGACAAGGAAAAAACAAACTGAAGGAAAGTTTTGAACCAATGAAGAAAAAAAGTGAAGTCTATGAAGACTTTGCTGAATTAGCCTTAGAGGAAAAAAAATGGCATTTATTATTCATGAGTTGGGTACTGAGATGATAAAAACCCTGAACTATTTATTAAAAGCATGACCACTGTTGGCTATTGGAGATGCAGACTGTGTTTGAGAGACTTCCATACATAATATATGATTTCCCGGGGATCTCAAATCTATGGACTAAGAGAAACTCTGTATAGCTTACCTTAACAGTAATCCTTATTGATATTTATTGAACGGTCTGTTTTCCCTTAAGTCCAGTTTTTGGATATGCTGCTTTAACAATGGAGAAGAGAGGGGCTGGGAAGTGAGGTGATGGGAGGAAGGATTATTTTATTTTTTTATATTGTTCCCACTATCTAAACTTTAGGAGGTTGGCTATGAGCACATTCATGAGGGTTTTTTTGAAGGGGGGAGGGAAAGAGTGATGTTGTGCCCAGTATTTCTCCAAGTGAAGATAAAACTTTTCTAAAGAAATAATAATAGTAGTAATAATAAAAGCTGAAATAAAAATACTGTCCTGCCATTCATCTAGAGACCGGTGCATTTTAATCTATGCTGCTCTAATTTGAAATAAAGGTCTTAAGCGTTAAATATGGTAGATGCACTAGGACAACAGCAACTTGTTAATTTTATCCATGGATTTCTGGTGTGAGGGGTTTGCTTTGCTGCTGTCAGTGGTGAGGGTAGCCTGTGGTGGCCAGTGCCTCTCGTGGCTGGGGCAAGGTAGAGCAAAACCCAAGCCTGAGAGAGCTGTAGAAGCAGCCATCCAGGTGCCGTTTCCATACTTAGCGCACCAAAAGGACGTGTTGCAAAAGCCAGGTTAAGAACCCGTATGTATTCCACATAGCTAGCTAATTTCGTTTAGCCATCCTACTTCAACGTTAGCACAACTTGTATTTAAACGACATGTAACTACGATGGGGCATGTTTTCAGATCAGTGTGGAGCGCGTGATGCGTTGTGTGGTGGGTTTTGGTTGGGTTGTAGAGTAGGTTTGGGGTTTTTTTTTGGCCTCACCTCCACAACACCCACGTGAGGCTGTGGGTGACAGCTCTCTGCAACCCTTAGCAGAGCTCTGAGTGCGTGTGTGTCTGTGTGTGTGTGTTGGGACAGAGCGACCCTTTCCCAAGAAAGACCTTGCATTTCTACAGTTGGGTTTTGTGTTGATTAAGTTAATCTGTGCATTCTGTTTGCCATTGCTACTTTGTGTAAGTCTGTATATATTGTAGAAAATGTATGGTGAAAATATTAATACACTATCTCTAGTGTTTTTAAAATTTAATCAGTACAGTACCTGTGCCTGCATGGTGTTACGAGACCATGCGTCGCCCTATATTCAGGGTTCAAGCTTTCCCTTGTTTGTTTAAGGGGTTTATGTATAAATATATTTTATGCCTTTTATTACAAGTCCTGTACTCATGACTTTTGCCATGGCATTTTGTTCTACTTATACTGTAAATTATGCATTATAAAGAGTTTCATTTAAAAAAAAATAACTTGGTACAATAATTATTGTAATTAAGAGATGTAGCCTTTATTAAAATTTTATATTTTTCAAATTAATATTGCCTGACTTTTTTTTTCCACCTTTAATGCCTTAAAAAGTTTCGCCTCCTGCACGTTGGCAGCTGGAAACAGTAGCTGAGCCTTGGCAGGGGTTATTCCTGCTGCAAAGCAGTGCAGGTAGGCGAGGTGAAGGCTTGTGCTGTGCTTCAGTGCAACAATTAAATCATATACAGCTCCTTCAGGTGAAAAATTCACAGATTTAGCTTCTCCTTATTGCACAGGCTGCACCCCTCAGCCTCCCTGACGGGGAGAGACGGGGCTGATGGAGGAGTGAGGACCATCTCTTGCTGTGTAAGTGAGATAATGAAGCCTGGGGGTGTTGTGCAAAGGGACATGGTGGTCCCGGAGCTCTCAGGCATATCAGAGGCTGTGTGGTTGGCCATCAGGTGGTGGGGGGTGGTCCCAGCCTTACTCAGGTGCGATGGAGGCAGGGCTGCTCCCTCAAACCCTGTATCACCTGCCCAAGCAAAACCCAGCTTTGCGGAGTCCAGCATGATGCGGCTTCCTTGACCAAGAGGAGCTGGGGAATTGAACAGGACAAACGCTGGGGAGCTCTTACCCACGTGCCTTCCCTCTCACTGGTATTTATGGTACAAACCTTATTTTATAGCTGAACGAGCTTAATTTGTTCCTGAGGGAAGCTGCCCATACCAGGGATGGATTTGTCTCCCAGCTGTCGCCCAGACCTTCCCCGGCTCAAGCAAGTAACCCTGGGAAAGCAATTGTGGAAATGCTTTTGGTCTGTCCTGTTAGTAACCAAAGCCAGCCTCTTTTCTTTTGCTAGACCAATGGCACCAACTTAAGGGTTTCCCCCCCCATTTTTTCTATGAGGTTTCAAATTATCTGGGTTATTTTGTGTGTATGAGAAGACTTCATTTAAAACATCAGTAAAACTTCTATCAAAGGGCTCAACTTCACACCGAGTACACAGAGCTCAGGACTGAATCCTGCAGTTCAAGGGAGCTGCAGGCAGTTTTACACATTTAAATTGGTGGTGCCTTGTTTTAAAAAACCATCTGAAGTTCATGGGGTTCATCTTAATTGATAAGCTGGACATAACGGATGGGTGTAGGGAGACTTCAACAACATAAGGGAAGAAAGATTTTTTTTCTCCCCCCTCTCTCTCTCTTTTTCTAGTCTACCATCAAAGGTTGGGAACTTAACACTACATCGTAGTATTATTTTTCTTCTGCTATTAAAATGAATCACACTGTGCCTAATTCTTCTTGGGAAGATGAATGTGTTTGAGGCAGCTTGAAGCCATTCAGTGCCTCACAAGCCTTTGCATCTTTCTATCAATGTTCCAAAATACTCACCTCTGTTTTTTGGATGTCTGTAGAAACAAAATATAAAATGGCTTCAAATACATGGCAGGCTGTTTAGCGGAGATGAAAGGGTATTTGAATAGTCTTTTAAAAATGAATGAAAAGTGAATACTCTCTTCTATTTCAATTATAAGTGGGACACGGAGCTCGTTAGACACCACCTTAATATGTGACACTGAAAATGTTCACCTACCTTCAGCGTTTCAGAAACATTTTGTTTTTTAGCTTGTATTGGGATAAAGATCGTGATTACAAGGCTGGCTTGTCAGCTGCTAAATGGAGAGGCAGCGTGGGAAAGTTCTGCTGTTAACAGCTTAAAAAGTGTAGCATCCAACCAATTTTATTTTTTTAAAAAATGGTACAGAATATAGGGAGGGAGCAAGAACCTTATTTTGATCCAAGTGGTTTTAGCATAAGTTTATCGGGTTTAACACATACTACATAAACTCCTGTTGAAAATAAAAGAGCTGCTTTGCAGCATTATGGTACTTGCCAAAATGTCCCAGGTGAGGGTCTTCCCAGAGGAAGCCAAAAGACCCAGTCGAGAGACCCAAAATGTCATGGTTTGGATCTTTCCAGAGGAGGGATATTAACAGCAAGAGCCCTGCTCTGCAAAAGCAAAACCCAAGCAGGGCTCGAATGCTGAAGGAAGGATGGCGTAAGCGAGACCTAACTGCTCCACATGCTTAAATCACACTCCTACTTAACACTCAGGGCATTTTTCATCTTCAAAGCGTGCTGGAAACATTCATTAAGCCCCACAACACCCACGGAGGTAGGTAAACCTGCCCGTGTTAGACCGTAGCGTGGTGGATAATTGGTGATGTGGACGGGGCAAGTGGCAGCCGGGCGAGCTTCAAAGCTGCGTGTCTGCTCTGCAGGCTGGGTCATGGTCCAACAAAAACACCAGCCCTGGTTACTGCGCAATTAAAACGCGCTGACGGACCTTTAACGGTCCTTGGGAGTGTTTGGGCCACAGAGACCGGAGGGAGTAGTGGACTGGGAATCGTGGTTATGCATTGCCTAGAGGCTTTTTAGGGGGGAAAATCCCCACCTTCCTGAGTGTTTTGCAGCTGGGATTTGTTGGGGGCATGTGGAGATGAGCAATGGTCTTGCTCAGTCCCACATAAAAGGCTGGAAGTGGTGCGGGAGTGGGGCTGGGCTGAGGAGGGGGCAGCCGCGGGGTCACTTCTTCTCTCTGAAATGAGGAGACCCTGGAAATGTGCCGTTTTCTTCCCTTGGCAAAAAAACCAGGCTGCATTTGGATGCAAAATGCATCCCAGCCCTTGCTCGCAGGCCTCTCCACTGGCCCCGTGCTGGCGGCTAGGTCAGAGCAGATACGAGCAACAGATTTTGTTCTTCTCTCTCCAGCCTGAACGCTTGACATCGCAATGCTCAAAGGGTGCAAAATGTCTGAGTCAGTGTCCAAAAAACGCACGAGGCTGCCCCCAAAATCATGAGCTTAGAATGAAATAAAATTAAAAGCACATTACCAAGCCCCTCGAGTCATGGTTTCCACCTCTGATTTTTCAAATTCCAGGCGTTCGGTGTGGGAGCAGGAGGCAATTACGGTGTCAGCACTGAGGGTGCTTACTCACGCGCGCCGGCACGTCCTCTCGAGGTGGTGGGAAGAGGTTTGTGCCGCGGGAAGAGGTGCCCCAGCCCTGTGGCAGGGCAGACACACCTCCCCGATACGTGAACCCACATTCAAAAGTGGTATCAGCTAGTAAAACCAACTCAAATCTCCAAATTCCCTGGGAGCGAGGGGGGGAGGAGGGATGCCGATGGCCTCCCGCAGCACCGAGTACTGGAAGCAGTGGGGATGGGGACTAGGGAGCAATAATTTGAGCTTCCTTTCTGCAGGAAAGCAATGCACAAAGGGATTTGCCATCATCCTGCAGCCCCTGTGCACCATCAGAGGGTCCTGAGGCTCCTGTTCTTCACACACCACACTGTCCATAGCATCGCAAAGCCCACCAGCCCTGTCCATACTCTTCCAGAGCTTTTCTGCAAACCAATTTCTCAGATGGTAAAACAAGGACCCCAAAAGAGCGACAAAATCCCCTTTCCCTTCATCAGCATAACATGTAGTCTATAGTCTATTTTTATTTTCAATGGCTCCAGTATTGAGGAGGATGCTTTGCATTCATGAAGTACCAGGAAAACTCATTTTCACAGGTGTTGGAACCAGCAGCACTGCTGGTTCCCCCCAGTCTTTCCCAGCTCTCCTGGAGGTTGCTTCCTCCTTTTCACGTAGAGATTTTATTCTCTCTAAACCCATGAGTCAGCCGTGCTCCAGCTGGGCTGGAGCATCTGCAGGTTCTCACCCTGCTTGGCTCACATTGGCAATTTTATTCCCTTCCTCTTTCACCTTCCATTAACCTCATGTTCCTCAAACACCTTCATCCAACTACTGCACTTCAGCAGCAACCTCAGATTAATTAAAAAGGAGGAAAGAAAGGAACGCTCAGTCTTTAAACAAGTTTCCTATCCCATTGCTTTCAAACGCTTTCTCTTAATCACAGAGCCCAGAAAACACCCACACAGAGGCTGGAGAATTATTTAAGGCAAATCATCTTCTTCCCCTTCTGAAGAAAGATCAGACTAGTTCTGGATGGTGAAAGCAGCTCTGGGTCAAGTCCTTGCCATTCTTCCCAGTAACATCCCTGATTCCTGCCCGCAGCCTTGCCCCGTCTCCTCACAGAGCTCTGCACGCACTCCTTTCCCCTTTGCCTTCATTACCATGTTACTAATCATAATGAAGAGTCACAAACTGATTTTTTCTAACATTTAAACCATGGCGTGCCATATGCTTTAGCCTCTCTTTTAGGTCAAATGAGTGTTGCGATGTATTTAATCTTCAGGGAGCATTGAACCCGTGTAGCGAGAGAGGAGGCTAATTTTGGGCATCAGATCTAGGTGACAGCATAATTCCAGACAATTTTGGCTGACCTCCCTGGGCAATGCCCTTCATCTCTTTCTTGAGAAAATCTATTTTTAGGGAAGAAAGCCTACTAATTCTTGCCTTCTGTAATTCAGTGATTCACTTGATAAGATTTGACAGGTAGTTATCTTTTTTTTTTTTTATTTTTTAAAGAAAACAGAAGGAGCCTGTGGGAATTCTGGCTTTCAACATTTGTCTTGCAGAAGTCTGGAACATTTCTCAACCCTAGAGTTCTCCTGCTTTAAAACAACTGCCTCGTCATTCCTAATACGCATTGCTAGCTGCCTCCTCATCTGCAGTCGCACCACTCGTGACTCCCTGCTCCCGCTCCCACCGGCATAGCAGCTCTCCTTGCCTTCCCCTTCTTCTCATGTTCTGCTGTGCCAGCTCAAAGCAAACTCTCATCTCCCCCAACTACTTCAAAAGTCAAAGGATAAATGGGATGCGTGGCCAAGATGCTCCTACTTTGGCTCTTCCCTCTCCCCTTGCTTCCAGAGCTGCCTCCCAGAGGAGAACCACAGCCTTGGCATCGTCCTTACGAGGGACTCCAGTTGGTCCCTCAAGGTCTTATCCAGCCCTATAGTATGAACAGCAAGGAGTTCAGCAAAAACTCTCCACCCCTCTAAAGCATTTGCAGGTGGCTGCCACAGCCAGCAGAGCTTGGAGCAAAAGGTTTGTGCCTTTTCCAAAGCTCTTTTCTCCCCCAAACCTTACATTTCTAAAGGTTTCTTATAGCCATACGAACACAATATCCTTTTCACATGTTTCCCAGCAAGCTGCTAGCCAAAGCGTCTTGTCCTCTACAGGTACAAACGTTGAAGGATTACAAGACAGTTGAGGGTTTTTTTGCCTTCAGAGACCAACCAACCCACCTCCCACCGGCTCCGGCTTATGGAGGTGAAAGACAGGGCTTGGGGACCAGACACTGCTCCTGGAAAACCAGCTAGTACCTGAAGGTGACTCAGGAGTAACGAGGGGGCAGCTGGTGGAGTGCTTAGGTGGGACCAGTATGGCTGGGGAGGGGTTAAATCCTGCCCCTTGTTGTTGCTATGCAAAAACTAGGCAAAGCACCGAGTTTTGCATTGAGATTCAAATGCCCAGATCAAAGCAGAGCTCCAGGAAGGAAAGGCCAGTTTAGGTTGGAACCAGAGAAAACTTTCTCAGCTAACTTCTGGGAAGTGAAACAACCAGGTTTCAGAAAGCTTCCATCCAAAGGGAACCTTGAAGGGAGACGAGTTTCCGCAGGAGCAAAGCAGGTGGCCCTTTCCCTCTCCTCCCAGCCGGGGAGTTATTATTGGACAGCAAAGCACAACACACCCCATGACAATCCCCGCCCTGCTCTTTGGAAGCTGTCACCAAAATGCTCTTGCTCTTCCACAGCCTCCCAGAAAAGGATGAGCTTGGGTCCTGCCAACCACAGCCCAGCGCTGGCGTTCCCGAGCCATCCTGGCGCTCCCAAGAGCTGCCGCGTCGCATGGAGCCACACGCCCAAAGCCTTCGGAGAGACCTCGTGTCCAATTTGGGCTCCATGGCCTTTTGGGATGGCCTCTAGCCCGTAATTCCACATTTGACAGAGTAGCCAAAACACTATTTCCAACTTTTTTCTTCCTTACACTTTATTCCAAAGCAAACAAACAAATGGGGGGAAAAAAACCAAAAAGATGTTTGAGAGCTTAACTTTGCTAATTTATGACTCTCTGCTCTGTCCTCTCTCCTTTGGGATTCAGCGCCCTGACCCTGGGGGAGCCGGGAAGAGGAGGACGAGCTCCTACCTTGCCAAAGGAGGGAGAAAGTGTCCACTCACTTATTCTAGCAGCATGTAGTGCTTTTGTGTTTCAAGGCTTTGTAGATTTGCAATGCCTTTAAAAACCCTTGCAACTGTCCAACGTGGGGTGTTTAATTACCAGGTAAAAGAATTTTTTTTTAGACTCCATTTAATTATTTGATTGCACAGTAACCAAAGAGTGTAAGAGGGCTGTAGCCAGAAGGCACTTCAAAGCAATGCCTTGATGTTTCTTAGTGGGCATTAATGGTTTCTGAAGGCAGGAGATTGTTTAAAAAAAAATATTAAAACCCTCCTCATGATCCCGCCAGCAATCTCAAAAAAATGCATAAACACTGGAATCCTCTGCCAGGGAGGAAAAAAGAGTTCAAAGGGATCTGAGAGTTTTCATGTAAAGTTTAGAGTTTAAGGCGTGACTGTTGGCTACGGAGCCCCACTGTTTGAACTCTTGTTTATTAAAAACAGTTTCCCAGCATTTCACAGGGTTCAGAAAGACAACAGTAAAGTGCAGCCTTTTTCACAGTGCAGTGTTTAAAGGCACCATTGATTTCTACCTATATGTTTTATCTTTTCTCTTTTTTTTTGATCAAATGCTGAATTTTAGCACAATATCCAAGAGAAGGCTGAGCTGGGGCTGTGGAGAAGAGAACCACTCTGGAATAAGAGTTTGACTTTAGTTTTTAAAGTACTTTTTAACAGTTCACTCCAGATTCTTCAGTGCCCCAGAAGGCTGGATGACAGCAGCAGCAGCATTAGGAAATGACAACTTGGCTGGCCCCAAACTCCGACTGCCTTTTTGATATTATCGCCAACCCTCCAGCCTTTATCTGAGCCTGAGCTCTCAATCAACGTCCAGCTTAACAATCGGCCACTGGGAAAAGAAGTTGGTTGTTTTTGGTTTTTTTTTCCTTCAGGGTGGGAGATAATCTTTCAGCCTGTCTTGTCTGGGCACGCATCTCATTTTTGATGAGCCCACCACCACACCAAGAATGGTCTCATTCTTTTTTGTGCTTACTCATCTCTCTTTCCTTTGGCTTCAGCCAGCCTAATTTGCTGGAAAAATCCTACTTTTTCAAGTTAAGGGTTTTTTTACCCAGCAATGAAGTGCTAAGGAATCTGCAGCATCCTGCAGCTTCATCTTGTTGCCCATGGCCGGGTAAGAGGTGGGGTTTGATGGGGGCAGCAGCTGGACCTGCTCTATGGTTAAGAGTGAGATGCAGCGATTCCTGCAAGGGCAAGGAGAGGAGCAGAGACACACACTGGAGCACTGGGAAAATCCTGTGCTGTCCTGGGAAAAAAGCCTACAGCTGGGTGTTTTAGCAAGTTCTTAAGTCTAACTGGAGAGATCTGAAGATAACGCAGCTCTGAGCCACCCCAGCTTTGCCTGTAACAAGAGAGACTCTTATCCACCCAGCGCAGGTCTGGAAGTATTGCCAGGAGACATTGTAAAAGGCACATTAGGAGCAGAACTAAAGTAAACAGAAAACAAACCGAACAGAAACAGCTGCTTGAGCAGGTAGCCTGAGAATAAAGTCCTTATTAAAGCCGCTCTCCAGGCTGAATCCTCAACTCCAAGTCACCGGGGTGCTGCCAGGTGACACCGGCCGAGGTTGTGATGCGGGAGAGAGAGGGCTAATAATAGCATCGTGTCAAAGCCTGGCTTTGCCTTGCACAAACACAGCAGAGCGAAGGGAAAATAGGATGTGCAGGAAACAAGCAGGGTATTGTTTGACTCTGTTTGGTCCTGCCAGCCTGGGATTTAATGAGAGACCATTGATGCTCTAGAGAACCTCTCCACGCTTGGAGGGCTGCAGGCTGGATGGGGGAGGATGGAGAGAGGATTTCTAGTATTCCCTCGAGGGAAATGGGTGTGTGCAAAGGAGTGAGACAAGTTGAGGTGAGATCACGCATTTAAATTACACTCCTGATTTTGCACCAGAGGAGTTGTGTTTAAACCTGAGACAAGAAGCACCGTCCTCTTGAATGAGGAGACACTTGCTCTAAGGGGCTGCATGCAAAAACGCCTCGCATGCTTGATAGTTTTGAGGTAAATTCAGACTTAAAATGCAGCAGAAAAAGAAACTGAATGAAAAAAAAAACCGCACACAAAAAAGTCCAAAGAGGAAGGAACACCAAATTTCTTGCTCTAAGCAGCTGATGGCAAAATGCTGCTCCAAAGCTGCTCCTGCCTTGCTGTGACTGATAGCCAAGTGCAGTGACAGCAGAGCTGAGGTTATTCTCCTGCCATCCCTGCTCACAGTAAAAAACTCCTCCTTCCAAACTCCAGGGATTGACGGAAAATATGAACTTAATTTTGGGTTCTGTTTTCCTTAAATCGGCACAGTTCCAGTAAAATCAGATTAAAATGCCTCCAGTTCCTGATGTTTGGGGATATTTAAAGTCAGATCAAAGCACTTTTAACCAGTTCTTTTGGTAGCACATTTGATGAGAAACACAGGTGCACTAATATATGAAACTCGCAGCCGGGCTGATTTAAATGCTGCCTTGCAATTCTGCTTCTGATCCCCTTAAATATCAGCTGGGGGCAGGGGGAAGGAACAGTTGGGCGATGCTTTAATAGAAGACTACTATTTTTTTTCTCTGGATACAATCTGAGCTGCTTCATTTTCTGCATGAAAACTTTAACTTGCCTTTTATTTTCCTTTAATAACTACAAGGAGAAAAGACTGTCAGACACCAGAGAGCCATAGAGAGGTGGAAAGTAAAGTGATTTACAGGCCATAATCTTTCAAGTGCAAGATGTTGCCCTGCACTTGAAAGGAACCAAGCATAAACTCCACATCTCATGTACAGAGCCCAAGCACAGAGACCTGAAGGTCTAACCCTGACCTGCAGGTGATTTTTTTTACTCTTTTCTTGCCCGTACACAGAATTAGCTGGTTCTGGTGGCACCGTGGGGTGGAATCCAGCTGTGTGGGTCTGGGCAGGCGAGGAACAGGAGTCACGATGGGCTCAGCCCCTCAGCCCCGCTCCCACAGGGGATGGTCAGTGCCCTCCAGATCCCACAGAGCTTCACAGAGGAGTTTTCCAGGGATTTCCGTGAAGGCATTTAGCCAGGAATTTTTGGTTTTGGAGATTAGGGAACAAAACTAAATGCAACTGTACTCAGCGGATGGGAAGGGGTTTTAGATAACTCTCTGCAGAGTTAACCCAAGCCCAAGTGGTTCTGGTGGTGAACAGGGCAGGGTGCAAATTTTTCACAGAAAGGGTCATTGGGCACTGGCAGAGGCTGCCCAGGGAGGGGGTTGAGTCACCTTCCCTGGAGGGGTTTAAGGGACGGGTGGACAAGGTGCTTAGGGATGTGGTTTAGTGTTTGATAGGAATGGTTGGACTCGATGATCCGATGGGTCTCTTCCAACCTGGTGATTCTATGATTCAAAGCAAAGCTACTGCAGGGGCACCAATCCTCCCCTTGGTGCTTTGGGTACCAGCATTTGTCAGGGATTTTGAGAAGCCACATTTTGAACGAAGGCTTGATGCTCTTGCATCTTTCTTGTCCTGCCTCCAAACAATACCTGCTCTATTCAAAAAGGATCCCGTTACCCCAAAATTAAGGTGGGTTAAATTTAATGGTTTGACAAGACCAATTAAAAGTTGTTACTGTTATACTTCAAAAAAAAATCATTGCATTTCTTACAAAGGGTTCAGCTTCGTTTGTTGACAAACAATGTGACCCCAGCAATTCATCCCCAGTGGGACAGGATGGGAAGTACTATAGGATTTTCTCTGCTGGGAGCTTTCAAGTTTTATTGTGTGCAATTAAAATGCAGATGAATAACATAGTAAAATAATAAAACCCTCCTCATAAAGTGCCCCAGTGAAACAAAACCGTCAAAACACAAGAGGGGAAAAAAACCAACAAAAGAATAAACATTACTTCCTCTAAAAAAATCATGAAGGTTTAAACAAACTCATTGTTATCAGGTGATAGCAAAGTCAGCGGTCTAGTTACAGCTTCCCACCGGCTCCTTTCCAGCTCCTCAAGAAGGTGACTGAGGCTCACAGCAGTGCCTCCCCCATAGCCCTGTGTCCCCAAAAGCCCTGCAGAAGGGGTCCCAGTCCCACTTTGCCCCTGGGACATCTCAAACCTCGCACTGTCCCACCTGCGCACGGAGGTGGCACCGCCTTGCGCTGGAGAGAAGCACAGAGGCACCATCCTGCCCCAAACCTAGAGCCTGCCTGAACTTAGTGCTTTTGCTAGTATATAATTACAAATGATATTCAGATTTGTGAGCTTTTTGTCCCTTTTTGCAGCAAAACTGCAGGAAAATTGCGGTTGGAACCTTACTGGCACTGTGTGATTGCTGCATTTGTGTAAGATAAATTGTTTTAATTGAGCTACAGTCAAGTTATTTAATAAGAGGCATAAAAAAGCTGGGCTTAGGCTGTCAACTCAAGCACTGGGAAGTCACAAACTACCAGAATGATTCCCAGTTAAACTGAATGTGTGCACAGAGGAGGGTAAAGTCACGACACTGTTGTGAAATAGCCAGGGCTGGATGGGGCTGTGGTGTGGGGCCACACTCCTGCCAGCATCACTGCCTGAACCCCTGGCTTCCCCCCCAGAAAATCCAGCTGGCATTCCCCCCAACCACACCTGGACTCTTCCATGAACCAGCATCACCCTGTGGTTTAAAGCACTGAAAAACCCTAATGATAAAAAAAAATGACATTTCTCTTGTGATAAAACAATGGGGCTGAACAGCAAATAAGACCAATAACAGACAAGAAAAATAAACAAGATGCACAGCCTGAAAATCAAGGAGGAAATCAGATTCTAAATCTGAGCAGCAGCAGCTGCCTTGCAGTGCTCTCCTGGTGGCTTTGAGCCTTAGAGCTGAGTGCTACTCCAAGAAATCCAGGCAACCCAAGGTGCAATTTGATTACATAGCTCCACTTTGCATTCCAGGTAGCTGATCCAGCAGTGAAACAAAGAAAAACACTGAATTGAGAAAACTAGAAGGGGGTACGCTGCTGGGAGGTTGAAGTTTACTCCCGCCTGGGTTCGTAACTGTCAGTAGATGCTATGAAATATTTTGGGTGGGAGTCAGACGTTAGGTGATCATCACTAACTAGACTTTATCTTGCATTGGCTTCACCCCTGGTGCAGCTTATCAGAACAGGTCCCTGTTCTGCACATAATTAACCATTAATGCTGAGACACAGGCAGCAATTGGCAGGGTCACGGCCTTGCACTAAACCCCAGGATGGGAGGTCGCTTCTCTGTCTCATACAGCATTAAGGGAACTGGAAACAAACTCTGAGCAGTGACATGGGCACAATTTATGGCTGGGTCAAGGGCACCAAGACACCCCATAACATCCCCAAGGACAGCAAGACACCCCATTATGTCCTTTGGTCAACACAGCTAGTTTGCAACCCTTTATCTTCCCTGGCACATCAGCCGCTCTCACCTGCAGTCCCCAAACTCCAGAGGCAGCTCTCCAGATTTACACCACTTGAGAATCTGTTCCATTTGGAGCATTTCAGAGCAGCTCCCATGTTCCTCAGTGGCTCCCGCACTTACAGTTGTGATTTTTCCCCTCTTTCATATGGTCATTGAACTCCCGTTATCTCCCTGAATTAATATTAATGGCTTCCTTTAAGCTTCTCCTTTAGCTCTCACTCCTTCCAACAACTTTTTGATGATTTTCAGTCTCCCTGACTCCTTTCTTCCCCTGTCCTCACATTGCTTGCCTGCCTCTAATCCATAGCATTTTCCCGAGATAGCATCAGTGGCACTTGCTTTGCGGGTGACCTGCATGGGCTGTGTGCAGGGGACGTCACGTGGCAAGTTTGGGTGATGCCCTCAGGATTTTGAGTGGGATGAAAGGTTGGGAGTGATGCAGGGACAACCCAGGGGCCATGTCAGGGCACGCACCTCAGGTGCAAGGAGCAGACCTGAAGCCACTTGGCTGAGTCTCATTTGCCCAGGCTTTGCTACTAAGCAGCTAAACAGAGGAAGATTAAGTTGCTTGACAGATAACCAGAGTGTCTCGGCTTGTTTTTAACTTGGAAGATGCGATGCTTTACTTTACAGTTGAAGGAAGGAGGAGAAAGTCTTTTACTGGCATTTCTTAATTGGTGAGACAAGTATGAGAAGCCAAACACAGACCATTCCACACACTGTCTGGCAAGACATCAGAGCTTGAAACCAAAGATCACACAAAAGAGAGGGCAGGAGGAACCAATGACAATGAGACCAGCTATCCCCCGGGACCTTCCTCTACTGTCAAATCTCATTGTATTGTTTCTTCCAGCATCTCTAGGTCCAAGGGCAAGAAAACCAATCAAGGACACCTTCTCATGGCAGCTTTTCTAGACTTTTAGTACATGAAGATAAACCCAAATGTATGTTTCTCGAGGGTGGTTACAATAGAACACAACAGCTGCTACTTCTGCACAGCACAAGGATTAGGAGCTTTTGCCACAGGAGGAGAGACCAAGTGATAGAATTTGCTTCCTTTCCCTCTGTCCCTCCCGACTGCTGCAAAAGTATTACAATCAGATGAGGAAACAATCTTAAGTGGGTTGTTCTGCCCCGTAATGAAGTCGACGTTACCGATACTGGAGGTTCTCTGTTTCACCCACGTTGTCTGCATTTCTCAGCAGCCCCAGAGTTGCTTGGAGACAGATGCTGTGGTGGGGCCTGACCTGCTCCTGAGTGGAGTCCTTCCCATCTCCCCAGAGTGAGCTTGTCCCATCACCCCCTCACACAGACTCTCAAAGAGAGCAGCTGGTACCCAAATCCCACTGGACACCCAGGATGGGGATGCCTGCAGGCTCCCTTGTCACTGTAAATGCTGCTCACGTCAGACACTGCCAAGCTCTCGAGTGACCAAGCTCAGTTCTGAATTTTGTCCAAGATGACACAGAAACAGATTATTGTTGTTTTTTAAAAGCATTGAGTAATACCCAAGCACGTGCACATCAGGACTTTTGCAAAACGCTGCCTTTTGCCAACTTTCTGGGACGGAAACTGGGGATACTGAGATTTTTGGTCCCAATTTATTAGGCTTAGCAATACTTCTAGCCCTCCATCCTTGCCCAGACTGCTCAGCCTTTCACCCTGCCTCCTGCCCAGGGCTCTATGCAGATGTATGAAAATCATAGAATCAACAGGTTGGAAAAGACCCATCGGATCATCACGTCCAACCATTCCTATGAAAATGTCAAAACAAGGACCACATGAACAGGCTTTGGGAAGATTTCCAGACACAACTGCTCTCTCCTTGCACAGCACAAGAGAGAGAAGACAATGCCCATCCAGGTTACTGCATTAGTCTAAATCCATCCTTTCAGCACTCTAAAGCATTTGCTTAAGGCAGAGCCTTCTCTGGGGTCCAGGATCTCTTTCTTGCGCTTTATGAGTTTTTTTCCTAATTATGGAATCTCTTTCAATCTAGACCTCCTTTGATCATGGCCGGCCCCAGAGAGAAGTCGTCTTGTCTGGATCAACCGAGAAAAGAAAGAGATGATAGGCAGAAGTGACCTGACCGGGATGACTAAGAAAATATGCGGCAAAGCAAAGATTTGAACACAAGCTTTTCACAGCCATGGCTTTAGAGAAACCACCAGACAAACCAGACAAACCTTCCTCCCAGCTTGAGATCAATCACCACATCCTTCCAGGTGAACACATTTCAAATGAGAGCTAGAGGTGAGCAATCAGTTAGCATTTTCTGCATCCGTTTTTCTCCCCAGTGCAGGCAGGATGAAAACAGATAATTGCTGCTGCAACGTGAGCATCCAAGGGGAATTTCTGAGCCAGGATGTGTTACTGGTGCTGGAGAAAGCCACCATAGTCAACCAGTGCAGAGGGGACCTCACTCTAATTCAGCTGATGGATCACAAAGGGCTTCCTATAAAATTTAGTTAAATGCGATTTCTTCAGAAAAAAGGTATTTTCAGTGCCATTCTGATTATTTGCCCTCTGTTGTCTTCTATAAAGGATACTGTGAAGTTAATGATCCAGCCGTGGAATTTTAAATAGCTGCTTCATGACTAACAACATGTGCTCCGGATCAGCTCGAGCCTGTATTTACATATTTCCCATGATAAGTCAACATATGGTTCTTGTTTGTAACGTGGAGTTGCTCTCTTCACATTATTACCATTTTTTTCTCTCTTTTCACAATTACAGGGGAAAAAATATTTTCTTATAATTATTGTTGGAAAAAACACTGTACAAATAAGAAGCTATTAGGGAAACTAGAAGCCTGCTAATTGCTTTATTTTGATTCCCACTTGATCCTGAGCTGGTTTGTCATGCAGGAGCTTGGGGCTGCGTTCATGGGTGCTGTTGGATGCGCAAGGTCAGCCCTCTCCCCATCACACCACAGGTCGGGGTTTCACAACCCTTCCTGACAGCTTGGCAATGGCACTCTTCAGGAATCTTGTGCTAATGGCTTGATTTTCTCCCTTTTTGAATTTGCAGTTTTAAGTATGTAGTTAATTTGTACAAGTTTTGGCTTTGGTTTTTTTCTCCTCTTGCCCCTCTGTTTCCCTCCCCACATCAAAGCATCGGTTAATGGCTGGATATAAACAACCTAACTGCTCTCATGGCATGGCTAGAATTGCAGGAATTGGTGTTTTCCAATTGCCCGTGTCATTCTCCCCATGCTCTTCTCCCTGGACTCCCCTCTAATGATTCAAGTCCTGAGGCTTCAGCTATTTCCTTTGGGAGATTATTCCACATGGAAATGGGCTCTAACCATGAAGAATTTTTTCCTTCAAACCAGTCACAAAGATTTTTTCCTTTATTTAATCTTATTACTCCCACTTGAACCAGGCTAAATAATTCCCATCCTCCCTGGGTATTTACACCCCTCTCATACTTGCAGACAGACACTGTATCCCACCCTTAGTCATCATTTTGCCCAGCTAAACATATGTAACTCTTTTAATCCTTCCTCATAAATCAGTCCAACCCTTTCATCGTTTTTATTGCTTTTCTCTGAATCATGTCCAATTTGTTGACATTGTTCTGCTCCTTAGGTGCTCAAAGGATGGATATTCCAGGTGAAATTTCACTGGTCACACATTACAAGGTTCATTAACACAACCTTCCTCTCCAACAACCTGCACACAGTTCACAGGACTGAGGATTGATGCTGCAGCCTCTACTGATAGGAAAAAGGACCCACTGATATCACCTGGGCTAATGAACAAGCGATGCCAGGATCAAGCCCCTGCAAACCTCAGTTTTAACCTGTCTGAGGAGGTCTGATGTGCATTTCATAGAATCATAGAATCACCAGGTTGGAAAAGACCCACTGGATCATTGAGTCCAACCATTCCTATCAAATACTACAGCTGTCAGAGGGTGATCCTGCAGATGGAGTTATGTTAGGGGGTGGGTTTTGCTCAGTAATATTCAGTCCTCCAGAGAGGCTGGCCAGGAATTTACCCACACCCTCCTAAACCCTGCTAGGTGGTGCAAATGTGCATAAGCTCAGCCCTGTCCCATGGATCCCATCCACTAGCAAGTCCTGCACAGCCCCCGGGACAGTGCAGCCAGCAAGTGCAAACGTGCAACCGCACTACAGCTCACAGCTGTGAGCAGGGCATTGAGAAATAACTGGTGTGCTCATAAAAATGCATCATAAACTCAGTGCAACAAAGCAAAGCACACATTCACTCCCGTGCCATGGATGGAGAGGCTAAATCAAGCAGTGACTGGTATTTCAGGGCCAAATGACAGGAGAGACAAACTCCATGCAGATTCAGTGTGAACCAAAGGAGATGGGCTGACACATGGGTCACTCCAGATTCACTCTGGTTTCACAGAACTTAGTAATTAGTCTGTTCAAAGCATGAGTCTCCTCTGGAAGAAATTATTAGAGCAGTTCAAACCCCTCTGAGATCCATACGATGTTTAATGTTATTTATAGGTTACTTGTATTCCATTAACAGCAAGTTTGGGGTTTGGCACGGAGAATCTCCTGTGGGACAAGGCTTCCCATGGGTGAGGGAACCAGACCGAGAGCCTCTGCTTTATTCCTCTTCCCCAGCTATGCAGCTGGCATCCCAGCTCTCTTCCCCTGCTGCTCCCTGGCAGTGGCTCCTGGTGGGACTGGCTGGGGATGGCTTTGTACCCCTTCAGCCTGCAGATCTTGCTAGTGCAGAGCGGTGGGTGCCTGCTCCCTGGCTGTGATCACCCCAATCCCAGCCTCACACACCCATCACCCTTGGGGCATTTCATGCCTCTTTTCCCCCAGAACTGCTGTACGGGGGGGAAAGGACTTGAGCAGAGAGTGGGCAAAGCACCCTCCTCTCCAGTGGTTCCCAGGGAGAGCTTTGCTCTGCCCTTAACACCTATCGCATCTGAAAGCAAACTCGGTCAATGCTCCTCTTACTGAGGGTTGGGGACATGCTGAAAGGAGGTGGTGCCTGTGTGAAACCAGGGAACAGACGAAAACCAGTTCACACCCAGTGTTTTTTTTAAGAGTCCGTGCTAGGCTTGGCATGAAAACCTAATTCGCTGATCACAGCTTTGTATGGGGCTCAGGCATGGTCGGGGAGTCCCATCCCTCTGATGCACTATCAGGAGGTGGGATCTGCCTGTTTTATGGTCCTGTTGCTCTTCGCCCCCTCTGACGAGGGCCCTCACCCAGGGCCCTTCATGCTACAAAGCCCTAAGGCTTTCTGCTGTAAAGCTATCCCCCTTCAGTACAAAGTTAATTCTCTTTGGTTCCCAATGATGGCACCATTCATAACAAATAGTCCACGATAATAAATACCTCGGTGAGATCAAAAGATTCTTAAACAGCCTTAATAAAAATAAAATCAGAGTAGTGCAATTGGGTTCCGTTCTTCACTTTTCTTCTCTCCTTTTTGCAGAAGGCGACAGCCACGTAACTTTTACATTTCAAAGATCCCCATCTCATTGTACGTAGAGAGGCAGGCTGAGAGCTTTGTGTTTTCCATAGTTTTGTCCAGCGGTATCCCACTAGCCAGCCTCCTGCCAATGGAAAGGGATTTCTCCCTTTGCCTGCTGACAGCATTTGCGCTTTGAAAGCGAGAGTTGACTGCTTCTTAATTAGTGCTGTCATGAGCTGGTCACTGAGGGTTGGGAGTCTGGCGAAGGAGCTCGGCTATTCACTCCTGCCGGCAGCTGCCGCATCCTGGGGATGCGAATCCAGCACAGCCTCGGCTGCTACTGCCGGCAGCTCCTGGGGATTCTCCTAATGGCCTGATTTAAACCATGAAACGCGTCTCAGAAGCCTTGCAAATAAACGCCGCGCACTTTATAAAAAGCACGGGGATTGATATGTTATAAAAGAGTTTCCTTTCAGCCCCCAGGTACCCCAAGGTGCTTTACAAAATAATGTTAGGGGCCTGCCAGCTCGGATTTTGCCGTCGCGATTCTGCTCACGAAGCCGCTTGCCCAAATACTGCTCAACCACGAGGAAAAAAAATCATTATACTCTAAAGAATGGTTTAGTTTGATAGGAATGGTTGGACTCGATGATCTGGTGGGTCTCTTCCAACCTGATGATTCTATGATTCTATGAACGTACATCACCTGTTTGCAGAGGAACGGGTGAAATTGCTATCACTAATGTTTTTGTTGATTACAAAAGCACCTAAAAAAAGTCCCAGGCCAGATCCATTGCAGCATGTTACACAAACCTGAGCAAGTGACAGGACCATGAAATGACAGCAGTGTCACCTCAAGCCCCATGCTCCATCAACGCCCTGTTTCACCCATAAAGTACAATAAAAATATTTCCACCAGCCAGCGCACCTTTCACCTCTGGACAAGTGGCACACATAATGCTTTATAAAATTAGTTTGTTTGGAGTACATTTTTTTTTCTCAAACAGTATTTTACCTTGATCCTCTTAGCAGCAAATAAAGATGAAGACTTTTTGAACAGACTACATTGCAGTCAGCATCTCTCCATCTCCCATAGGGCAAGTTCTCATCTGACTGCTTGGCTTACAAGCACGCATATTTTCCTTTCTGTGTTGGTTTGAATCCACACAAAATACAGGATAAATTTCCTTTGAAGAAAGTGGGAAAGCAGAATGGCAACAAGCCTAAGTCAGTATTGAGTTACTTTCTGTAATTCACATTTTCTCTAATGAGAGGCTTGCAAGAAAGATATTCCTCTGGTTGCTCTTCAAGTCCAACAGGTATAACAACAAGTACATCAGACAGGTGTATGTAATCTAGAGATGGCTTTGAATCAGCTCCCAGGATACAAGAACTCCTGAACTTTAAAGGTATTTAGATCCAAATCTGGATCTGTGCTTTGTGGTTGACCATTTATCCCACTCCCTCACCACATCATGTGTATATGTATTTTTTGGTTTTTTCCAACGATGACCCAGATCAAAACAAAAAGATGTTAACAACTTTCAACTTCAAGGCAATTGTTGGCATCTCAGTTTTCTCACTTAGATCTGTAAAAATGAGAGGACTTACACAAATGTGCTTGGCATGTGATTTCAAGTATTTTCCCGAAAATTATTACTCCATTTTGCAGACGAGCCCAGCTCAAACCAGTTAGAAAATAAAATTAAATGCAGGAATACAGTAGGAGCTCATGTAGTAGGTGCACCAACTTGTGTGAACCCTGTGCCAGAGCACTGTATCAAACCCCCTTTTTCGTGCTAGGATAAGCACAGCAACTTCCTAGTGCTTGAAACATCTTCCAGTACAGGACTAGAGACAAGGCAAGGTTTCTGAACAACTACAGGATTCAGACATTATGTTGATACCTTCATGAGAAAATCAGAGCTTCAGTTAATTGTTCAAGAGTTTTTCAGGCCCAGAGGCAATACAGATAGATAGTTCATGCCAAAGCACCTCCCCAAATACAGCCCAGTGACCTGTAGATCTCAGATGAGAACAATTCTTCCAATCTTCTGATGGCATTTCAGATTTATTACTCTATGGAGTGATGGCAGATGCTTTGGGTAGGTTCTGCCTCTGTAACTATGCCTGCCTGTGCTACTCACGTCATGGCTTTCTGCTCTTAGGCTGAATAAACTTGCAAACACCCTGCCCTGAACATTTCTATGAATTAAAACAATTAATTCCCATGAATTCATTGAGGATGCAACTTTGAAGTTTTCCTTTTGTGAGCATCAGGGTCATTAAGAGTCATTCATTGCAGGGACTGCGGGAAAGGAGTTGGGATTCAGAGGAGTAAGGACAGCCAAGGAGTCAAGGTGTAATTTGTAAACCTGATAATCAGCTTAGAAGAAAGCGTCCCACAGGATATTTTGTGGCATCACTTGTGATGTTTTCACAGTGGTTATGCATTACAAGAGTGGACAATGAGATCTCTAAAATCTTTTAGGTCTTCTATCTCTACAACAGGCTTTAAAAATACAAGACCTTTCATTAATTTTCTCTCTCAATAGGAGATGCACCTATGAAACTACAAGCTCAGTTTGGCCCTCGAGCTAAATCTGGTGGCTCTTGCACATGGAAAGCCTTGGCTGTGCTAACAGGGGAAAAAACATTTCTTGGAAGAGGAACTTTTCCTTCTTTTGAAGTCAGAATGGATTTGCAAGGGTCTTATGCGATGAGGGGACAGTTTTAAGTAGAGGGGATATGTGTATAATTTTAACCATGTAAATAGTCCTTTGCAGCCTGGGAATCTTCAGACTTTTCAAAGCTTTAAGAAGTTGGCACTGCATACTTGTTAAAATCAGTTTAACCACTTGCCAAGAGCTTTAAAGAAAGACGACACCTATTTTGCATGAATAGTAATACTGCTCTGATGAATTTAGTTATACTAATGGGAGAGCTTAAAGAATATGCTCCTGCCCATGATGGGTTTTTTAAGGCAAATAATAAGGTTCTGGAGGGTGTAACCTAAAATAGACATTTCATAAAAGATTCATCCTTGAACAAAAATGTCATGAAAGCATGAAATGAAAAATAGACGACAATCAGAATTCTTCTTGAAGTACTTTGTAGTAATTATTTTAAAAAATCCTCACAAAAGACTCTTTTCAATTGCAGAATAGCAAGTGAGGTCTGTATGGTTCAAGGCCAAATAATTTCTGCAAGGGAAAAAAAACAGCTTCAGTTCTTCCGTTCTGATGTAAGGTATTTTAAATGGGCACGAGCTTCAATTATTGCTTTCTTTTCCCCGGCTTCTGTGGGATGTGAATTGCCCACTGATAAACCCCCAAGCTCTGCAAAGTGATGACGAGCATCATTTGCAGCTCTAATTCTCCTGATTCCACAGTGATGCTGAGTATCGCAGCCTTCGGATAAGGGTCAGGAGGCTTGTGGCAACACATCTAGGGGGCTGGACACCCCTCTTTGTCAGTCCCCAACTGGTCTAGACGTGCTGGTGGATAAAGCAGGATAAAGCCTGCTCCTAGGTGACTTAGGTTAGACCAGGCTGAAACCTTTCCTCTCTCCTGCTCCTCTCACTTGAGGGGGTCACTCAGCAGTGTGGGATCAGTCCTTGGGGAGAAGAGGAGCAAGCAGAGCAAGACAAGGGGTTGGCATTGCTTATTGTATGGACAAATGTTGGTGGTGTTTAATGCATGCAGCTCCACTCCAAGACTACACTGAGCCTGCCTTGCCCAGAGGAGCCAGACTTACCCCCCAGCATCCCCGAAACACGGGTGACAGGGGCATCATTCTTCACTCGAACAATAGCGACTTGTTCACAGCTCGATACCAGGCTGGTAAAACTCTGAATTTTCAAGTGTGTTTGAGTTGGGGCTTAGCTAAACAAAACTCATTTTCTAAGGCAGGCCGAGGGATTCTCACAAGCCCTGTGCTTCTACAGCCCCAGCTCAGACCAGCTCCCCTCCATCCTTTCCTCCAGCACCCTTTCCCCTCTCTTGTTTATGCTGTTCACCCCTCTGACAATTCTAATTTTGAATTGAAAATCCTCCTGCTCCTTCTTAAACCTAGGGCTGACCCACGTTTAAGACTGTGGTGTTTGAAGCAGAACCTTTTCCCTACCAGAAGATTTTAATTTTAAGCTAACTGCTACACTTCATTTCCAAATGCTTTATTTAAAATTGCTTCAATGTGTGGCTCTCCAAAAAATTATTTTCCTTTTTCTGAGGGTTTTCTGGCTTTGGATTTTTCCCTCCTGTTTTTTTTCTTTATTTTTTTTACTTCTTTTTCTTCTTTCCCAAGGAAATACTATCCCCTGAACCAGATCTCTTGCAAAATGCCCCTGGACTTTCCCGCAGATGCATATCCTACCTGTGCCTCAGTTCACACAGGTGTAAAAACCGAGGGAACACCACTTCCCTGCCTCAGAGAAGTATGGGGAAACTAAATTAAACTACCTAATGCCTACAAAAGGATCCCATATCCTCAGGTGGACAATCTATATGGAAAATGCACTTCTAAGAAAGTGCTATAAGCACTTCAAGACGATGACACAGCAACAGGAGATCACAAGGACTTGGCTATGCCCCTCCTCCTCCAGCAAGAACATGGTCTGTGCATCTGTTTTCCCTGAGGGACTTGTTCAGAGTTTGCTGAGGGAGAGCACCAAGGGGATGCTCTCAGGCAGGGGACATGGGACCAAGTAGCCATCCAGCCCTGCATGCAAGGTTTGTGCTCAACTTTGGAGAGTTCCTGGGCTGGTGCTGGGGGCACAAACAACTTGCATGGCAAGTGCTGGGTCTCCCCTTTCTCCTGAGCTCCTTCAAAGACCTTGGAAACGAATGAAATGCAGCACTCCCACGACGTGACAACAAGAGGAGAAGCACTTACAATCAGGGAGGAGCAAGAGCCAGTAAAAGCAGCAAGGTGCTCAACCTGGACTTGACACAGCTCCTGTCCTGAGGCAGAAATGGAAGCTGTGAGATGCTGCAGGTCCTGGAAAGGGACTTGGGGACCGTGCTGGAGGCTGAACCCCGTAAGCCTCCAGGGAAGAAACAGTGACTCAACCAGCATCCACTAGCAGGCAGGGCCATGCCATTGGAGCAAGCCTTGCCTGGAGGCTGTGCTGCACCTACAGCCCAGTGCACCCAAGCACCCCTGGGGAGCCACCGCACCACCTCTGGCTCTGGGGCACAGCAGCTGGGGTGTTACCAGTGTCTCAGCCTGCACCGAGCACCCCAACAGAGGATAGTATGATGTAGAACAAGCTGGGGAGCAACACAGAGCTGCACACACACACATGCTCTTGTGTTTTTAAGGGTTTGGTCCTTCCATTGCAATGGGTTTTAGTTGAGAAGCCTGTTCTACCTTGCTTACTGGCTCTCTCATCTGTTGGATACCACTGCTCTGCTTCTCCTCCTGATGCATCAGGTAACCCTTCCCAGGGGAAGTTAACTATGTTAATATGCATAAACACAACTGAAAAGTACAAGGAAATGCGTATTTCATTACAATGGCATTCCAGCCACCTACAACAAAAATAATTAATGATTGCTTACTGGCCCAAACAGCTTTGGTTTTGTTTTTTTTTTAAGCATATGAATAGATTAAACTTTATTCCCAGTGAAAAGGAAAAACTATAGATCATTTCGAGCTGGAACAAATTGATATCATGTTATTAACTCTTATGCATTTATCTAAGTCAGTAATTTCTGAATGACCAAAATAACCTTAACAAGTGGTGTATTTTTGCTCATTGTTTTCAGAAACTCTGTTCTACATTCTTCAGGTGGAAGAAAACACTATTTTTGGTTGAAACCTTTCACAAGATGCTAGTGGAAAGGGAAGCTAAATGAATCCCAGGTGGCAGGACCTGTCTGCAGCCATCACCATGCGTCACTACCAGCATCCACCAGTACCTGCAGTAATCCTGTTCCTAAACAGCTGGATCTGTGGAAAGAACATTCGGGATGCTTAGTAGAGAAAAACCATCTTATTTACAGTTAGATGGGAATATTACTCGTGCTGCATGTAATATTGCATTCCTCTATCAAAGGAGAACGTTACTGAGAGAGTCCTTGCCATGGCTGTTTATATCCATAGGTGTGAGCTCATTTTTTGGTGCTGTTAAGCCTGCAGTTGTGAATCCCACCTTGGGCCAAAGCTCAAATCTTTGCCCTGTGCAAGCCCAGGACACCAACCGAGGAGCACATTCCAGCTGGTTGCCCATCCTGAGCCATCTGCTTGCAAACTCAAGCATCTTTGGTGCTGCTGAGCTCACCCATGGTTAAGAGGAGCTCACTCTGTGCACGCTGCAGGGTCATGGTACCAAGGAGCTGCCTGTTCCTACCAATATAGTGCTGCCTCCAACTAGGATTAGAGATAAAATCAAAACCATTGCACAAGCAGCTGCGGACTGACCAAAATGAATTCAGGATGAGGAGCAGCCCCGTGTCCATCCACCCCTTGTGCTTTCCTCCTTCTCCAAGCCAAGTGCCCACCATGAACCAGCAAGGATGCTACACAGCAAAGCCAAACAGTGCAAACTGCTGAAGGAGGAGCAGCAGGACGGCTGCCACATCTAAGCACTTAGGAAACCATTGCCATATGAAAAGAATTGCTTTGTAAAAGGGCTGAAGAAGTTCAATTTCTTTCCTGGGTTCAGAAACCTCAGGTTTCCCATGCTGGGTCTTTGCCGCAACACTTCCCACTGTCCTTAAGCGACAGCAAAACCCTTTCAGCCACCCTTGCTGGCTTTCTAGGAGGAGCATGAAAAAGTTTTTCCTATATCCTTTGGTCACTGCTGTTTTCTTTCTTTATTTCGCAGTCCGTTTCATCATTTAAACAAGATCTCTTCTGTATGGAAGAGTTTGGGAAATCCTTGCATCTCTATGGCAGGTGAGCATATCCCTGGGGATCAGAGATCCTGGGTAATTAGAAATATCTGAGCTGCACTAGTTATTGTTGTGTGCCGCAGGTTTATTGCTGAGCATTGCTACAGTATTTATGAAGTGGTTTGCATTCCCATGCTAGACTGACACATTTTGAGAAGTCATAAACAAATCATCTTTTCAAGTGGAATTTAAAGCTGTTTTGCAGCATTGTGTTCTTTAACAGCCCCATCACTTTTAAGGCAGAGACACTCAAAGTTCAGGTCCTGCAAGTGCATTTACTACTGTTACTACTATTAGCTGCAGTGTTACTCAGCTGGAGAACAGGTCTAGGTCCCATCTCACCATTAGTACCGCATCCATCCAGCGTGTTCACAAGCTCTAGTTTTAAACTAGGCTGTATTTCTAACTGATTCTATTAGGGAAGGTGTTTCAGAACCTTACTTCCCTGAAGGCTACAAACAAATCCTACGTTTCTCCCCACGTTTGCAAAGTGAATTCACGCAAAGACAGCCAGTGCGCAAGTGTCTCAGATGTGCTCTTTGGGCATATCTTAACCTCTCCCTATAATTTGCACACTGTCTGCTCTTTCAATGTGCGTTTTCCTCAATTTACTGCTCTGCCTCCAATTCATAGAATCACAGAATAGTTTGGGTTGGAAGGGACCTTAAAAATCATCTAATTCCAACCCCACTGCCATGGGCAGGGACACCTCCAGCTGCACCAGGGTGTTCAAAGCCCCAACCAGCCTGGCCTTGAACATCTCCAGGGATGGGGCAGCCACAGCTTCCCTGGGCAACCTGTTCCAGTGCCTCAGCACTCTGATCATGAAGAAATTCCTCTTTATGTCTTGTTTAAATCTGTCCCTCTCTGGTTTATACCCATTGTCCCTAGTCCTATCACTACAAGCTTTTGTAAACAATCCCTCCCCAGTTTTCTTGTAGGCCCCCTTCCACTCTTCCCTTCAGTTCCTACTGAGCAGGATGCAGACCTGGTTGGTGATGCTTTGTTAATTTTCAACCAGCTCCAAAACTGGACATAAGAAAGACAAGAACAGGCTCAGACACCATTGAGCAAGCTCAGTGCACAGCTCCAAATAAAATATGAGTCTCGACAGAAAGTTAAAGCTAGCAAGAAGCTTTTAGAGACATTTAAAAAGTAAAATGCAAACTTCAAACAGTCAACATGGGGATAAAATTTTCAAGTGACTGTTTAAACTGCCAAACCTTAACATATGATACTATTTATTGCCTTCCACTGGCTACCTTCTGCACATCACCAATCATGCTAATGGCTGTCCTGTTATTAACCATGGATTTCATGGTCATTAACTTGAGTTCAGCAAGCCACAGATGACTTTATTAGGCATGACTTTGATAATCACCATTTTAATTGCACAAGCTGTCCTCTGTGCTCACCCTGAACGCAAGCTATTTTTAAGTAGAATCAAAATTTTCCTTTCTACTGGGCAGCTCAGCATGCTGTCACGTGGGGAATTTTGCTAGCAAAGCAACTAAATAAAATAATTCAGAGTAAGAGCTTGCCCATTCCTGGGCTGCTTTGAGGTACAAGCCATATCTGATAAACACTCTGTAGAAGTGAGACCACAAGAACCACATTCTGCACAAGGTTTTATTAAGAAGACTAATGGAGAAAGAAGGAGACAGTGGGCTTGGTCAACAGACCAAGGACCAGGAGCAAACACTATGCTGGCATTGGTAAAGCATAAATTGCCCTACTGCAAATTCCATGTGAATAAGTGACCTCGTAGCGAAATACACCCCCTCACCAGTTTGCCCTCATTTTTTTTGTCTGCAGAGGAAATGTTCCAACTTGGTTTGGATATCAAAGTTACAAAACAAACAAAAACCCCACCTCTAAATCCAAAATTTGAGTAAACCAACCAACCAACCAAGACTTCCCTCAAACAAAACAGAAAAAAAGTAGTTTGGAAAGCTCATATTTTTCCTACTACCCTGTGACCAACACGGAATATGATTATTGTGAAACTTCAAAATTTGAACTGTAATAAAAAGTGGATCAATATCCACCAAACTGGATTCTCTACCAAGCTAGGCTGTATGACCGGCATGGACAAATTCATTTCTGCGTGAACTGCATTAAAGCACATTCACATCCTCAGGGCATGCAAATGCGAGGTTATCAAGCTGCAGCTGACACAAGCCCTGATATAATCCTCAGCTCTCAAGAAAAAAAAATAAAAAAGTCTCCCAACAACTGAAGCCCAGTCTTCTCAGGTCAACAGATCTTTCCACAGGCACAGGAAGTTTTCATGAATGTACTACAGGACCGCAGCCTTAGATCTTCTGCTCAATCACAGATGTATCCATTCTGCATTTTATAGAGACCCTTCCTGATAACTTTTATTGCACACTTTAAAAAGGATAATATAGCCTGTGATAAATAATTGTGTTTTCTCAACGTTCAAGAAAGGCTTTAACTTGCAGCTTATACTTAGTAATGAATGTCAGAGCATGCGTTAATAAAAAATTAAATCACCGTAGTGTGGTGTCAGGATACAGACTTCTGTAACCTAATGCTGTTAAGTTTTCACGTCATGTGAACTGTAATATACAGTAGCAAGGAACAGGCATTCCTATTCCCTTTGGACTGTACAGATGTTCTGTGCTCCCAGAGAATGTTGTAAAGAGAGACGGATGCTCTTAGTATGTATCTATTATAACATTATTAGCCACACTTCTAATTAATCCTTAGGAATTCCAGGCATTTTTCATTTCATAGCAAAGGAAAGGGGGGAAAAAAAGGTGCCTTAACAACTATTTGCGTCGTAGAGTTTATAAATGAGCCCATCACCCTATACCAGAACTGCTATAATTTTATTGGAATGAAAACCATTCTCTTTGATCTCCTCCAGTTCTTAAATCCAGCAGTTGTGTATTCAAACATCAATGGAAATGTGGTTTCAAGCTTCCTCTTTCATTATCTTTCTCAAAGATAAAAAAGAGCAAAAGAAAAAAAAGTTCTGAGCTTTAGAGATGAGGCAATATTTTTACAGTAATTTCTTTATCTGATTTCATCCTGTTTACAGAAGCTGCTGTTTGGAAGATTTCCCCCCCTCCCCATTTTCGAGATGGCTTTTCTTTAAATAAATGTATATCAAAAAATAGAACAGACAACAGAGTCAGCTTCCTACTTGCTCTTTATTGTAAAGGAGATAAGGTTGCTAAATGTTACGCTATCTGACTTTGGTTCAGTGCGTGACCTACATGGATCATGATGGAGATTTAATGATTAAACTTAACTCCTTTATCTTCAGCAAAAGAGGGGAGGAAAGGGTACCCAAACAAACTACTTATGTTCTCGCACGATAGAATTACAGTTCAACACAATAATTAACTATCTGACACATTCCTGCAAGGCTGCAGATGTCATTAATGGCTCCAGAATGCCCCTCTCTGTTGTCATAACCCAGAGCTCTTCTCAGTAACCAAGACAAGCACGTACTCTAAAGAGAATTATGGTTGGCAAAACAGAGTTCATCTCTTCTCAGCTGATTCATACAGACCACAGGTGCGTTTCATGGTTCATATACCACCGATACACAAATATAGGAGCAAATTCAATTAAAACAAAACAGGTTCTTGATCTATCAAACACACACAGTCTCTTCTGTCCAAGGTCCCATCTCCCCACTAGGTTCTTTTCAGCCCTTGAAGAGTATCTTGATCTCTCGCATCTCCAAAACACAGTGTGTTTTGCTGACTGATAAATACTCAGTGTCCCTGGCCAAACTAGGAGAAGACATAACCCTCTAGGTGGTTTGCAGGCTGCTCCTTCTGCACATTATTGAGCCCATTGCAGGTAGATCCTAAAAATTTTGAATTAATTTCCTACAATACAAACTTCAAAAGGTCTGCCACTTTACTTTAGAAGGTCCGTAAAAACTACACAATAAAAGAGAATGACAATGCATCCTAAAAACCCAAACAAACTTCGAGTCCAACCTGAGTCCACCATAGAGCCTCCCAAGTTTCGTAAGCATGAAGATCAAACTGTGGACACTGGCAGTGGTTTTGATTTTTTGCATAAAAGTCACATGACATACAGCAAGTTTAATGAAGTTTGTTCTTAGCATTATTTCAAACCTCCAGGGCTGCTGTCACCCACGTGGATCAAAACAGCAGGGTTTATTTGCATCAACTCCCACTGGAAATAAAAAGCAGCAGCCACCAGCCCCAGCCTCTGCAACATCCAGAAAAGCAGCAAGCTCCCTGTAGCTCCAATACTAAAAAAGATGAGGTCTACATCAAAGGCAGAACTCGCTCTCCACCTTGGAGCACTAAAGTTCATTACAGGAAAGAGCAAAATTTAGGATCTTACCTTCCAAGAAGTCCCCATAGAGCTGCAAGACCAGCTGTTTCAGGTGCCAGAGGAGTTTCCCTGCCAGGAGTCCCAAGGCAGCCCCAGCAGCACTCGTTACCTGCCCAGCTGGGAGCATTTATCTTAATTAACAAACCCACGTGGAGCTGAGAGAAGCATTTCTGCCCCCTCCTCCACCCAAAGTGTTAGCATAAAAACCTGGCTATCCCTAGTCAGATCAGGTTGATCAGTATTAGTTCATAGGAAAACTGGTTTTGCCCCACCACCTCCTCTGTGCTGGAGTGGGATGGGAAGAGCAGTTGTCCTCATACTATGTTGCTGTGTGACTCTTCCATTTTCTGATAAGCAGCTTTGATAAAGAGTCAAGTCAATTTTATCAGTTCTAAGAGCTCTTTTCTCCCATCTTTAGTGGCCTTCCTATGTTCCCACCTCCCCGACCGCATAGCAGTATCACATCCCGAGTTTTTGAGCAAGAAACCTAATGACTACTTAATCCTATAGACAATTCCTGGCTAAAAGTGCTGGAAGAAAGCAGCCTGCAAACATGATGCTTGCCCCTTGCTGAGGGAGAAGAATTTCATCCTGGAATGCCATGAATGCTCTCATAGCCAGAAATTGAGCTGCTTCCAGAAGATGTTCTTTAGTGCGAGGAGAAGCGTTGCAGAGGCAGCTTTAGTCACCTCTCCAGTTACGTTATGTTGGCCTCTTCATCGCCTGCTATTAGGTCATTGTCTTTCTTGCTAAGACTGGAAAGTTTGTAGCTTCAGGTTCCTACAGACAACTGTCACAGCTTGACATACAGTGCTAAGGAATCAATTAGCTAGTGATGGGAAACCATATTTTGGCATTAAAGAAAAAAAAAAGAGGGGACGCTTATTGATTGATTTTATTTCTCCCACATCTTTCTAGAGAAATGTGGGAAGAGTGGACCTGGGGGATCATCCTGAATGGAGGGATGCTGTAATGAGCTAAAGCTGCCTTGGATTGAGGGATGGGAAATTAAGAAGATGCCCAAATCAAAGTTCAGGGACTAGTTTCAGAGTCATATCATACAATCATTTGGTTGGCAAAGACCTCTGAGATCATCCAGTCCAACTATACCTGTCTACTACTAAACCATATCCCTGAGCACTTCATCCACTTGTCTTTTAAATATCTCCAGGGATGGGGACTCAACCACCTCCCTGGGCAGCTGGTTCCAGTGCCTGGTATATGGAGGAGCTAATGTGAACTACCCTGATATTTGGGGATATTTGGTCTCAAAGCTGATTCAGTTTCTCAACTTTGTTATACAGCTTCTTAAAAATTGAAGCATGAGGCATTTGGCAGGTGAGAGCCAGAAGAAGGTAGATTTTTCCAGCTTTGTGGAAAGAAAATCAGAAATGATTCCATGCTGCCATGAAACCATGTTGCTTGTCACACTGATAGATTGGGGATGTTGCATGAATTAAAACAGAAAACAATTAAACAGCACGTGATTCCAGGAGGGGGTAGATTTGCTTTGCAGGATTTGCATCAACATTTTCTTTGGCTTTGATCCAGGCGGCTCAGCACCCCTTTGAGTCACTTAAACAAGCCCAACTTTGAAAGCAAGACTCTGTCAGAACTTCTGAGTCTCACCCAGCTTCGCGTTCACACCAGGGGGAACGGTAAATTGCACGCGAGGTGGTCGCAAGGGCCACAAATCTTCTCTGATGGTCTCTGCTCCTTAGACACATTAAAAAAATTCATTGCAATCTTCATGTGGTTTTTAAGCTTTGTGATGAAGATTCAACCCAGCCCTATGCAAACTGATGCCAAGCTTTCTGGATGGGGTTGTAATGGAGCAATAAAGCCTAGCCCCACCTTCAATTCTTTGCTAAGTTTAAAGGCGATGGTCAGATTGGAGGTTTTATTCAGCACGTTCTAGAAGAAGGATGCAGGGGGACCTGATGTTGGGTCCAGATGCGTCCCCCTTTCCCTGTTGCTGAGCACTCAATGGATTATCCAGCGCTTGACTTCGGACTCGCCAGTGAGGTGCACAGACAATAAGCAACCTGGTGCATATTAAAACCCAGGTATTGGTTGGTTCCAGCAGATAGTTATGATTTGTCTGTTTCACAGAAAGGTTTGCAAATATTTTGTTCTGTAAAGTTCAGAGCAAGCTGCTGCCTGACCCTAACAACAATATTTGGGGCTTTGTGAGTATTTTATTTTGAGCTTTTTTTTGCAATTAACCTCAGCCCTAAAAGTCTTTCTGTTTTGATGAGGTTATTTTCATATGGTGGAAGTTGAAAGGGGGCTGTGACAGCTACGCATATGTATTATAATCACATTCAAGCCATTTTTTGTTCTTCATCTGTTTAATGTCATCTGCGCTGCCAAAGTAGCTAAGCTCCTTCAGGGCAAAACTGCATAATGGGAACTGACTTTCCTGATTTACTGTCTCTGTACGCAGCTATGTAAGTGAGGCATTGCTGGATCAGGCTGAGCTCTTCTAGACTTATTACTCAATTACCGTTACTTTTACAACTGGATGTTAACCTTATGATAACCATTAGCTGTCTTCAGTTGTTGCATGTATACAACAGTCTCTGTAGCTGTTTAGACTGAAATAAATTGGAATTTGGTTCTGAATTAAAATATAGACTCAGATTTACTCAGCACTTTGGAAGATCTATAGGAGCATGAGCAAGAAGATTTAACTGGCAAGTAATTGGAGTGAGGAAGAGTTTGCATGGAGGCAGGTCCTTCCCTGCTGTTGGACTTAGATCCTTTCTTCATGGAGGCAGACACAGCTCTCATACCGCTGTTGGTCCAGCCTAAAGCTCTCAAGTCTGGATCCCTTTCACACATATGCGATCAAGCTGTGAATGTGGAGTTAGCTCCAGCCTCCTGGAAAAGGTGTGTGGAGGGGGAGTTTGCATCATGTGTTCTGCTTTAGACTTTTTCATTTGTCAATTAATAAACAAATGTTAAAAATCTGCCTCCTGAAGTGCCTAAGCCTCAAAGTCACAAGTGAGGGACAACAAGAAATATGAGATATGGGGTTGGTGCCTCGTGATAGATGGGTCTCTTCCTGCTGTCCTGCTTCATGAAGCCATCCAGATACTTACTTCATCCTGAAGATGCCTGGGGGCAAAAATGCTATGGAGCAGGAAGGAGGAAACCTTAATTTCACCCCTTGACCTGTGAAAAAGAGCTGTGTTTGGCCCCATCAGGAGTGTGAGCTCCTTTCTCTCTACCTTTGAGTTCCCTTTTGTTTCCTTTGCTGCTAAGGGGGCATTGATGATATTATGTTGTACTTCAAAAACTGTCACAAAAATTCTTTTATTAGGTCTTTCTCATTTTCATTCATGTTCTCTGAGCACAGACAAACATTTAATGATCTAGAACTGTAATTAAAGACATTAAGTTGACACAGAGGTAAACACAGGTTATAGCACTGTTCCAGAGAGGCTCTTGGGGCATTTGCTAAATGCTTTCAATTACAGATGTTAATATGACAGATTGATAAGATTTTTGACAGCTTGTGTTTAGGTTGGGATGTTCTGGTACTTGGCAAATGCTCCAGAGATGCTTGGAAGAGGCAGCCTGCACAGGAAGCAGTGTTACTCAGTCAAAACCATATCCCAGGGCATTGTATCAAATTAAAATGATTTTTTTCTTCTCTCTTTAAGAGGGAGTTTTTCTTCCTTCACCTCCCTGTGTGAATGTGGATGTATGAGCAAGGAACGGCAATGGGAAAGGAAATGCAGTGAAACCACACTATGATTTACTGGGGCTTTAGCAAAATATTATCATTCTTAATGTTTGTCGGCATGTGGCAATTTTCTTTGAACCAGGGATGGTTTAAATTCCTTCTTGCTTTGAAGACTTGATTTTCTCCCATAAAGATTATGGAGACTGTCTTGGATAATTTTAGGACTTAGGCACACTATTTGCTGAGCTCAGGCATGTTTTGCATCGTGTATATTTTATTTGCCACCTGCCAGCTAGTGTCCGCATGTTCCCAAAGTCTAGAGGTCACGGACAAACCTTGACAAAAGACATTTTCTATGGCCCACACCCTGCGCTGGGTGTGCACAGCCTGAGTGCCTGGCATGCACGCAGACATAGCTCAGCGCCTCTTGTTAAATAACATTTCCAGCATGGTCCCAGGCTTGTACACAGTGACACTTGCAAGTAACTTTGCAGAGATTCACATGCCAGACACATGCACACATGACAAGGTGTCTGTTTGGCTGATGATGCAGACAGAACCCCTCCAAGCTCAGTGAGTCAAGCTCAGTAGGCAAGGAATGCATGAAGCTAAAGAAATGTCTCAGTTACTCTGACTACAGCTCGTCCAAGACTTTGCCAGCTCTGATTTAGCCAATTCAGAATAGACAAGAAATATTTGGAAGAGGTATTAGACCATGACCCAGCCCTGGGGACTGTTAGTAAGTAGAAGAGGAAGCATGCCAGGGTAAACCACACAGCTCTTTGGTTAGAACCATAGAATCACAGAATCATAGAACGGTTTGGGCTGGAAAGGATCTTAAAGATCATCCAGTTCCAACCCCCTTGCCATGGGCAGGGACACCTCCCGCTGGATCAGGGTGCTTAAAGCCTCATTCAACCTGTCCTTGCACACCTCCTGGGATGGGGCAGCCACCACTGCTCTGGGCAACCTGAGCCAGTGCCTCACCTCCCTCACAGTAAAAAATTTCTTCCAAATATCTAATCTAAATCTCCCCTCTTTCAGCCTAAAACCATTACTCCTTGTCCTATCCCTGCACTCCCTGGTAAAGAGTCCTTCTCCATCTTCCCTGTAGGCCCCTTTCAGTACTGGAATCTGCTCTAAGGTCTCCCTGGAACCTTCTCCAGGCTGAACAATCCCAACTCTCTCATTCTGTCCTTGTAGAGGGGCTCCAGTTCAGAGGTGCTCCAGCCCTCTGATCATCTTGGGAGAGGAACACATTGAAAAAGACTAATAGATGAAACCTAGGGTAGAAAAATTCAAAATAAAGCCTCTAGACATTGTAGATTTTTACTGAATGACTGTTGTGCCTGTGTTTGCATCTGCAGATAGTTAAGTAGAAAGAGATTCTGTTCTTTACTTGCACACATTCCCTCTCCCTGAGTTTACTTCCTTGGGTAGAAGAGTGCCCAGAAATAAACTGTCATAGCCACTGAGCTAAACTGCCAAGGAGTGGTGGAGTGTCTAGCTCCAATGTCTTCAATCAAGACCAGTTTCCTTCTTTGAAAATATGCTTTTGACAAGCACGAGTTGTGCCTCAGTCAGATACCAGTTACTGGACTTGATACGGATGAAATCTAATGGCCCATGAAATAAAGGTCAGCAGAAAAAGGATTATTGAATGGCTTCTTCTGGCTTCAAGTATATGAATCTGCAAAAGGTTGGCAACTCGTACCCACCGTCATGGTGTTTTTCATGGTATCCTTTGATAACAGGATTAGGAAGTACCAATATTAGTTCAAAAAAGCTGCTGAAAAGTCTCTGGCATTTGGTCATTACCAGCCTTCATCCGCTATTGATTGGTGTCTACTCTGAAGCTGGTAATCCAGCCAGGGAGGGGTCCACGGCAGCTGCGGATGCGTCGAAGATCGATATGGAGGCTGGCCGAAGGGATGCTGCTTGGCACCACTCTCTCTGGTGCTCGTGATAGGAGCCTAATGGTTGCTGTGGGTGTTCTAATAAGCTAGTCCTGTATTTTGGTTTTTAGCAGATTATTCTACCAAACTCTTTAGCAGCATTGTCGTTTCTCAAAACAGAGGAATCACCGTTTCTCTTCTCCCGAAACATTTACTTTCGGAGGCAACTGTCCTGCATGGAAAGGCGTTCCTGAAGCATGAATATTTTGTGGGGCTGGTTTGGGGGAGATTATTTATGCCTGAGCTTTCATGGCCAATAACTAGATTTTTGTGAAAATCAGCACTTCTTCAGTAATTTAAAATTTACTTGAAAAGAAAAAAGAAGTAAACCGAAGCTGTATGGGTACAACCAAGGTCTTTTGCTCTTACGGATGCCATGATAAAAGTATGTTGGTTCATAAGAATACTTTGAAATATTTAAGAGAGCATCAGCAGGAAATATAGACACATATATATGTATAGAACTAGCACTTCGTGAAGTGTGTGAGAAGGAGAACATTTGGGAGTCAGCACATTTCTTACCAACCGTATTAAGTGCACCCAAGGGTGAATTCTTATTTATTTGAATTTTTCTTTAGAACAACTCCCTGTGGTGCTTTGAATTTCTGGACATGAAAAATAACAACAGGCTTTACAAACATACAACTCACAAAGCCGCCGCTGATGCGAAGAAAGCGCTGAGCCTGCCCAGTCCCTGCTTGAGCAGCAGCTGCTGCCCTGCCAGCACCTTCCTCTGGACACGGCTGGGGGAAGGCTGGTCCCAAAGAGCTGAGATTTCTCCTCCAAACCATCAGACCTGCTAGGACCTGGTGGCTGGAACAGCTGGAGGATTTCCTGCTGTTTCCAGGAGCCAACTCACTGTACCTCCCCAGCGAGATATGTTTAAGTCTGAATTCAAGACGAGTTCACATTTAAGGGGAAGTATCACCTTTGTGTGAAAACCAGCTTGTGACATCCCTGGGCTCAAGTGGTGTAGGAAGCTTTGACAAAGCATTTGAACTACATTTAGTTCCTTGCATATCTCAATCTTGCCAGAAACAATTTTGATAAAGCTCGTATTTGGAGAAATTTCTCAGCTCCCTCTTTGCTCCCCAAATGGAATATTTAATAAACCAGGAATATTGAAGGCTACACTTGCATCCCAAGGAAGGGCTCCCCCTTGCCATGAGAGGGTAGCTTCTCTCAGCCTCTCCTATTAGGATTACTCCACTTCCAGAAATCATCAGACAGTCATCTTTTCTCAGGAACTGGAATCAGATCTGGCCTGAAAGTGCAATCAAGGAATGAGTCGCAGAACAAGAGGGGAAAGAGCTGCAGGTTTTGTCCCAGGATAGGACAGTCAGATTGTAATTTTCTCTCTTTCTTGGTCACGATGCATCGTGCCAGCGGAGCTTCTCCTGGTGGCCAAGGATGAGAATTGTCATGAAAAAAGCCAGTTGGGCATCTTCTGCCTTGCCTGAGCAAGAAGCCAAGATCAAGCTGCTATTCTTTTCCCCTCTGCCTCTCACTTCCAGGGTGTTTTGCCTTCACATTAACTAGTCAATGGCCTGATCTTGGCCAGGTTTTTCTGCCCTCCTTGTGCCATGTTTGGGATGGGAGCTCCTGCCAAAGCATCACAGTCCACTGCGAGCTTGCAGAAGTGACCCTGAGATCTTCCTGACCCTTGCTGCACTTGCTTATTTCCTTCTCAGATCTCTTTCTATTGCTTTTCAAATTAAGGTGCACAGGAAACCAGAGCAGTTTCTGATCTCTCCTCCACCTAAAAAATTAGAACATCAAAACCAGTTTTACCAGCAATAAACGAAGCTACTTTGAAAAGAGAGGCAAAGGGATCTATCTGGAGTCAGTAAGACATTGTTAGGATCTCTTTGATCGGGAGCCTTAAATGAAAATTATCAAATGGCGCTTTAAAACATACACCCTTTTGTTTGATTAGCCTGCTGCAGATAACCTTTATTAAACCTGATCTAAAATTACAGCCATGCACTGGTGGTTCTTTGATGCCTTGGCTGTTTCATTTCCTGTTTATACTATGATACACGTTGCACTAGGAGATAAAGCACTTCTGAAGGATATTAAGACATGAAAGTCCCTTGGCTATTTGCTGGCACTGTTTTGATGTTTTCTTGCTCTCTAGAAATTAGCATATCCTTTTCAAAGACTGCCTCTGATGAGAGTAATCCTTTGCCATGATGTATTTGCTAAAAGTCATAAATGATAGTATATTGTGTAAAGAAATGACACATAAAAGGGACGATGCTAGATTATTGATAATGAGGCAACTTGTGCAACTCTGCTTTTGGCTTTTATAAAACACATTTTTGACACCATAAATACATTGAGCTTATATTAATGAGGATTTAATACTTCTGAGATTTTAGAAACTTGCTTAGAACAACTTTTCAAAAGAAGGTTTTTTTGGGAAGTTTAATGTTTTCACTAATTTTGATAAGATAGCCTGTTAAGCACGTTTTGCTGCCTTCATAATGAGGAATGATGGAAAGGTTTTTAGCTTGGTTTTGCCAGAATTAAACAGTGCTGGAATATTTATTTTATTAATTTGTATAGTGTCTATTGCCATAGAAACAAGGTGACTTAATTATAGAAATTTGCAACAAAATGTTACCTTTCAGAAAAAAAGAACCTTGACACACATAAAAGCAAGGCAAGGATCTGATAGCTGAAGGTGTAAATAAGTATTGCTCCATTGAAGCTTTGAAGTGACATTGATTTACATCACCAAAGATCTGTCTCCTGTTGTCACTAACAAATGACCTGAGCATTTACACAGAAGAGAAAGCCACGCCTGGATGACCTAGAAAATAAGGACAGGGCGTTGGGATGACAGTGGGACAAGGAAGAACAACAAGGGCTTGGAGATCTTAACCAGCCTCTTTCCAAAGACACTTTTCCAGGTCTTTTCAAAGTGTCTTAGATGACACAGTCTAAGTTAGATTTTAACATTTCTGCAACTGGATGAAGACCGTCCTAATATTTACTGAGTTTCAGTGGCACAAACAGTCCTACACCACTCTCGCTGGCTGGAGGAGTGATAGCACAAGAAGATCAGGACTTTGAGGCAGGTGATGTGGGCAGGCAGGGTGGCACCGCTGGCTCCACACAGTGTGGGGACTTCGGTGGAGTGCGGCAAAGATTTACACCTCTCTTTACATAAAGTGTTTTCTGTAGACAGAGGTGGAATTTTGTGGTTTTCAGACTGGCTGACCAGAGTTACACATCTGAGGCCACGTGTAACACACCTGAGGATGAGGATTTGGGTACCTAAATTAGTAAACAGAATTTGTAATGACTCTAAACACCTGAACTCACCCTTCTAAAAATCCAGTTCCTTATCTGTTTGCCTTTTTGTGGAGCTGTGGCCTCACCTTAGATATCCCAGGTTGATAATCCTACCCTCAGGAACTGAAGATCTCATCTGATACCCACTGAAATCAATGGAACAATTGACTGTGGGTGGCTGCTCCAACAAGCCCTGAAGGGAATAAAGGTCACAGCCAGCCTTGTAATGCAGAGACACAGCTCTACTTCACCAGTAGGCACATCATTTAGAGTTATAGCCATATCAACCAGCACAGGGCACTGTTCTTCATCCCTGTGCACCTCACTAGCTTGGGGAAGGAGGTGGGTTTTTATCAGCTCAAGTAGACTGCAGCAGGAGATGAGAGGAAGGGAGGAAGGAGCAGTTGGAAAGGCAGAGACAAATCATACTTCCAGTGATGAAAGCCACGTTGACTGCAGTGAGGCTAAGACATTGCCAAGGCGATTGCCAGTTAAGCATGTATTAAGCAAATATCTCTCCCTCCCTCCTTCCTTCCTTCCTTCCTTCCTTCCTTCCTTCCTTCCTTCCTTCCTTCCTTCCTTCCTTCCTTCCTTCCTTCCTTCCTTCCTTCCTGGCCTCCAGTGGAATTACATTTTCCTACAATTTACTGGATTGAAAGTGCATAGACTGACAAAACTACTTTTTTTTTTAGCATCTGCAAAAAAAAAAAATCACAAACAGTTGACAATTCAAGAGAAAAAGACTTTTAAAAAATTGATAGTGTTTTTTTCTGTATCTTTATCTGAAAGTCTTTCAACTTCCCTCTTGGAAAGCAGAGACATGAAGAAGGTGCTGGGAAAAGGATTTCTGCATGGGCACCTGCTGTTATTACTGCAAGCAGTGACAGGGAGAAAAGCCATTTAGGATTAGTCCCTAAGAAATGGTGATTATCAAGACCTCTTTCTGCAGGACCTTTGCTCATTGGCCTGTGTGCCACCCGGTAACAGGATTTGCATGACTCCAGCCAGCTGCTTGGGGAATATGTCCCATTCTAGTGCTTTACCATATGTCAAACAGTATTCATGGCAATAAGCATGACTCATAAGATCAGCTCACGCCTTTAGAAGGTTTTCTGCAAATTTGGGGTGATTTAACTAAAAGTAATACATGCAAGGCTCATGTTGAGCTCATATTCCAACCAAAATACGAAGGGGTGAAGAAAGGCAGTGAGCAGTAAGGATGTGACCTCCTCAAAGCCAAAAGACTCAGATCTCTCTTGGAGGTCCTAACAGAATCCTGCAGTTGTTCTCCGAGCCATCTGCAGGTCTCCATGGGCACAAGGCAGAGGAACCAAGCACTGCTTTGGAATCCTTCCCTGCCAAAAGGCAGCTATGAGCGAGGCTGGACACTCCCTGCAATAACGGCTCCTTCCAAGAGCCTCTCGGGCTGCCAGCATGAGAGGCGGCCAAGTGCTTTCATCTGCCAGGATGTCACAAGACTAGTGAGTCACGGGAGGATCACAAAGTGTTGTTCTTATGATGGAGGTTAATAACAGCTGGAGTCAAGGTAAAAGCACCTGCGAATGAGACAGTACATAACTTTACAGACTTGCCGTAACACTGCTGGGCAACTCAAGCTCGCAAGCCTCTGCATATGGTTCATCCATGTTTGGTCTTGCTCTTTCCAGTGGCTTTGGGGCTAATGTGTCACTGCCACAAGGACGGGTCACCTGTAGGACACTGCTGCCCAGATTCTGATATCCAGGCAGATAACGTGCTCTGTCCTCTCCCTCAACCGTAAGCTGTGAGTCCCATGCTTCTAGTGTGGAAGCACAGCTTTTCTTCCCAAACCAGCAGCAGCAAAGCTACTGTAATCCAGACTGCTGCAGAGTGATATGTCCACAGGACCTGCCTGACACAGCAGCGACTAGTCTGAGATTCACAGCCCAGATGGAAATAAGCTACATGATGGACCACAACTGGCAGCCCTGAATGGAGACTGCTCAGCTCTGAGGGTTGGGCAGGGCGTAGACCCTGGTGCCCACCAGCACATTGTGTTAGGTTGGTTGAAGAAGAGGATGCAGGTTGTGCTGCAGTCACTGATGGTCCCCTCATGGCTCTCTACAACTACCTAAAAGGAAGTTGTGGAGAGGAGGGAGCTGGGCTCTTCTCCCAAGTGACAGGGGACAGGACGAGAGGGAATGGCCTCAAGCTCCGCCAGGGAAGGTTTAGGCAGAACATTAGGAAAACATTTTTCATGGAAAGGGTCATTGGTCGCTGGCAGAGGCTGCCCAGGGAGGGGGTTGAGTCACCTTCCCTGGAGGGGTTTAAGGCATGGGGGACGAGGTGCTGAGGGACATGGTTTAGTGATTGATGGGAATGGTTGGACTCGATGATCTAGTGGGTCTTTTCCAACCTGGTGATTCTATGATTCTATGATTCTTCCTCAGAGTTCTCAAGGCCGCATCCCATGCACGCAGATGCTGTCCATGAGGTTTAGTCCATAAGATTGCCCTTCCCTTTAGAGTTCCTCCAAAAATATACCCAACATACACTCTCTCCCTCTGTTTGTCTTCTGAGCATCATTATTGTTTGATAATGATCTCAGAGGTGTTAAGCTGATAATCATCTACCTCAGCTACTCTGCACACTTTGTCAGGCACGTTGGTAATGAAAACATAAAGTGTAAAGATATCTCCTTCCCGAGGTAATGGAAAACCTGAGTGGAGATTGACATTAGAAACAAGATAGGCGGACGGAGGAGCCAAATAAAAAGGAGTTAACATCTGGTTCCGTTTTTCTTTGTGAAATTATCTCACACTGACCAAGCAGTACCTTCTCTGAAGTATATAAACGTTGAAGACACACACATGGTTGTTATCAAATGGTATTGTGCAAAATTAAATTGGCTACTTTATGGTGAAATAGAGAAGGAAAGCAGGCATTTCAAACACATGCGTGTCTCTCAGCGAGGTCTGGAAGCGATCACGGTGCAAGGATGGCTACTTTAAAATATCTACAAATAGTTAGGGCCATTCTGAGAGATGAATAAGCTGGGGCTGAATTTAATAAAGTTATCAAGGCCATAACAACACAGGGGCCAGTGCCTGAAACTAATAAGGTAAAACTTACTTGCAAAGGTAAAACACCATGCCAAATTCCTCTAAATTCCCCAAGATGTGCTGAACGTCTGCCCTTTGGCCAGGCTTAGCCAGGCTGAGGGGACATTCAACACGTTTTTGTCTAAGGGGTAGTCACAAGCTTGGCTTGTCCTTCATTGAATAAGGCTAGTAGATCCCCTACAGCAGGCACATGCTTATCTTTAGCACGTGTGTTCTCCATGCCAGTTGGTAGCATGTTTGTGGTTTAAGAAAAAAATATTCGCCTGAAACAATTTGTTATGTCAAATTTTTCTATGAAATTTTTCATTGGTAGCCTCAGAACAGGTTCCTCTGCAAGCTCCAGCCTTGCTGCCTATGCCCAGCCAGAGTCGTGGGACCTTGCTGGTCCCTGGAGCTGGGAAGAACCCAGGGATGCTGTGCTGGCAGCTGAATCTGGATGCAGAGGAATGTTCTCATTTGCGTTCTCCAAAAATGAATTTTTCCATTTGTGGAAAATTCCATATATCAGAATTTTTATTTTTTTTTTAATTCAGAGGAATATTTTAGATATGAGAAATTTTCTCTGGACTGGAAATTCCCGTTAACGCACATGTTGAGAGGAAAGTGTTCAGTTTTTCCAGCAGACTGGTGGCAGAGCAGGAAAGAGGGCTTGGTTTTCCTGAATTCCACTCCAGAGCTCTGTTCATCAAGCCACACAGCCACTGAAAGACTTTTTTTGGGTCAACCTACTTTTCCCACAGAGCTGCAAACCTGGGCAAAGGGTGAAGTAGTAACTCTACTTATTTTATTATTGTTTTTTTAAAATTTCAGCTTCAGAAGCAGAGACCCAAGAGCAAAGTTGGGGCTGGCTTCGGGGAATGTGATTCTCATTCTTTTGAAAATTCTCGTTCTACTGGTTGGGAGTTTTGTTCAGCATTTCCCTTCCCAGTTGGTATCGTGAGGCTGAACTTTCTCAAGGTGTTGACTGTGGGGAAAGAAGAAAAAAAAAGAAGGGCAGATTTCATCTAGCTTGGATTTACCCAGGGAGTGATTGTCTTCCAGAGATCCTAATCTGAAACCACTTCTTTCCGCTCCTCTCAAAGCAGTTTACAATCTCTGAGTAGGCAGGGATGGACCAGGAATTTGTTAGCACACAATGGGGCTGGCCGAGTACCCAGGGAAGAGATGGATTGGCATTTTGGCTCACATTATTAAGAGTCAAGTTTATTACAGCCACGGCTACACCTCAGCACTGTGCTGGGCATTGCACTCTACCCTGAAAATCATAGTGTTTATGTAAAAGCCAGGCAGGATTTACTCCCATATTGCAAATTTTGCCAGGGTAGAGGAGTCTAGCTGAGCTTCTGGACATCTGCTGGAGCTGATTCTGTTGCAATTAACTTTAAAACTCTCCATTACAGCTCCATGAAATGGTAGGAGAGGCGGCTGCAGATGCATCCTTCAGAGGGAACAGTTACTGAGAAGACTTCCAAATTGCCTTGGGAAACAAAACTCTGAGCCCCAAGTTTCAATGGAAATGCAATAAAGAAAACCTCAAAAAGCAAACTACAAGCTCCTCTCCCACACTTCCTTTTCCTTTCATGGTGCAAATTAGAGAATACAAACTTAGTGGAACTGCAAGCATCTAAGAATAGCTTTGATTTTCCTAAACATTTACAATTCTGTTTAATGTACATCATCAGAAAAAGAGCAAGGAAATACAAAATGTAAATCTTTAAATGAACCTGAATACCACGGAGAGTTAACATATCTGCTTGTAACAAATGGGATGTTGCAACTAAATCTCAAACAAGGGAATCAGAGAGTTTCAATAGCCGTGGATGCATGGAGTGTATTCAGACACAGGATGTCTTGTGTAGGGTCCTTCTTTCCCTCCCCCCATCCCTTGTGGGTTAAAGAGACTACTGTGACTCGCTACAGATTTTGCTGCTTGCCATTCGGCTTGGTTCCACAGCTCCCAGAGCCAGAATTCGATCTCTATTTCAGAGAGCAGCAATAACATTCTAAGCTGGATGTGAAAATCTGGATGTTTACCCCCTGGTAAAGGGGCTGAGGGGTCACTCTCCCCACTCTGGGACGCACAATGGACAGTATCGCCATTAAGTGAGTAGCATGTAAGGTCTAACAAACCCAGAAGCCACAGATCTGAAACCACCTTGAGATGTGGAAGACTTGCAGGAATTCTAGACAGCCTGTTGGGCATCTTTGACAAAGTGTCACATTTATAACAGTGATATTGTTCACTGTTGTAGAGCAATGCTGAGTGAACAGTTGAATTTGGGAGAAGATATTAGTCCTTTCCTCAGCAGGACAGCCCTGACAGAGCAGAAAGCATTAAGAAAGCAATTTAAAAAACATAATGCTCAGGAAGCACCTAATTTTTCTACCAGCTGGGTGTTAAATTAATTGTGTGCAAGCCAAACATGGCACGAGATGGAAAAATCAGGCTTTAAAATGTGTGTGTTTTTCTAAGGGCAATTTTGTTTCTTGGTTGAAAGCAAGGAGTGTATCTCATGGAGAGCATCAGGTGATCTGCAGAATGATATCATGATGGATTAGCCCAGCTCATACTTGCCTGGAAATGCTCAGAGGTCACAAGTAGGTTATAATTCTCTCCAACACCGTGTTAGGAGCATGTGTTACCATCGGTCTGTAAGGGAGGTTGCTTTTCAGAGCAGGAAGGAGGCAAAATGATGATTCACTTGTCTCAGGAAATGTATTAAGTGAACTCGTGGATGCCGCAGAGGCTGATAAGTGTTACCACTCCCATTTTCTCACTAGGTAAACTGAGGTCAGAGCTGCTTTTTGACTTGCCCAAGGTCATGCATTAAGGTAGTGGTAGAGCCAGAAACAAGACCTAAAAGACTCCCCTTCTTTTCATTGCCACAGTGTTTTCATTTGCAGATGTAGAAATGTGGCAGGCCTGTAGTTCAAAAAGAGCCCATTACCTGAAAGGCATCCAAGAACAGCTGCCTGCCTGCTAACTGCTTTGTAGGCTGTGATCTCTTCAGTAGCATCGTTCCTGGTTCCCACTGCACTCCCTTAATTTAGATTGATAGAAGCATTCTGCGAAGCAAGGAACTTTCATTAACAGATCTGCAAGTTCTATACTGGTTCAACACAGCCAGAAATGTTATTTATACCAAATTTACAGCTCAAAGTTCCCTGCTTGCTCCTTCCACCTTTCCTTTCTTTCTTTTTTTTTTTTCTGGTTAGGATCTTATTTTGGAAATATCCCAGTTTGTAATAGCTTTATTTGTACTGTATTACTTGGCTTTGTTCATCTACTGATGAAATGCCAGCCCTGAAGTACTGCCAGATGAAAGTAGGCATCTTATAGCACTGAAGGGAACTTCCCTGAGATTATTTATTAGTAGAGTCACCGAGTGTTCTGAACAAACAGCAGGTCTCTGCCCAAAGGAGCTTACTATGTGAAGGTGCACAGAAGGTTTGATGCTTGGCATCCATCAAAAGCCAGAGAGGAAGATGCAACCTCAGCTGGACCTGCTCTGGCCAAGTGGCTGAGCAAAAGAGCAGCAGCAAAACTTCAGAGGAACTCAACATTTTGGTCCCCATGGCTCAAACAAATCCATCTTCCGTGAGAAGCAGCAATGCAGCATGGGAGCTAGGGAAACCCAGCCACCATCTACTCAGCACTTCATCCCACCGCAGACAACACTTGCCTCCCGGCTGATTTAGAGTCTAAACTAGGGTTAGTTCAATCCTCAGGCCCAGATTCACTACAAAGATCTGACTCTTGATGAGTCTTGATGAACATTTTAACTAACTTGGCCCAAATTCCAGGTTCATAACAGAACATGAATCCAGGCACTTTCATGTGGTCTGAGGTTTTGTAAAGAAAGGTTCATTTGGCTCTCAAATTGACTTTGGGTTTGGCTGTGTCTCCTAGGTCACTCCAGCCTGCAAGCTGCAAGCAAGCCCAAGCTCTGCTCTTGCTGTCACAGCTGGGGAGAGATCAGCTTTTGTCAATTCACATTGTAGAGAAACAAGAAAATAGTGGGCTACTGATACGATTAACACTTTGCAGGCTGCATGGCAATCTGCTACAAATCCTTCCGCAAATCTAATCCCATGATGGCCTTCTACAAACAAACCACTCCTCTACCACAACAGAATTTAAAGAAGCAGATCATCTTGGATACTTTTCTTGTTCTCACGTGATTTTAACAGTTTAAGTTGATTCTTGCTAAGATTGTGACCTACTGAATTATTACTTCAAAAACCTGAATGCCACCGTTTACTCTTGTTATTTTCCCTTGCACAGGTTTCAAGGTGCAATATCTCAGCAAAGAAGAAGTAATTCTTTTCCTGGGTAAATGTGATGGACAGCAAGTGAAAGTGAGCTCCTGGTGAGGAAAGTCCTTGTACTTGTGCACGTCACCATAGCAGCATGCCAGCTTGCTGACCAGTAATTAGCTTGGTTGATGTCTGGCTCAGCAGATCAAACTACAAAGGCACACATTTTTGAGGGACTTCTTTCTTGCAAGTATATATAAGAAGCCTTTCTAGGAGCGATAGCTTAAGTCCCTCCTGTGATCTCACACAGTAGACCTAAAAAGTAGATTAAGAAAAGTAATGAGCTAAAGGAAAAAAAACACAGTGCTTTGCTCATTTATTTTATATATTAAGGGGACCACTGACCTTTGAGATCTCTTTTTCCCTAGTATTCATGGTGATGAATAGAATGTATTCTGACTTTAAATGAAACGATGCTTTGAAAAGACAGAAAATTAGCAACATATGGGCCAAAGGACCCAAAGAGATGAGAAAAAAGGAGGGGGAAAGAAAATGGCTGAAAAAAGTTTCAGATGTCACTGTGATCTTGCAACAGAATATTTTAATGTTGCTGCTATGAGAGGTCAGGCCCCCTTTGGACATCCTCCTCATATCACACGTGATGAGGATTTTCTGTGTGCAATGCAACGCAGAAATTACCTTCCCTACGCTGAAACCACTCCTTGCTCAACAGGATCAGCTGATGCCACAGAGGAAAGGATAGCAGGATTTTACAAACAGGGTCATTCTCCTCTTCCCTATCTCCTCGCTGCTGCGAACCACAGATGATCTATAATGTACGATATAATCTTCCCTGCCAGACCCTATAGCAGTCCTGGAGTCCTTTGATTTCGGTGCTTACCCCAAAGCTCTCCCCTGCACTGCTCAGGGAAGAACACTTTGCCTGCTGCCCCTGGATGTCCCTGGACATCTGCAAGGTGCAAAGCAGCCACCAGGCCACCACAAGCTCCCACAACGAGAAGCTGTACCAGATCATACCCCAGAAGAGCAACACCAGTCCTCTTAGGTGGCTACCAGCATTGTCACTGTAGCTTTTTCCACCTCCTCACATGCTTGACCTAAAATACACCTGACACCAGAGTCAGGGCTTTTTTGCACACGCCATCACACAAGCGTATACTAATTTTTATGAAAGAAAATGTATAACAACAAAAAAAATCATATTGTCATTTATAGTTCTGCCATAATTTCTCCTTAAACTGTTTTAGAGGGGAAATTTCCTTGTTTTTCTCTGAATTATATCAGAAAAGTTACATTTCTAAAGGCTAAAGAAGTGCAGTCAGTAAGAGGTGGGTGGTTAAAAATAGTTTTTGTCATCGATGAACATTGATTACTTGAGCCTGAGCCTTTTTAATGGCTGGAAATCTTAATCAAATCAGGAATTAGCTAAAGCAGGAGTTGAAGTATCAAACTGTTTACAGCTAATATAGCGTAATCGTTTCTGTGTCTTATTAATTGATTCAATGTTCTTAATTAAATTCCCAAATACTCCCATTTTAATTAAGGTCTGATGAAGCCAACAAGAGGAAGGAACCTTGGAGTTAAGATTCCCAGCTTCATCCCTCACTCTCTTGTGCTCTTGTATTTAGAGAGGCCATGTGCTGATATAAAATATCTCGAGTGGGGGGGTAATTAGAACAGAGGTAGCCGACCTGGCCGTGGTTGTCAACTCAGCAGTGACACTGGGAAGCACCACATTCATACATTATGCAGATGGCTCTGAGAGACAAAGTGGTGTTTTTTTCCCAAGCTAACCCCAATCTGGGTAAAATTAACATTCTATCCTGCTAGTATATTTAGTCCAGATCCAAGCCTGCTTATTTTTTTCCATTCTGTCCCTGTCATTTTCGCTTATTTGTCTCTCAGCTGAAATGTGAAGGGGGGAAAAAAGAAGTCCTCTGCTTTGCACAAGGTTGAAAACAGTTCAGTGCTCCCTACAATAGCTGTAAGTCTGAGTATTGTCTGTAATATATCTTACATAACCATATTTAGGTATTTGCACAGACCTGCTATCACTTTGCTTTTTCCCTTCTATATTTTGGAGCATCTATTTAAAAATTTCTTCGGGGCTTTGCTTCTCTTCTTGACCATTGATAGGCTTTGCTTTTGCATAGAACGCACTAATATTTCTCAAAAGGCTTTTTTTTTGCAAATGCTGCTGCCTCCTTCCAGACCAGCACGTGCTTGAATCAGCAGAGTGTTAACAGCAATAAAGTACACAGGAAGCTTGAGACTGAAATACTCTATGGTTGGACTCGATGATGCGGTGGGTCTCTTCCAACCTGGTGATTCTATGATTCTTGCAGTAATAGGGTAAAACTCTTCTGCCATCAGCTGTTGCCCAGTTTGAGGAGGGACAGGAGAGAAATTAAGCCCCTGTTGGCTTTGGCTTCTCTGCTGAGTCTGCCTGCTAAAGTGCCACTTTGTGTGAGGTTGGTGGATTAAGGGAATCCTTTAGCAAAAGGGACCCCTGAGCAGCACTGTCTGGGGTCTTTTTCAAAGAGGAAGTCGAAGTCCTCGGATGGGGTTTGGAATGATAGTTGCCAGGGTTGCTTTGACTGAACGTTTCCAGACCTTGGTGGGACACGTCACAGTTAGAACATTAGTGGTTCTTGCAGAGCTAAAACTACATTCTTAGTGTTTTACCTGGTCAAAACTACAGCCAACTCAACTTGCCTCCATCTTCATATCCAAACTCTCCAAAATGTCCACGCCTGGGATAAAAAGAGTGAATGAATCGGCCCCCAGAGGTCATATCGTGCCCTCAGATCTGTGTTGTCCTGGATGAAGGCTCAGAATTCCTGATTCCAGCTGGTCCCAGCAGGGAGGACATCTGCAGCCCGAAGGCATCAGGCCATAAATCTAACCTCGAAATGTCATCCTGAACCCTGTGCTGCCCTCAGCAACGATAACCTGCAGGCCTCTCCTAGGCTGCCGTTAGACAACTCGTTTGCAGGCGGTTAATGAGCCGGTCCCTGGCTTCCCATGGTCCAGCTCAGGTAACCTCACAGAGCAGAGGTGCAGGTGATGGCTGTGATTTTCCTCTTGGGCTCCTATATATAACTAGAGTGTTGTTATTTGCACTCTCCCTCTTCTCCTCTAGTTTCTCCTCAGCCTCTTAGGCCTTGCCTTGTGAGCCAGAAAGGAGCTTGTGGCCCAAGTCCAATGGTGCCCTCATCTGGCTGAGGCTCCCATACAATAAATATCCACCACAAATATTCATCTCCACACCAGGCAATAACGGGAACGACGGGCACAAGCTCCAGCTGGTTTGGGATGTGGTTATGCGTCACGTCCAAGGTGGGCTGGCCCCACAAGAGTCTTTTTCCACCTGTGAAGCTGGCTGCTTTCCCAGCCTCTCCGATCCACGCTGAGCAGCACATGGAGCATGTAGCCCCGAGAGCAAAGCCCTCAGGTAATGATTTTTAGGGTCAGATAAACTCTGCCCTTCGCCGTCCCAGTGGGCACCAAGAGGGTCCCCCACAGCCGAGAGCGCGGCTGGCAGGGAACGTATAACGGCCGGCGTCTGCGGGTTCTGAGTGACATCATGAGCTTGTGGGTTCTTTTCCAAATGGATCTTTCAAAATTCACTCTTGTGGTTCCTTCCACTGATTTTGCTGGAGGAGATAAGACTGTTTATTGGCGAGCAGCCAGCTTAACTGTTGACGGAGCCGTACAGTTCAGCTCCTAGCTGCAGGACTCTTCCTCTAGAATAAAGGGTCCTTTTCAGTTTACAGACACAAATACATGAATAAAGGCATATTTCATGCGTGATGTCTAAGTATATCAATCAGATAACTGGAACTGGTGTGCGTGTGGAGAAATTTCTGACGTAATACAACTTGTACAAAGAAGAAAGGCGCTTTCATTAATCCGGTGCTTGGAATGTCACTTGTACACCAACAAGTGATTCAGTAAGAACTTGGAAAAACAAATGAAGCCATCATTTTCAAATATGCAGGAGCCTCCCAACTTACAAGAGTGAGCGAGCGTACAGGCTTTGCAAATAGAAAGAGACTCCCAGACCCCAGAAAGGTCTGGAGAAATAACTGGGAAATGCAGAGCAGGTATGCATAAATTATGCTGATGAGTCTGACAGTAAATAAAATCAGTTCACACTGTGGTCTCTTTTCTGGGGGAAGGAAGAAGTCATAGCAAAAAAATAAGATCCTGAGGACTGGAGTTTGTAACAATCCTCATGCAAATCATCTTTTGTAGTGTGAGTACAGAAAGGACTCGCAGACTCCTGCCAAGATTGACTCCTACATTCAGATCCCGTGTCCTGTTGAGATATTCTGTAATACAAAGATGAACTCTTCCATCACACCCTTGTAGCCCCAAGAGCATACAATAATCAAAACATATTGTGACTAACTCACAGAAATACTGGTGGTGGATTCACATTGCAAAATTCAGTGCAGGTTGTAGGTTTAAATGCCCCAAAGTCTGGTAAATTTAGATTTACTAAAACGCACTACATCAAAATCAAATGAAGGATTTCATTGGAACCAAAGAAAGGAAATTAAATTAAGGCAGAAATTCCACCATCAAAAATTCCTGTGCTGTCTCTCAGTGTTTTGGCACCTACACAGTGGTAAATACAGTTCTGTTCTCTTAGGATATCTTCACCATATCTTAATTGTCTTTTGTGTAGGCACTAGGTGATGGGTTAATAACATGATTGCATCTTTAACCAAGAAATATTTTCTTGTCTTTAAAAATGAAAGACAGATTCTTAAGATTATTTTCACATCCATTTTTCTTATTTATCACAGGTATTTATAAGGTGCCTATCACACAGGTATCCAAGTGCCAGGTTTTTTCTTCATGGTAAGTTCTTTGATTTTTTTAAAAAAAGGTAATTTCATACCAAGAAAAGTAAGTTTTCATTTTAAAAAGTATTAAAAAGGATTGCTATAAAAAAGAAGAAACATCTCTCCAGGGATAATATGAAAACTGTATCTGCTTTACAGCTGTTACGGCCTGTTCCAGCAGTTTCCTAAATGTGGTCTTGCACCATTGATGATCCATGGCATATTTGCCAGAGCTCCACAGACATCTTGGCTCTCTTCCTCATTTTCAGCTCCGAAACTATATAAAGAGATGGCTTAAAAATACATATTATTCTTCCCTAATGCAGCTTTTCCACCCCAGCAGTTGCTGTCCTTGACAGAGGGAAGTCTATCTGTCCTAGCAGGGCAGGAAGGCAGCCCAAACAGCTGCAAAAAAGTAAGGAAGGGGCAAGAAAAGTAGAAATTTACATCTAAGGAGGTAACTGAGGATAAGGGAGGATCCCCCCCCAGGACAGGCTTCTGTCCGTGGGGAAGGATGCAATTGCCCTCTTCTTGGAGTCTGGTGGCACCATCAGCGCCCACCAGTGACAATGACATCTGGATGAAGGGGACAAGACAGGCACGTCTGAGATGAGCTCAGTTAAATGTTTCCTTGAAATATGGCATTTTCACATAAACTGCTGAAGAAAGTTTTGAGTTCCATGCCTGTCTTGCAGGGGAGGTTTAAAAAACTTGGCTCCAGACACCAAAAACTTCCGTGACATTCTTAGTGCTAGATCATGCTTGCAATGAAACGTGCGGTAGCAGCAAGGGATGGAAGCAAATATCTAGATAAAAGAGGGCAGTAAATAAAGGGTTAATTTCCCAAGCACCAGCATAAAAGATAATAGCTCTGTATTAATGACACTGCTACAATAGCCACTGATAACAGTGACACCAGCAATCACAAAGGTGTGCTGGTGCTTTAGAGTGAATAAACTGTTTCTAGTCACTGCATCTCACACATTGATAACGTTTTGTTGACTTTCATGCCATTGAGAAGGGAGCAGAGGAAAGTGGAGTTTGCAGCCTTTCTGTAGGGAAAACAGGGGATTTCATCCTGGCTGGGGCTAGATCCAGAGCTCACTGACAGGAGCTGCCTGTGCCTGCGGGCACAGGGCTGGGTGGGGATGGAAAAGCAGCTTTGGGGCCATCCAACCTCACCTCTCCCTCCATCTCTGGATTTGATCAGCTCCACTGTAAAGAACGGTGTTTCCAGCCAAGATCCTTGTACATAAAGACTTAGCTCAAACCCCATATGGTATTTATAAACATCTTAAAGCATGCAATACTGGAAGCAGGCTCTCTACCAGCAAGAGAGTGTCAGACCTCTGATGGCTGGGAGTCATCGTGCTCCTGTCACTTGGGTCATCTCCACGGAGGAGGGGATGGGTTTGAGCTGCTGCTGACTGCAGAGACGGCGAGCGTGAACGCACGGATACAACCAAGAGCCCCAGGACCAGCGTCCTGTGCACAGACATTATTCCAGTCATGCCATTCCGTCTGCTTCCACAGAGCAGACCAGTTCCATCAAAAGGGCCTCTGCCCACTTCAAAGGGAATTGTGAGCAATTATGCCTTCCTAATTGTATCCTGATAAGAACACCAGCTTCATTATTCCATCCTAGTTCATGTTTTCATATCTAAGTTCTGTTTATTTATAGTAAACACTCTCAAATCATGCTGTCTTAAAAACACAAGATACTCACAATTTTATTTCTAGGGATACATGTTCATTACAGATAAGGTGATTAAAAAAATCATTTTATACAGCTAATTGTAAGCAGAAAACAATGAACTCCTCACAAAAAATGTGCAAATAATGTGCCACGCAGGCCTCCAATGCTGGAAGTTCAATAATGGCTTTTTTTGATAAAATGTTTTCAACTTACTTTATTTTTATAGCTAGAAATCCAGCTTTCAGACAATGGGCTGGGAACCCACATTCCCTGGATGTTTTAGACAAATAACACACTCTCAATCGAAAGCAATGGAAGAATTGCTCCTGCCTTGCGGGTATTATATTTTTTAATCTACCAATAAGTTTGGGTTTTCTTTCATTTTTTAGTTTTACATAAAGTAATTCCAAACTGTAAGCCACAACTGACCTAACTACTTATTAAAAATGCTAATATGCTTTTGTGCTTTGATGTCTGGTGAACAATAAAAGGGAGAGAGTTACTCTGGGACACTGTAATCCTTTATTTGTCACTAAGTTATGACACCCAGCAGAGCTGTGTGACAGTCCAAATCAATCATCCCCCGTGCACTGCAGGCCCTCGCTGCCTCCTGCAGAGCCTATGCAGTTTAATTAGCTTTTTTTCACACTAGCATAATGTACATCTGCAGCTTCAGCAAGAAAAAGAAATGGAGGATAGTTCACTGGGATACGGTGCCTTAAAAAAAAAAGTTCATATAAAAAAAAAAAAGTCTGAAAGAAGAAACATCACAATCCTTTGTAGCTTACTTCAGAGGAGTTTGCGGTAGAAATCTACAGGACTGGGTACTCTATATTGTTAAATGTAGATTTTTTTTTTTAACCTAATAAAGGCCTTTTCAGCTAAAATCTCAGATGGCATTTAAAGCCTTGTTCTTTTCTAATGGTCTATATCTTTTATACCTTCTTCTCGCCGTTGATCATGCAGTAGCTCATTATCTGCTGCTCTTCCCCTCCCCACGGTGGATTGGTACAATGGAGTCTTCAAACTGATATTTGCTGGTTAGAAATTGCTGTCCTCCATCCCTGGCAGCTGCAGCACCCCGGACCGAAGGAGGTAAAGCCACGTTCCCTCACACCAGCATCGAGCTCGTGGCTAGAGCACATTTGAAGTGGTGGGTCTGTGGTGAATAAACACAAGCTCACAGGAGCGCAGGTTGAGAGGAGCAGACACGGACTGAGCCCCCCTGGCATCACCTCATCTGCCTTGCCAGAGACCAAGTGAAATCATGGGACAGAAGGTCTTCAGATAAATGGGATTGCGTCATCCCGAGAAAACGTTTCTGGCCTTATTAGGCTGGATCCGATGATATATTCAAGCATATAAAAATGACTTGGGTGCTGCCTCATTTCAGAAAGGGCAGTATCCTTTTTCAGCTGTTCCAGCTGATGTGATAAAGCTTGTTAACTTGACAGTGCAAGCTAACACTGTTTGGCTTTTATTTATCTTTTCTACCCTTTGTGTACCATGATGAAGTTTGAAGGGATGTGCGATCATTCCTTATGCTATTCGTCCGAGCGTGACCACAAAGGAGTCACCTGCAGAACACAGCGGTTCCTTTATTCAAATGATAGATTACATTACTAGAGGCTTGTCACTCTTAATAACCTTCCAACAGAGAAACGGATCTAAGGAGACGATGGGTTGGGTTCAAACAGGAACGTTCAGCAAGAGCAAGCACTTCTCGGTCCCTAGTTTCAAGGAGATGCGCCACAGTGGAAGGGCCTTACAAAGGCTGTGGCTGCAGACAGATGAGGTCCAGTGGGTCACAGCAGTGGAGACTGTCATGAAGGCTGGAAAGAAGTCAAAGACATTTCTCAACCCCTTGATTTTTAAGCAGAACTCCACCTTCAAATAACCCAGCAATTTAAGATCTACTAGGACTACTCACATTCACCTCCACTGCTTTTGCTCACAAAATGCAGATGTGATCCACCAATTTGGGGCACTAATGAAAGTACCAGAACAGCAGCCAGACCTGCTGTCAAAGTCCCTTTTAGAGCTGTACCTTAAATTGTCTTTTAGACAGCACCTTTCTAATCCTTCAGTGCAAAAGTACTTTATCCTCTTGTGGGAATTATACATATTTCTCAGTTCAAAGAGGTATAAAATATAAATGTACTTCTGTACAATTCAGCATTAATAAGAGTAAATAGTTAGTGTACAGTGCCTTTTCATCTTTAGATTTCAAGTTACTTAAGCATTTAGAGACTACATTTGGCATTTCTTGCTGTGCTGCTTCTTGGTCTAATGCTATTATTGAAAATACTTTTATCCTGGGCCTTGGCTGGGGTAATTCCTTTGAAAAAAATCTTATTCCACACTTACGCCAGCAATTCTTCACTTTTTTCCCAGTTTTAAAACAGATAATTCATTACGAGCATAATATGCGCTTTTAACATACTTCCAGTTTCATATCATAGAATCATCAGATTGGAAAAGACCCACCGGATCATCGAGTCCAGCCATTCCTATCAATCACATATGTAACAGAGAGCTCCAGTTTTGAGTCTGGTGGCCACAAGCAGTGAATTTCTTGTTCAGAAGCGAAACATTTTGACGTTATCAAAATAATCCCGCTGAGCAAGCGTGAGGCTGAGCTTCCCTCTGTCAAGACTGAAGAGTAGCCAAGCTCTACATGAGAGACCCTGAGAGGGACCCCCTTCTCCACAGGAGCCTCCTGGGTATTTCAATGCAAGCATTAGTTTCTCTCCCAAAGTACCTCAAAGCAAGGAACACTGGATCTCCAAAGACACAGAGAAAGACAAGCCAAGGAGAAACATCTCTTATTGGCTGTGCTCTCAGGAATGCAGACCAAGTTGGTCTCCTAAGGAACACATCCAGAAAGTGATGCATGAACTCCTTGTGGCTTTTATCCATATGCAAATGGACACTTCATCAGCCAATGCCTTTCTCCTGACCCGCATGCCCAAGCCACTGGACTCCTGGTTTCTTTTCCCAGGGAGAGCCTGAGCGGTTTCTTTTTATTTCCACCCCTTTGCTTCCTTGCCAGAGGCCACTCCTCACCTCAAAACAGGCTCAAAGACAGGTATTGCAGGGTGCTAAGGAGTGTCACTTGATTAGAGGAAAGGATGGAAAGTGAGACGAAGCCTCGCCCCTTCCTGTTTCAAATGCCCTCTTAAGGGGAATCTTTCAGGAATGAGGGAAAATGAGAGCTTTAAGGCTCTAATACAAGAAAGAGAGATTTTAGACCAGAAAATAAATTTTCCTTATCATTCAGCAGGTCATGCATTAAAGTTAAAGGGTACTCAATCAAATAATAATAAAATCATTTGTGAGCCATCCTGCCTGTTTCAGGGAAAGCATTGCTTTGGAGAAGAACAGCCTGAGGAAGAGGAGGAGAAGCTGGTTCTGGGAAGAGGATGAAGTGATTGATTTTCCTTTCAAGAAAGTCAGGGGAGGAGGTAGTTGAAAGTGTCATGTTTCCACAGGAAGATGGCACAGTGATACGGTGAAGATGAATTGTATTATTTACCCTCTTTTGCCACACCATCACCTCCCTCAGGGAGACCTAAAAAGGAGGACTTCACATGTTAGGTCTCCAGTAGGCAAGATCTGCAACAGGTTTCAGTGCTGTTAGTGCCTTATTCTCTCCCTACCCTGCCCTGCAGGAGGTTTCTTCTCCTGTGGCTCAGGGAATCAAAGGCTTAGCCCTGCAGTCTGGTGGAAAACTTCCTTTCCTGACCCATCTCAGCAAAGCCGCTGGGTTTTCCCTCAAGTGCTTATGGTGCCAGCGGAGCTCCCCTCTGCCAGCTCCGCAAGGGAGTGGCGGGCAGGGGGTAGGACAGGTAGGAGGGGAAGTGAAGGCATGATAGCATCTCCAACCACTCTAGCAAGATTTGCTAGAATTCACCTGCCAGACCCCTTAGTCAGACAGAAAACAGTCCTATCCATCCATGAGGTTGGGTAGTAGCCTCCAGCAAACCCAAGACCTGCTGTTCCAGTGAGGGCTCATCAGAGGGATCCCACCTCTCTCCTGATTTTGTAGCTTCCAGTTTGCTGACGCTGGAAAGGCATCAGAGGAGATAGGAGGATACTTATGCAGAGACTTCTATCAGTGGGGAGGCCCATCTTCAAAGCTTTGATTTTACCAAGTGCTGGCACCCCTTCTGAGAGCTGTTCTTGCTCGGGGGGATTCCATCTCAAAGTCTTCACATCACAGGAAGGGGAGTCCTGCTTTGAAGAGTCTCACCAGCAATGGGCCAAACCTCCTATTTGCATTTCATTTTTGGCTGCATGAAGCTTGCTCATTGGCACCAACCAAGCATTTTGCAATCTTTTTAGAGCAACAAGGCACAGCGTTTGCTGACACAGCTCAACACCAGGACGTGCACATGTGCATCCAACTGAGAAAGTCACCAGCAGCTTAGGCAGGTGTGGATGAATGAATTAAAGTTAGAACAAAGTACCGGTGCATTCAGAGTATGTCTATCAAGTTGCAACAAGCAAAAGTTAATGTTAAATTAAGGAATCTACTTCCAGTGTTTGCACTTGGCAGCTGGTTTGACTCCTAAAGTGAAACCATTAAGATAATTTAAGGTTGAATTTATTTTAAGGCTACCGTTTTTTGAATTGCTTTACTGACAGTTCAGGGACTTGGTATCAGGTTGGACTCCAGCAGAATTTCTGCTGGATCTTCAGCACTGCCAGCAGGGCCTGCTGGTCAGGGAGGAGCACCTTGGAGTATTTCAGAAATACAAAAGGCATCACCAAACACCACTCAGTCTTGTTTTTAACTTCAGCTTTGTCCGGCTCGGTATCTTTAATTTCCCAAAGATTCTTAGAAAACAGGGCAGTGCTGACATAATCAAAGCAGCCGAGTCCCCTGGCTTTGACCTTTCGGTGGCTCATTTTCCTTCTGTTACCTACTTTTCAATGGAATTGCAGAGCTTCACCCTCTAGTGTCTGAGGAGGAGCTTGGAAGGCATTTAAGAAATTAAGGTCATTAGATGTTACCTTTCCTGTTGCAAGCCCTTGCATGATGCACAGAGGATTATTATGCCGTTGCCCTTTGGTGTAAACAAACCTCAGAGATGTTCTTTGCAATGCTTGTAACCAGAACAAAGCCCTTTGCGCTGTTAAACCTCTAACATAAGAGAGACTCAAGGAAAGCCTATTTACCATGCATAACACAAGAAAGGTTCCTGAATAATCCAAGACAAAAGGTCTGTGCTGGGAAGGAAAGTACAGAGGTGGGACTGCTGCTTTCTCTTTTATGAGGATCCCCAGATTCCCCGGTTCTCCATTAGGCTGGTACAAAGAACCTGAAGCTCCTGGTCTTCCCTGCTCTGCTCTCTGTCCATAGAGGACTTCAAGAAGATGCAACAAATTTTCTGTCAAGTTCACAAACACCTTGTACAGTGGGTGATCTCTTAGTGCCTGGGGACAGGTGGATACAAAAGGAGGTTCCCAGGGAGCCAGAGCTTTACACACTGCATACATAACATGTAAAGAAACCACTTTGAACTGCGTATGACTTCAGCTCAGTTTTTTATTTTGGGCTGAGGTTGAAGCCAAGGACTTGGTTCAGGTCAGCTTACCCACGGAGGGGGAAAGAACCAGCTCAGCTTTCCATGGAGCAGCTTGGAGGCCAATGCCAGAACACGTCTGTTGGACCAGCAGGATTTTAGGAACTTTCTAGTCCTGTTGGAGCTCGCAGCCCCCTTCATGCACACTGCAAGAAGACCTTGTAAGCAGTAAAGAGGTACAAAATGGACCTCATTTTGCCCTGCTCCCCATTTCTCAATTAGTCGCTTTGAGCCTCCAAACATAGCTCTTCTCCCTCACCACAAGAAGGATGTTGAGGCTCTGGAGTGTGTCCAGAGAGGCGCGATGAAGCTGGTGAAGGGGCTGGAGAACAGGCCTTATGAGGAACGGCTGAGAGAACTGGGATTGTTTAGCCTGGAGAAGAGGAGGCTGAGGGGAGACCTCATTGCTCTCTACAACTACCTGAAAGGAGGTTGTGGAGAGGAGGGAGCTGGGCTCTTCTCCCAAGTGACAGGGGACAAGAACCAGAGGGAATGGCCTTAAGCTCCACCAGGGAAGGTTTAGGCTGAACATTAGGAAAAAATTTTTCATGAAAAGGGTCATTGGGCACTGGAACAGGCTGCCCAGGGAGGGGTTGAGTCACCTTCCCTGGTGGTGTTTAAGGGATAGGTGGACGAGGTGCTGAGGTGCATGGCTTAGTGATTGATGGGAATGGTCGGACTCGATGATCCGGTGGGTCTCTTCCAACCTGGTGATTCTATGAAATTGTGCAGGAGGCTGCTCTCACCCCTTGAGGGTAGGAATGGGACCAGGCTGCCAGTGGGATGCGGCTGGCAGGTAGTTTGCAGAGTGTGCTGCTTTCCCCATCACACGTGTGGCAATCAAAGCCCCACGTACAAAGACCCAGCGCTCGGTTGAGGTTTTACCTGGAGGGTCTGAAAGGGCAGGTCTCCTGCTTCTTTGTTTAAATGCTGGCCCATTTGTTGACTTGGAGGCACCCACTCCTTAGAGGCGGCAGCAGCACTGAAATCATAGATCACTCTAATGAGCATCCCTTCAATAACCATTGCCCTGATTTTTGATACCTGGAGAGAAGATACACCAGCTAGGGAAGAATTTATCAAAAACACGCCACTGACTAGACATCAGAGGGAACCTCAAAGGGACAGTGAACTAGAACAAAGAACAAAAACATTTACAGAAGTGCTACGCCGAAAAAAAGGGAAAGGAAAAAACTGTACTAACAACAGTAACAAGGTCAGCTATAAAACTAGAATTAAAAGGCACTGCTGGGGAAAAGACGACAACTCAAAAAAGCACCAAGAACTAAGAACACAGCTTGCCAATCAGATCTATACAGATTCCCCTTGATATCTTCCCACTAACAGGCTTTGCTGCGGGACAAGTAAAAAGTTTAAGCGACTGGCTCTGGGAAGGTGGGCTAGAAGCGGGAGAGCAGCATTCACAGCTTTTGACACAGATCTTCAGGTTCTGCATCAATGGGATCGTTCAAAGGCGCAGGGGCTCGGCGAGCAGAGCTGTGAAGCAGCAGCCGGGGCTGGGAGCGGGAGCAGCCCTGCAGCAAGGAGCCACAGCAAACCTCATTTAGACCTGTTTGGCCATTTCAATGAGTATTAATAGAGGTCAACACCTGAATGGACTGCCAGGTGCCATGAGCACATGCTAACTTGGCCACTCTGTCACCCACAGCCGGGAGGAGGCATTAGTTTAAATCAGCGCAAATAAAGCTCCAGCCCTGAGCTTTACTGAAGTGGTGCTAAAATTAGGACTGGTTGAAAACTTGCAAATTGGAGTTTTATACTCTGCAACAAAAGAAAAATTTACTTTTTGTTGAAAATTTCAAGCAGTTTGTGCGAATATGGAAGTTTTCACTATTCAACCAAAAGGCCCAAGGACTTTTCTACACAGAAAGTTCATTACGTGCTTTCTTTGCCTTCTGTACTTATGCATTCGTTCCACCTTCTTGTATCCATCCAAAGGGAGAGCATTTTCACTGAATCATAGAAGCAAGGTCGGAAAAGACCTCTAAGCTCATTCAGTCCAACCATCAGCCCAACACCTCTATACCCAATAAACCACATGCCAAATGTGCCATGTCTACACATTTTCTGAACACCTCCAGGGATGAGGACTCCAACCACTGCCCTGAGCAGCATCTTCTGATACTTCATCACTTTCTCAGTAAAGAATTTCTTCCATATGTAAAGTCTAAATCTCCCCTGTCCCAACTTGAGGCCATTTCCTCCTGTCCAATCACTCTTGGGAGAAGAGACCCGACCCACTTCACTACAACCTCCTTTCAGGTAGCTGTAGAGGGCGATAAAGTCTCCCCTCAGCCTCCTCTCTTCCAGACTAAACAATCCCAGTTCCCACAGCCACTCCTCATAAGACTTTTGCACCAGATCCTTAATTTTCTTCCCTCCCAGCCTTGGTGCTGACAGCCATACAACAGATAAGCTCAGTTTCCCTAGGGCTGTCAAAACCAGCCATGCCCCATATCAAAAACTAATGGGAGAAAATCAGCTTGAGATCTTTATCCTGAGTTTTCCTGTGCCCTCTCAGAAGGCACGAGTGTCCTGTTGGTTGGTGTAGCACTCACCAGCCTGCACGTCTCCTGCATGCTCTGAGTGCAAATAGGCATGAGATGCCTGTGTTTAGGTCACTGAATTGCTCCTGAGACATCACAGAGTTGGAACTATCTTCCACAGCGATATGCACTCTGCATAAGTGAAGGAGCTGGTTACCTCAGCTCATCAGCAGAGAAAACAGGTACCTCTGGAGGAGAATGAGAGCAGGAGCCAACTTTCCCTGCTTGGAACTGCTCCTAAAGGAGCCCCTCTCTTACCAGGGGCAATGCAGGGAGCTCTGAATGCTAAGACTGAATGTTAGGCAGCATGAATATTCTAATCATGTACCTCCCACCAATATCTCTAAAACATCAGGACAACATCTATGAGCTAATATGGCAGGGCTGGGTACCAATATTTCATTTTTAAAGCAGGTCCTGCTTACTTTTTTCCTGGTCCCTTCCCTGTGAAGCTATGCTTGTTAGTGAAAGTGAAGAGACTTTTGATTTCTAAAGCCAATGTTAGAATGAGCATTTCCCCGTGAGAGCACCTGGTTCTCGTGTTTAATGAGTAAACACAAGGAAACAGAGGCTTGAAGAATGATTGTTCCCAACATCATTACTTCTGAACCCGACATTAAAGAGAAGTAAAAGACAACAGCACAGCAGTTCTTTGTTTTTCCACCACTCTTCCTAAAAAATATCTTTAATGAGACACATTTGAAGTCTAACTCAGGGCCGTTCTCCTAGATTATAATTGATAAATCTTCCAAAGTGGTATGGGGAAAGGATTGTGTAATAATTACTTGTTTCGTTTGAGGAAATAAATAAAATATGAAAAACGTAATTACTAACCAGCAAAATGCAGTGAGCGGATTTCCCACCGCTCCTGCCGACCAGAGTGTGCAGAGAGTCAGGATTTCAAAAGTCTCTCTCTGAGTTCAGCATGACACACAATGATGTTGCTGCTGCTCGTGTTTGTTTTCCAAGTGCCAGCTTTTCCAGTCGGAGTCACTGGTTTGTTTGAAGTCCTTGTATTTACTCCTGTGTCACAATTAATTTTTCTTAAAAAAGGAACAAATTGCTATTCCTGTCAGGTGGGTGGCGCGGGAGTCGATTGCCTTCAGAGAGGCTTTTCCCAGCAGCCAGGGAGGAGGTCAGGGCTGGCACACACTCGTTCCCTGGGCAGGTATGGGTGATGAGGACCCATCGCCCTGGAATACTGGGAGGTGTGATATTCACTGCATGTGCTCTGGCAACGCATGGTTTTCCCTGTACCCCAGCTGCTCCTTGGCCCACTCCCAGCACTCCCTTGGGCAATTATTTCCAAATTTTCTGATCTACAGATGCAGGAGAGATCTGCTGGTCTCACCAAGGGCTTGCATTGGAGCCAGCAGTTTTATCACCTCCCTATCCTTTCTCTGGAGCATAATCCTTGCTCTAGTTGCTTTACAAGGAGGTAACTTATTGCAAATGTGTCTAAAGACACCTCGACTGGGAGACTCACCATTTCTGGTCATAGAATTACAGAATAGTTTGGGTTGGAAAGGACCTTAAAAATCATCCAGCTCCAAGCCCCATCCAACCTGGCCTTGAACATCTCCAGGAATGGGGCAGCCACAACCTCCCTGGGCAACTTGTTCCAGTGCCTCACTACTTTCAGTGAAGAAATTCCTCCTTATGTCCAGTCTAAATCTGCCCCTCTCCAGTTTATACCCCTTGCCCCTCATCCTGTCACCACAAGCCTTTGCGAACAGTCCCTCCCCAGCTGTCTCGTAGCCTCTTCAGGTACTGGAAGGTCGTTATAAGGTCTCCGTGGAGCCTTCTCCTCTCCAGGCTGAACAACCCCAACTCTCTCAGCCTGGCCTCGTATGGGAGGTGCTCCAGATAATGCACAAAAATTTTCCTGAACTTTCAGCAGAGGTCCACACAGCAAGCTCATCTCCAGGCTGGGCTTTATCTACGTGGAATTCTCATCTTCTCTATGTAACATTAAAAGCTCATTCTCCACCTCAGCAACTAATTGTTCAGAAATTTGACAACCATAGCCTCACCTACTAATAAAACCTCTGTCCAGCCCTAAACTGGTTCAAGTACCAGGTTTCTGGTTCTCAGATATAGCTGTCAAATAGATGTTAAATATATATATATTCATGCCTTCCAGACCTTTTCCTTTTCTTGCTTTTTTTTTAACCATTGCTTTGAACAACAGCATGCATATTTAATAGGTTTAGAAGACTTCAAGCCAATCCTCCACTTCCTAATTTTGTAAAATGTTATCATAAATGTTTTATAGTGTTTAAAAAAATGTTTTTCCTTAAAGTTACAATTAAATTTTTTCATGCACAATGAAGACCTTTATCTTATTCACAGTTGTCACATTCTGTTTAGCATCATAACACAATACTAATGAAAAAAAAGCCATTTGATTGCCTTAGAGAGTTTGGCCAATTTTAATGCATAGCACAGCTTTGCTCATGTTATTTCTTTCTATAGAACATCCTTGGATCTTTGTTCTCCAAGAAAGTTATTTATATTGTTTTTTAGTGAGGGCAGGTGACCTACAGAGTAGGTCTTCCCTAAGAAAAAAAGAGATATTTTTCAATTCAAATAACATGTGGTAGAATTCTAATAAAAAAAAAAATATAGTAGTTTTCTGAGTTATTATCATTCAGATTGGCCCTGTAAACTCCAATTCGATTAATACAAGAGAGCAGTTTTCAGCAAAGTGGTATAAAGTAATTATGAAACCAAAGATAGACTGCAGTGCCCCAACAGACGTTCTGTCAGCAAACACTTCCCACACAAAGCAAATCTTTCCTGTTTGAGGCTCCTCCTCATTTGCTCATCAAGAGACCATTTGCTATGAATAAGGTTGAAAGACTCTGAAAACTCTTCTTCTGAACCTAAACTGCAGATGAATTAATCCTGGAGCAATTCAGACATGGGACAGGACACCTGGGAACTGTCTCGGTGACAGCAAAACCCCTGGGACCGAGGCTGTTCCCTGCAGTGCTGAAGAGAAGAAACGGATGTGTTGGGTCTCCCCATCGAATAGATTTGCAGCTTTCCAGACTCTGGGCTCAAAAGTGCATCTCTTTCAAGTTCCCAGGCAGCAGATTTTCCTTCTGCCTTTTGCTTTTGAGAATTCTAGGAGCATCTTCCATTAAATACAAAGATGTTTAGCCTTTTAACCCTCTAAACGTGATACCACAGGCTCTAGTGATCTATTGTCAGTTAAATTCACCCTCTACACTCTCTACTACAGCCTCTCTCTTCTAGTTTCTTCCCTGTTGCGTGCACTTATCCCTGCATTGAAAACATGCTTTTAAACTAATACACACCATTGGTTATTTTTAGGTATCAAAGACTTTTTTCTCAAGATCTTTCTTCATTAATTCACTAATTCACTTTTTTGTCTTGATCCCATTTGCCCTATGTTCTTTATTGTCTCTTAACCCTGATGCTCAAAAGGTGTCAGCACAGATTAACAGGGTGTCTGATAGTTCCTGGAGAGCAGCATTTCATGTTCTCCTGCATCCTTTTAATCAGGCTTAAACTATTCTGGCCTTCTGCTTAAGTTCAGTTTGAAAATAGCCCACAAACTTCAAATGAAAGCCCAAATAAAACACATCAGCATCCCTTTTTTCTACTTCAACACACGTTCCAAATATGCAGCTATGCAACAGGAGGTAGAAAAAAAAAATGAGAAAGTCTTGACCCTTTTATTAGTTCTGTAAATAATTCTGCTTGAGCTGGTCAATAAGAAGTGAGGAAAAATAACAAGATGGCTAAAAAATCCTCCCATCTCTTCTGCATGGCAAAGTGAAGTATTGAGAGTAAGAGATAAGTCCTGAAGAAGATGTGCTGTAGACCTCTGCAATGAACATCTCTAGAAATCCACAGTAACAGATCTCACACCTCAAACTCAAGTGCTTCTCTGCTCTGATGGTTTCAGTATTCAATCCTAGCAATGCCTCTGAATTTGCAGCTTGAGTCCTTCTCAAATCACAACCCAGTCCTAAATAATACATTATTGTGAAAACTGTAACTCTATCCCCTATAGACTCCCTGCCCCAGTAATAGCTTCTTATTCCCAATTGCTTTTCCAGTGCCAGAATGAGCAAAAGCTAAGCTAGCACTTAAAGCAAGGGATTGTGAGCTGGGGGACTGGGGTCTAATCCCAGCTCAGCTCCTCATATGTTTTGGGAAAACACTTTACTTTTCTGACCTGGAAAAATAAGGTGGCGCTTCTTTATGCTGAGACTTAGTTCATGGAAGTTTGCAAATAGCTTTGAAGTCTCTAACTGAAAAGTACCGTAGAAGGTCAAAATATAATTACAAAATAGCTAATAGCTTCTTATTTTCTATTGCCAGGCCTAGTTAAAGAAAAATAAATCATTCTAAAACCTCTGGAATCTCAGAAAACTCATAAGAAACTTGAACTGGCACAAGTCTTTCCCATATGGACATCCCAGTGATTGATTTGGACAGGAGCAACCCTGAAACTGTTATCCCCTTGAAGAATTTCAGGTTGTTTCTCAAGTTAGAAAGACTAAAGGGGCTAAAAGTGAAGTTGCTTTGCTTTTAGAAAAGCCACCAGCGACATCACAGCAGTACAGCCTTGGGAAGAGAGGATAGTTCAAAGCATTCTGCCATTATTTCATGTTTTGAGCAATGCCTTGGCCTTCAGAAAACTGTCATGATGGTGATGGACCCAACCACAGAGCCCAGAGCAGCACAGCATGAGGCAGTTGGGTGAGCCCAGGGTCCCTCGTCCATGCAGCTGCCACAGAGACACACTGAGGACATAGAATCACCAGGTTGGTAGAGACCCACCGGATCATTGAGTTCAACCATTCCTACCATGCTGGTGCTGCAAGGAAAACTGCAGAGGAAGCATCAGTAGCTTTCAGGAGCAGTGGAGACCAAAAAGGTTACTTGCTGCTCAAGCTAAAGAGTGAAAGTTTCAGGAAAACAATACTAATGTGGGGTGAGTGAAGTAAAGGATTGCTGCAGCCCTGACAACCTCCACCGAGCTGCTATTTTCAAGCGCCCACATTATACGTTCTGTGAGTATCCAAAAAAGAGATGAAAAAGCCAGTTTATGATAAGCAGCCCAGTGTTACCCCACCTCTGCCAATCACCAGATGAAAGGAGTCATTATTGTAAGACCCCTGCAGATGTCTGTCTGTCTTTTGTAATGAACTCATAAGCAACAGCGATCGTTGCAGCACTGTTAATTGGAGCACCCACCGTGCCAGCTTCTGAAAGGCAGTTGTTTGTGTCACACGAGTGTTTCTTCTTCCAGCAGGTTTTGGTTTACAGACAGACATGCAGTTCTGCACATATTTGGATCCAGGTGGCAGTATCAGCCACCTGGATGGGCAATATCAGCCTTAGGTGCTGAGAGAGACACCAAGCTTAACTCATTAATAGTGAGATCCTTCAGGCAGGCAGCAATGTTCAATAAAAGCTGAAGTACAAAAAAAAAAATCTGTGCTGTGTTTTGCTATGAATTTCTTACCATGATTCTGTGATTTGCCCCATAACTTGTTGATTGTCTTGAATCCAATATTCAGTCATTATTTTAATGTTTTAAGTGATAGAAAATCTACCGCACATCCAAAAAGGGTGTTGTGATGATTACACTCCGTACAAAAGCTTCTCAACTTACTTCTGCTTTGACCTTTGGTAGCTCCAGCTTACTGGATCTTGCTATTTTTCTGTCTGCAAATTTAAAGGACCCTCCAACTAGAATTGATTACTGTAAATAAAGAGACCTTCTGCCATTCTTGCTACTTCAAAATGAGAACAAGGTGATTTCTCAGCAGTATAATCAAGGAGAACCAGATGTGACTCCTTGCCACCTTGCAAAAGGCAAGCAGCTGGATCCAAACACACACACCTGCTGATGTAGCACAGCTTTCACAATCATAAGTACCCACACAAAAGGCATGAACAGAGGAAAGAGGAGCTGTATTTGGTTTTAGCATGCCTGAATCCATGCAGCTTTATCACATTGCTGGTGATTTATTACTCCCTGGAGCTTTCAAGAAAGGAGCTACATGTCCAAGAGCAGCCCTGTAGGGGAGCAAGTTGAGTGGCCCCTGTCCAGCCCTGGGGAGAGGTGGCAGGAGTTCAGGAGGAGTGAGGAAATCAGTGCTACAACTCCAAAACACTCAGCCAGCCACAAATTACAACTCAAGGAGGGACGTCTGGACCTTAGTACACGTGGGGTTTTGCTTGGGTTTCCTATCCTGTTGTTGTTTTGGACTTTTTATGAGTTAGCACAAAGTTGCCTCCTTTCTGAAATGGGGCTTCACAGTCAAGGGACTTGATGAAAGCTGGAACTCAAGGCTGACAGTGCCTTTTGCTAGTGCTTTAGGAAAAGAGAGAAATACGTAGTCTATACAGGGAATAGGATAGTTATTCCAGTCCTACACATCCCAAGGTAAAACTGGACTCATAGCCTGTTGCCTGCCCCCTTACCATCAAGAGAGGGTATCACAAGGCAGAATGGTATAGTTGAGACCTCGTTGGGAAGGAACAATCACTGAAAAGAAGCAGTGAGAAAGGCTCTATTTTCAATTCTTCTGAATAGAATCATAGAATAGCCAGGTTGGAAGAGACCCACCGGATCATCGAGTCCAACCATTCCTAAAGCATTTATTTTTTAAAAGTTTGTTATTTCCTGAGGGTCATGTTAAGATCAAACATATTAAATGCCTGTCAGCCAAATCTGACCTTACTTCGAGACAACATTCAGGCACACATTCTTCTGAAGTGTTTAGATGAATACGTGAAAAATCAGACTTCCCAAATGTCTGCCTTATCTAAACTAGATTTCTTTTTTTCACTGGAACCGAAGAACCTTTCTATAAATCCTGCAAGGTGTCTTCTGATTGTTTAGGCACGTAAATACCTTTAAAAATGTGAGCGTGCAGATAGAACCCATCTTACCACGTGCAACTCAGGTCTTAGCCAGTCACACAGGAAACTTATAATCAATGGGGAGAGTGGACATCACCTTGGGGCACATCTCCTCAAACCTCACCTTGGACATCAGTCTAAGGACTGAAGCAGTTTCCTTTGGGGCACTACCTCTGCCTATTTATCACAAAGGGAGCCAAGATGTCTAGTTTCATCTGCTTAAAAGTCAGGTTCTGTGCAAGTTAAATCAGAGAGATCCAACCCTCCACAATTACATTGTAGAGTTTAGTAAGTCACACTGGAAATGTACTGCAAGCTCTTTTCTGAATTTGAAGACAGGAAAGTGTGATAGCATGCAAGGCGCTTTGGGCTGGTGTGTTGCCAGAATGCTCAGAGTTTATCAGCAGGCAGGCTCTCCAGTAATGGAGCTTGAAGTTTAAACCCTTAAACATTACCCAAAGGCAAATTTCAGATCAAGTATTTTTAAGTGTTTTGTTAGTCAATCACCTAAGTCATTCAGGAGGGAAAAGAAATGACACCGTATCACAGAGCTCATCTGCCAACGTTGATGGAACAATGGAGTTTAACTCTTTCAGAATAACTAGAGAGAAGAAATAAGGTACAAAGACATGCACATAGTTTAGAATAACAAATAGAGGTGGTATTCCCTATAACTGACTGTCTGGAGCTATGATGACTCTGTTGAGTCATTAGGGTAAGCTCTCTGCTTCAAGGAAAAAGTTCAGATTCTTTTCAACATCAGCACTGAAAACATCAACTGCAGCCTCAGAACAACTGGGAAGTGAAAGCGGTAGAGAATTGTGGCTCACTCTGAAGCAACGTAGCAGCAGAGAACCAGCTCAAGGAACACGCCAGCAAGTTAGCAACACTCCCTAGAAAAGGCCACTCTAACAACACAACATCATCCATCACACCCTCCTGAGGACAGCTTTATAGCCGTTAGGAACCCAAACGGTAATTACAACACAGGAATATAGTGCACAGAGTATTTGAGGACCAAACGGTACAGGGAGCCAGCAGCCTGTGGGCAAGCAGTTGCATTTCCATCTTTGATGCAAGCAAGGGCTGGTTTCTGCTCTCGTGCTGTCCTGGAGCCATAGAACGGTTTGGGTTGGAAGGTACATTAAAGCCCATCCAGTTCCAACCCCCATGGCACAGGCAGGGACGCCTCCCTCTGGATCAGGTTGCTCCAAGCCCCATCCAGCCTGGCCTTGAACACCTCCAGGGATGGGGCAGCTGTGGCTTCTCTGGGCAACCCGTTCCAGTGCCTCAACAACCTGATGGTAAAAGAATTTCTTCCTAATCTCTCTTCTAAATGTCCCCTCTTTCAGCTAAAAGCTGCTACCTTTCATCCAATTGCTACACTCTTCCCAAAGCATCACTAGCATCCAGCGCAGTGGGACCCAACATCAGCAGCAGCTCCTCCATGCAAAGGGATGAAACTGCTGTACCTGCCCAACTCCTCTGCGGTGATTTCTGCTGTAGGACAAGCCTTGCAGAGCCCATCACTCTGAGATCAGGTTCTTCACACTCGTGCACAACACTGCTGCAGTCAGATGGAAGCTCGACACTCCACACAGGATACAGTCTACTTCTCTAACAGGAATTTCCTACAGTAAGTGTCATGTTATCTTTGGTTTTCATCAGGACTTCTAAGTGTATGTAACATTAACTGCAGCTCCAGTCCTCATGACTGTCTTGTTTTGGCAGGATTATTGCTTATCCCTATCCCGCGAGCTCGATCACTGCAAGGATCTGCCTAACACACTGATGAGTTCCAGAGTGGTCAGGAAACGCAGTGAACCTTATCAAATACCAGCTAAGGACATCACTTCTTTTCCCAGTTATCTTTCAATTTTTCCAGTATCAGAATCAAGAACACTGACTCCTCAGAGCAAACTATAACCTCGACAAAGCTTTCCAAAGAGAGGCAGGGCTCCTCAAAAGGTTTGTTGGAGAAGGGGAAAGGACTAGCACTAATTCTTGGTGGCAGCATGCCCAGGTTCATCAGTAAGAGCCCCAGGCTGGGTAGATGCACAGCTCAGGGCTGTGCAGAAATTGCAACAGTGACCACACCAGGCAGAACAAAACAAAGCAGATGAGGGAAAGTAATCTGGGCTCCGGCTGGGCAGGAAAACAAATGGAGATTCCTGTACACAGCCTTGCTGCAGCCAATGAACTAGAGCTCACGCTGTCTGGGAGCCTGAAAGAGCACTCACTGGAGCATGGGCTGCACCGCAGAGTGCACGCAGCATCTCCCTCCTCCCAGACCTGGCACTGACACCCACAGCATTGACAGCCAGCCAGCCCTTGCTCTGCTCCCAACAGAAACAGTTGGCAACTTGCATTTTCCCAAGCCTTTGGTACAAGCAGAGCAACCACTTCGTTTTATTTTATTGTTCCCATGATATCACTAGTTAATTGTAACCAGCAAAATTCCTCTCGCTGCGCCTCTGAGGGCCAGAGCCAGCCTGGGGGCAGTGGGCATGCTCGTCTCTTGTCTCTGTGTTAGCCAACATGCCTTTGAAACTATTCACATTTCAGAACTCCTGTACTTGGGCAAATGCTTACATACAGCTTCTAAAACTAATGAGATCTATGCAACAATTATACATTTGGCATGAAAAAAGTAATCCTTTGAAGACCTGGATTACATTTCCATCACCCAGGAGACAAAGTAAGAGGTGCTGGATAGCAAGGAGAGCTCACCCAACCCATGCTCAGTCGCCTCAGCTGTGTGGGGGGAACGGCTACAACCAGCAGAAGGTTGTTGTATTAATATTCATAATTCCTTTGAGAGCCTCAGATCACAAGTACCACTAGAGGAGGGCAAAGCATTACATTAGCAAGAACCATTTATTAACCTCCTCTCTTGAAATCTCTCACAGGCAATGTCCAAATACTGCCCCGTACGTGGGCTGTTCCTACTGCTCAGTATTTCTCTCTTTTGTGTTTGCCCCAGCTGAAAACTGGAAGGTGGAAATGCCAAATGCCTGTGTTCAGGGGGATCCACTTTCTCAATAAGCAGAGGCAGCCTAGATCTGTCCCCATCTTTCCTTGCTGCTCGCTTTTATCAGTGAGCTGGACCAGCTGCAATATAGGCAGAGGAAACGGAAGAGGCTTGAGCTGGAACATGGGTTCAGTCCAACGCTCAGATCCTGAGAATGGAAAACTCACAGTCCCTGAAGAGATAGGCTGGATTGTGGTTTCTAGAGGGAGAAATTTAATACAAGCTTGTAGAGTAAATAAACTGCAATCTCATCCCTACGTCTAGCGTGTGAGAATCTACAGTCCCAGGCAGCAAGAAAGAAATCCTGCCTTTAATGAGTGCTGGAGAGAGGAGAAAAGCAAAACCAGATGCAAGGGCAGGATTAGCCCAGGCGGGCTGGCTGCTGGGCACGTGCACCAGCCTCTCATGCACTTTGCTGCTCCTTTGCAAGGACTCAGCGCATGCTTGCGGCTGGTGCAGGCGGCTAACGGGAGGCAGTCACCGGCTGGGGATTGGGATGTTGCCTCCTGCATCATCTCCCCCAGAGATGGACCTGGCCCTACTGCTCCCACGCTCACTGTGGGTGGGGTAGGAGGCAGCTCCGAAGGGCAGGGACAGGAAATTTCCCTAAATCCTCTTTAATCCCTAAGGACACTCATGTGTCACAAAGCAAGAACCGGCTCGCAAGGCATCATTGTTGGCTTAAAAAATACCCTTCACAAACTTCCCCTGCTATAAAATACTGAGCTGAAACCACCTCAGAAGACCAGTGATTTAAGTCAGCGGCCAGCTCTGCAAACTGTTGGTCCTGGATTTTAATTTCCTGAAGCGTCTCATTTCTCTCCCTCGCAAAAGGGAGCCGGAAAAATCCTCTTTCTTTCTTTCTTTTTCTCCTTCTCACAGTTGCTCTTTGAGTAAGGCCGTACCTAACAATTATTCAAGGAAACATTATGTTGACATTACTGTTTAGAAAATAAAAAAGGGTTTTTAAAGCTAGAGAGTAACATCGTGACCATATAGCACTAGTGAATGATTAAAAATTTAGATGACTGCCTTTGAAACAATAAAAAGCTTTCGAAGCTTCTTAATGAGCAGCTATCAGAAATAAAGCATTTAAAACTTCAGAAAGTGCCTCTGTGGAAATTTCATTGTCTTTGATGCTGTAAAATAACTGCAGGGTGGATTCATTTCAAGTTCTTTTTAGCATACTGGTCGTTTAGAAATATTGGGAGATATCTTTCTTAGCAATATGTGGGGAAAACAATGTCTTGGTCGCTTTCATTTATCTGCAATTTGACAGGAGTGCAGTTTATTAACTTGAAAAGAGACAGATACATTATCTGAAACACAGAGAGTATAGTGGGTATTGCCTCCTTTTTATACCAGTGGGAGTCCATGACACTTTGAACTTGCTCACCATTAAACGCCTTCCTGAGTTGTTGAAGAGGCCTTTAAAAAGGGAGCCTGTGCATTTATGATGTAAATTCGTTATTTTGACAGTCTTTGAAATCTGTCATATTCACATCCAATTTAATGCACCGCAAAAATTCTTTTCTTTTAAAATACTTTTCTTTTAAGATTTCAAAGCCATTTTCATGTAGAAAACTATTGTTATACCTAATACATCCTGAAAGTGTTTTAGCAAAGGAACTTATATGATTCTGTTTTAAGTCATGTCAGGTTTTAAAACATGTCATTTCTTCAAATAAGCTTTGACCACACTATCTTTTTTTTTTTTCATTAGTTAAAGTGCACTTGATTTCCATGGATACAATTAGCCAGGATATCTGCTATAGTATCATCATCGGAACAAATGAGGTTCTTTCAGGCTGTATTCGGAGGAGCAATTGCCCACATATCCGAGATCAATACAGACCAGCACACAGGAGGACAGATGCAGATAGACGAGGGCTGCTTGGGAAAGTCGAGAATTGTACTGAAGCCCAACATATTTAACGAGAACCTGGGCCGGTGGGAAAATTAAATCGCTCCTTTTAAAAGGATGAGCTCTGAGTATTTACTCCAAATGTGGAGTGGGGTGAGGAGAAGCAGGGCAGGAGGGGGCCATGCAGCATCTGATGAAACCCAAGTTCAGTTTAATTCTGGTCGAATCCGAGCTTCGTACATTTCAAGTCAATCTTCAATCCAAACAAACCTCCTTAGGCTCGCTAATCCTTATTACACAGTGGATTTTAGCTGTACCTGCACTTCTTTATCAGTTTGCAAGATATTTTCAGCCAGTACAGAGGTCTTCATACAGCTCTGCTTCAAAGAGGTGTACAGAGGAGGTTCTGTACAGAGTTTCAGAGAGTGTTTACAGATGCCTTATCACTTTGGGAGAGGAGGTTGGTGGGCAGGGGGAACGCATTTCTCCAAAGCAGCGCGGAATCATCCTAATCTAGGGAAACGATCAAATAAGAGTTTCAAAGATCTCCTGCTACAAAGGAAGGCATTAAGCTCACTCATTGCCTGCCCAGACTCCAGGGCTGGTTTGGAATACATGGAAATACGTCTGTTATACGAAGGAACTTTCCACTGATGGTTTAAGCACCATTTCACATGTCCTCAGTGACAGGATTTAAAATGCAGCATATCATGGATGAGATAAACCAGGAGAATCATTACTTCAGTGGCATTTAACCCTATAATTGGGAGGTTTTTTCAGCACTGATTTTATAAGGTCACCCTGTTATTTCCTTTGCTGGCTGACTTGTGATGGTGCTCTCATGTTATTACCCTCTTCCATCACAAGGAATATTTCAGGACTGAAAGGGCAAAAGATTTATAAGGACTGTCCTTTCCCACACTGATTGTCTGAAATCTTCTAACAGTCAAAGGCATAAATGGGTTTTAGATGGTGTCTCTGGGGCAGAAATCCCACCTGGTCTAGGGGTAGTGAAGAACTATAAGGATACGATCACCTTATAGTTAGATTGCCTTGTCCCTCTCTGCAAAGGCAGGATACACTTTCCTGATAGAGCTTGTATCAGATATCAAACCAATACTACACTTGATCTCAGCAAAAAGGCCATTAAATCTCACAACTTGAAAAAGGCAGCTTGATCCCTGAAGCAGGGATTCCTGCAGTGCTTGCTGCCTGCTAACCCGATGGCCTGACTGAGCTCGTTCACAGAATTCATTTCTGCTATCATTTCCCCGAGTTTCGGATTTCATTGGCACGAGCAGAACCTTGGGCTGCATGAGAAAATACTTTGAAATGGTGCCTAATTGACTTGGGTCTGGTTCAGAATGTAGTACGCCACATAAACCACCATAACATCAATCTCGGGGAGAAAGGATGTCCCCATGTTTGGCTGAAACTACAGGGTATTTCCTTTGCCGAAAGCATTTTAATCACACTTAAGTATAGGTTTGCTGTGGCAGAAAGACCGACCTATTCCAGTCGTTGATTTTTCCCACAGAAGGAAACTTCTGTAAGGCAGCTCATCCAGGGAAACATCCCAGGGTTTGTTGCACCAACTGCATTCACTTCACCAGCCTTATCGTATCTCTCCTCTTGTTCTCCCTGCACTCCCACAGTAAAAGGCATGTTTCTATGGTCTGCAAGAGCATTATTTCCATCCAAGTTTAATGGTATTAAATTTAATCTCTGGGAGCTACGCTGCCCCCTCTTCTTCCTGAGTGGGTTTTATGCCCTTTCCCCACTCCTCCCCCTCTCCAATTAGTGCTAGTTAGCTCCGATAGCGCATCCCTGGTAGAGGAAAAAAAAAACCCAAGAGCCAGTTGTTATAAATATAAAAAGTTATTTCAAGGAGACTGCTGAATAAAAACAAAACCTATGGTTCTCTTGAGCACATCTACCCTGCACAACAGAGCCCATCTACACCCAAAATCCTGGCATGTGCACACCTCAACACACTCCTAGAAGAACTAATCACTTATTTAATGTCTATCATTGTCAAACAGAATCATAGAATCACTAGGTTGGAAAGGACCCACTGGATCATCAAGTCCAACCATTCCCATCAGTCACTAAACCATGTCCCTCAGCAACAACAACTCATGTTTTTAGGCTGATTCTAGAAACAGTGATGCTGCTGACTACACAATCAGTGCACACTGCTGTAGTTGGAATTACTAAAAAAAAAAAAAAAATAAAGTCATGCCTGGGCACGCAGGGAGCAATCATTAATAGCAGTTTCAGTCATCATCTCCATTGCACAAGAACCTCGCTCATTGTTATCTTTCACTTCCCATGAAACAGTAGTGATTTGCTTGTGAGTAACAACAAGAGAGAGGAGGAGAAACAGGGGAAGAAACACATGCTAAGCCATTCTGATAAATCAGACATACAGCAGGAGAAAGGATGAAAACTGGATGGGAATAAAAAGCACTGTTCTCTAAGGAAATCATATGAAAACCCAGCCATCTTTGTACATGTTGTAGATCCATCTCACACACTGCTGTGCAGACAGCAGCACAAACATATAAATGACAATTTTGTCCCAGCTGACACCAGTCTCAGTTTCTAACCTCTTCAGATACCACATCTGGGAATAGTCATGAAATCAGAATTTTATTGGAATGGGGCTTCCGTAATAATTTCAGTTGGACAAACCTAGTTAGTGAATCACACATGAGCACCTGTTAAAAGGGATGTAAAGAGCCTTTTCCATGGATCTTTAGACCCCATTCCTCCTCTGTTTTGCACAAGAGGGGCTGTTAGCCCATGCTTGTTGCCTGGTGGCAGCTGACACGTTATCCACAGGAGCAGAAGCTGTTCCATATGTGACCAGACCCAAACCATCTTGAATTTCAGCATTAAATCCAATCTTTAACCTTACATGAGAATTAACTGCAAGCGCAGAGCTCTTATGAGTAACACATTTTGGCAAGAAACTCTTTTAATAGGTAGGCTACTGCTTCCTGCAGTCCCTACAATTTCTAAGTAGCTTTCAGACATAGCCAGCGTTCTGTCCAAAAGGAAAAAACAGCTGCTTGCAGGGAAAAACACAAGGTACAAATGCTACCCTGTAGCCCTATGTCCCAGACTGGCAGCCGCGTGTCTGGATCCAAAGTCTTGTACTCCACGTTGGCACTTCTGGGACTGGAAGGAACAACAACTTGCACTCATTTGTGGAGGAACTGTTGAGCTTAATGAAAATATTGCCCAATTATGTGAAAGGGCTCGATGCCTTGGACACATGGATGCAATTCATGAAAGAATCCAAACAAGGCAAGATCAAGGAATCCAGATCTGTTGTGCAATGTCAGACAAAGAACAAATATAAAGAGTCGCTAAGGAACATCATGGCATAGGGAGACAGGCCAAGACATCCTGATATGGAAGTTTAACTGTGCCTAAGGGCAACTATGAAAGAGAATGTCGGGGCATAGAATTGCCCCATACATTCGTCTCACAGCTTCATGCCCCTTTGCTTGCTTATCTCCCCTGCCACCTGCACATAGAAGCACAGACCTGGCCCAGCCACCTGCAGAGATGCTTTCGGTTCAGCAGGCTCCCCAACATATCTTTGGCTGAAATTCGCTTGATATTTTCGCTATTTATCATCTGATTTTGCCCTGTCTCCTGAAACAGAGTGCAAACGTGAAGCCTGCTGTTTGCATTGTTGAAAATAATAAAAAAAAAAAAAATCAAACATAAAAAGAAACTCAGAAGGAAAACATAAAACTGAAAGGCAACCAAATATCTCCCAAACAGAAAGGGAAAAAGTAAAACTGCAACAGTAGGTTGCAAAAGCAAAATCCATTGAACCTAGCAATCCTAGCAACACATCCCTTTGTTTACGAACCATCTGAAGGAAGTTTTACCCTGCAAACTCCGTGGGGAACCTTGATTTTGCTAGCCAAATTAGTTAATTTTCCTAAATCACACCAAACTCTGGTCATTTGATCTGTCATTCAAAGTCTGTCCTCCGTGTAAACAAAACCATCCCATAGGTTTGATTCTACAGAAGACCACAAAAAGGATGACAGTACCCTAAGCAAACAGGGCTGTTAGGGTGTGTATTTTCCATGGTGAACCTCTGGGCAGTGCTTTTTATCGAGGAGGATCAACGAGAGCTCACCTTTTACATGAAAAAGCTTGAAAATGGCAGAGAGGAAAACTATTCTTAGATCTACCACAGATATAGGACATATTATATTCTTATACAATAGTAAAAAAATGTCATTTAAAGTTTCAAGTAGGCTGATAGGGAGATGGTTTGACTTCACAGTGCCTTCACCTTGGAACCTCCTTTGCATCCAGATACCATACTCTGCATTATGCATCCTCCTGCCCCCAGGTACTAAAATCCAAACAGATGCACTTTTAACACAGCCTACGTCAGGGATACATGGAGCAAAAACTGGCCGTAAATATAATGGAACTAACCTGGTGGTTATGCATCTCTATCTAAATTAGTCCATGCAGTTGGCACTGGTACAGAAGCAGCTATGGGAAGGAGATAATCTCCATTGTTTGCCCCTTTCTGTGTTTTACAGTGTCTTAAAGCTAGTCCTTAATCTTTCATATACCCAGCTTCTGCCTGAGCACCTGGTACATTTAACTGCAAACCCAAGGGGGAAAATCTGGAGCTATTCCTGCTTCGCAGAGCCACCCTCATCCAGCTCCTTTGTGGAGAGAGGCAAGAGTATTTTGTGACCCCTCATTCACGAGCAGGATCCCCCGTGCCTCTTTTGGGCACCAAAGTAAAGCAAGTGGCATTGTCCCCCAGAGGCTTCAGCAGTCCTGACCCCATGGTCAGGCACAGAGACCTCCCTGGGGTACCTGCTCCACCACAGCCCCAGAACTGAGACATATTTGATGCCCCGGTGATAGACTTTGTCCCATTGCTTTACAAGCAACAAGGTGAAAAAAAAGCAGAAGAAAGACGAAATGATGCTTTGAGTGAGCAGATACAGTAGAAGGACTTGGTGACACAAAAATTTTGGTCCAATTCACATTTTTGAGATCTACAATCCAATAGGTTCAGAGATGCTTTGCCATTTTTACATGAGACTCCAACAGCTTTGAAGCTGCTGTTGGGGCTGTTTTTCCTTTCTCCGAGAAAGGTTTTGTCCACCAGGACAAACTTCATTTGCAGTGAAGCCAACCTGCCAGAGACAAAGTTATAACCTAAATGGAAACGCTGATGCTAGCTTAGGCTTTAAATATCCACAATATCCCTGCTGTCTTTTCCATGTCAAAGACTGTAAGCCCAGATAGACAGACATACAGTACACAAAGCTGTAAAAGAGTCTGGCTTTTTCCATGTTTTTATAACAGTATTTGATCTGTTTCCCCATCTACTAAGGTATGACTCACAACAGGAGAGGCTCAACATAGCGTATCGTATTAGCAATTCATGTCACGTAGCTAAGAGTGACTGGGCACTTCAGTCCAGAGACACGTTCCTACTGAGCAAGTTACTCAGTCCCAGGCTTGGAGTGTCTGGACCCGATTCTCCTCCAGACCTTGTTCCAAACGATCCATTTAGTGAGTCACTCCTACAAACAGGGCCACCACAGCAGGATTTGCTGGAGAAAAACAGGAGCAGGAATACAACAGTGAGCAAGGACAAGCTGAGGTCCTGCTGCATGTGTCTCTCCTCCTACCTCTTATGCAGGTGACCTGATCTCAGCTGGGAAGCCTGTATGAGATTCCCATCGCTGTTCCCAGCTTTCCTTGGGCCTGGGCATGCACATGCTCCTCCCTCCTAAGGGCAAAGACTATGAAGTTTCATAACAGTAACACAGGAAAGCAGCAAAAAATAGGGGGCTGAGCAGATTTCCCTTTGCAAGGTAGTCTCCCTCTCACCCTGCCTTGGCCAGCAGCAGTGGAAGGACCTGCTGATATACAGCCTTTTTTAGTTTTTCTTGGGAAAGGGAGTGGAAATGTTTGTTTCCCAGTTCCAGATTTTCTCCTGCACTTACATGTTTGTCCATGGAGGGGAAAAAAAAAAAAATTAAAATCCTCTGTTGTAGAACTTGTCAAATGAGACCACCCAAGTGGCTGAAGAGAAGGAACTGGGAAGAAGGAAGAAATGCCTTGAAAACCATTTTCTTTTTGATGGTTTGGAAAGGGAATTGAATATTATTGTCTCACTTTAAGTATGTTCTTTATGAGGAGGTCATGTAGCAGGCACATCATTTTCTAATTATAACCATGCAGATAACATGGAAACAAAACGTATGGAGATTTTTTCCAAAACAGAGGATGCACGATCAAATAATACACTGTACAGTTCAACTTCCAAGCCCCTAAATAAAGCAGAGCGCTTCGCTCAGAAGGAAGCAAGTTATAGTTATAGACTGATAATCACTTCCTTTTACCCACTGCTTTATTATCAATGGGAAACTTAAACTCAGCCACTGGAGAATAACTGGAAAACATTGTCTGGACTTTGATGGAGTTTTCTCAGGGCATGTTGGTGCTGTCCATGGAAACAGCCTTGCTAAATCCACTTACAGGAAAGGAGGAAGGAATTCAGACCTACTCTAATACCAAGATCCAGTGTTTTCCCAGCAAAACTTGCTCACTGCAAATTACACATGAAGGGAATTGCATGATCAAATCCCATTAAATTGACAGGAAATGATGCTTAAGTGAAAACTAGTGTTTGTTTTTAAACATGTCAGCTGGTGCTGGGGAGAAAGGAGGGGACCCAGGGCTTTGTTTCCCATGCAGAGCAAGTGATGGAGCCCTGCTCTCCATGAGCCCTCTGGTTCTCACACTGCAATCACCTGGCTCATGCATCCCTGTGTCAGTCTTCACCTGAGCTTTGGAACCCCCCCTGTTTGGTACTAACATAGGTGGGCTTCCCCCAGGATGCTGGGATTTCTATCCCTAGCTTTGGGTTTTTGGGGGTGGGAGTAGTTTTTTGTTTGAGTTTTGGGTTTCTGTGTTTTGGTTTTATTTGGTGGGATGTTGTTTTGGGGTTAAGTATCCGCTTTATATCTATTCCTCTCCCCAAATGGGAGAGAAGTTCTGCAAATCCCAACTAAAACTTCCTTGGGCAGCAGCAAGGAGGCTGTGTTGCCAGCAGAGCACAACCTACCACAACACTCCTCCCAGTCCTAATAAACCACAACAGGAATCATGATCAATGCTGTAATTTGTCCTTAGTTTGGGACAATTTGGAGCCCAGCATCTTCCTCATTCTGCACATTTCTTTTGGCGATTCTAATCAGGTCAAAACTATTTTCCTTCCTTTGCTCTAATCTGCTCAAAGAACAAAAAGAAATATGAAAAGAAAACACAATATTTATTGTAAACCAGTGACTTCTGCATTAAATGATCAAAGTGTGTTTGCTGCACACTTGAAGTTCAGATGCAAAGGGATTTCCAACTTAAATAAATAAAAGATTGTTTTTCTGTAATGCAAATTGAGAAGGAGCAATCCACACAAAGTAGTCAGACATGCTCTGTAGAAGGACTGCCCCACTCCTACACCCCACATTTTGCACAGCTGATGCTCCTAGTCTTTTCAAAAGAAACCCCACTCCACCAGGGCATGTCAATGCGTGCCAAGGAGGGGGAAGTGGACTCTACTTGATGTGCGATTACAATATGCAGCTTAATAATATAACTTCTCAGTTCAGATATTGATCCTTGAGAGTGAAGCAGTTTTGGGAATAGATCGAAGCAGGGGGTGGAGAAATATCTGCCGCCTGTTTTCTCATCTAACAATTCCCCAAAGAGACAGAACCTTCCCCAAGCCCACATACCCAGGCCTGACAAGAGATCAAAACCCACTGGGGACATGCACTGTGCCTTTCAGGTAGGTTATACTATTACTAATGATCATAAAAGAAGCTATCAAGGTATTTTGCATTTCTTTCATCTGGCAAGCCTGTGAGCACGTTTATTAATTGAGGAAGCCTCAATTTTCTACAAGGTAGGGTCTAGTATTTCCTTTCTACAACCAGGAAGCCAAGGCACAAGGACTGTGCTGCTCATCAAGCAAGAGTTCAGGAGTATCAACACTGCATCGTCCTCCTGCAATGGGGAGTAGGGTAACTACCCTGCTCCCCCAAAATATGGGGCAATACCCTACATTCTGCACCTAAAGCTCACGCGCAAGAGCGGACTTGAAGCCAACCTGCTCAGATACCAGGCTTGGTGCAAGCTAAACAGCGCTGCTGGATTTGGGAAATACTCTGTATTCCTGAAAAAACAGGTGCCATCCAGCATGGTCTTCCTTCAGCTACTACCCCCTTTGTCCTGTTGCCATGCTGTGCAAGGTTAGCAGTCAATGTATTGAGGAGCAGCACATTGGCACTGCTCATTTTTCAAGGGCAGACAGCTGAAGCTGGGAAACTTCTCACACATGGCAGCGGCACTACAGCAATCATGATGCTTCCCCCCTTCACCTGTTTGTGGAAGTTGTTCTGGTTAACCCCATGACCACCACAGTACTACCAATGTGTTTGTCAGGAGCACTCTCTCATCTCAAGTAGACGTATGGAACCTGAAGTCACCAGAAAGACCCTGGTGAAGATTAGGGATGTGCTTATGCTGATATGTCCAAAGGGCAGGTAGCAGATCAGCACATCAAAGTGAGTAATTAGGGTAGCAGACTGTTTCTGGAACAAGACCAGCTCCAGTTCAAGGGATGTGAAATGGAAGTTGAACCTGAAATACTTGTGGCAAGTTCTTGGATCCCATGAAAACCAGTGCATATGTTTAATTGTATATAACCAAGTACTCCCTTCAAGTGTGTGAAGCAAAACATGTGCTTAAGTGCTTGCAGCATTCATGACTAAATCTAAAACTGATGGGAAATGGGGGAATCAAAGTTTGAGGAGAGTAAGTTCACTTGCCCTCCAGAGTGTCAAACAAACCCTTTCCCAAGACCCACTGAGAAAAGGAAAAGTTTAACCACAACAAGCTCACTTGTACAAGTCCAAACTTTGTCAAGACCACACGAGGTTTTTAGTTTTTCCACAAACCCAGGACAAGCCCATTGTGGCTTCAGGTCCTGGCCAAGGATCACACTGCAGAGCTTGGATTCAGACAAAAACTTCCCTGAGTGTCAGGGCTCTTGTTCTCTATGCGTCACAGCCTCCAGCTCCACAACAGTCTCACAGAGCCCGCTCAATCCAAGGATGGTCCACAACAGCATGTGCTCCCCTGTAGGTGACCACCAAGAACTGGGCACAGACACTATTTTTAAGTCAGCTACGGCATCATCTGCTGTATCACCACCTAGCAGAAGCAGTGATGGACTATCAGCTTAGAGGATGTTGTTTGCTTACCTGGAAGTCTAGATGTTTTTTTAACTGTGCATCTGGATGAATGACTGTATTAGCGTTTAATTATTTTCAAATAGAAAAAGAATAGACACTCATATACAAACTAGACATCACTAGGTATATTGTGCACCCCATAATTAGCAGGTAACACCCACACTTTAAGAAAAAATGTTAAATAGAAGGATTTTTACTTAATTACAGGGTAACCTTATTTCCTCAGAATATGATACTTTCTTATCTACCAAAATGGAAAAGGCACATCTAAATGGGAAGTACATTTGTGTGTTATCCTATGATGTACAGGCCCACAGAAGGATCTCAGTTTTCTGTAGAGCTGTTCACTGGCAAAGAGCAAGGCAAGCTCTAAAGCTTTACAGCCCAGGGGAACAGGAGGCATTTTGGTTTGGCCAGTCCTTGCTTGAGTCTCACCAGTCTGACTTACACCTCCCTCAAGGATTCCCACATGACACCAAACTATCAGCAAGCCAGGGGCTGACAGCTCCTAAATCAGATGCTTTTTTAAATATGAACAGTTGACACGTAGACCCTCATGTTGTAAAACCTGCCCCTACTGCCAAGAAGGGGACAAACACTTTCAGGGGAAGAATCACACCGAGGACCGTGCATTACTACAGCATTACAGACCAGATGAACATCCTTCATCCTGGTGCTCAGGGCCTCATGTTGGGTACCCAGGGTTGGTGCCCTCGGCCCTGTGTCCATCTGTGGATGGGGAGGTCAAGCAGCCTGGTAGGATTTTCATAGATACATTCATGACATCTTAGACCTTGCATTAGCTGCATTTGAAGGCATTAGGACTGGTTAAATAGGTCATCCTATACAATGTCTGCTTCTCTAAAGCCTCAAGGAATCAAAAACTATAGCTAAATTAACCTGAAATTCTTGTGACTGTAAGATTTATCCTGCAAAATTATAGATAAGAGAATCTGAGGTCCGGAAAAGCAAGGTAGGGAACCTCACGTTGGATCAGCGACAGGGCTGAAAACAACACCCAGGCACTGGCTGCCAGCACCTTCCTCTAACCACTGGACTCGGTGGCTTTTGTGTTTCTCCTTTCCATTATGCATACCCTTCCCTTTTCCCTTAATGATTTAGTGATGTTTGTTCCCTCACACTGCGCACAGACCTTGCAGATCAAAATAGCCAGTCATCTAAAAAAAATTCTTTATCCTTTGTTCTTCAAAGAAACCAAATAATCTCAATCCTTTGAGAAAACTCAAAGGGTGAAGGCAAAGCATCAGGACTGATGAGAACAATAGCGGTGTATCCCCTGATGAACAAGCATCTCTAGTGCTGTGTGGTTATTAAAAAAATTCCTTGTAGTGAAAATTCTTGGGTCAATTACTTGTTGCCACAGGGAGATTTCCTAGGAGTTTTATTGTTATTATCACTATTCAATGATTATCTGCAGCAAGACAAAGGTGAATTTTTATGTTTGGTAAATCTTAAACAACAGAAAACAGAAGGGGGTGGGGTGATGGGGAATCAAAGTCCTTGCAATTTCTGTAACATTTTGGAACCAACGCTAGGTTTTTACTGTTGCTTTTGGAGGTCTGAAGTATTTCTCCTCATTTTAGAAGGTTAAATACTGATATGGTAGCAACTGGCCATATAACCACAACATTTCTACACCAAGCAGGATCTGCTTCTGACAGCCCCATGGTCTCTGCCCCACGCACTACTTCTCAAAACATTGGAGGAAGACCCTTCAGTTCCCAGGGGACAAAAAACCAAGCAACAATTTTCCAAAGCAGACACCATATTGCAATTTTGAGGACACAGATCTCTCTAAACTGAGGATGCAGGCTGTAATCATCACTTGGCTCTGGCTTGGTTTTTGCTCACCACATTTTAGAGTGCTTTACGCTCTTAGCAGCAACAGCAGCGATTGAAGACGCAGTGTTCCAACCTTGAACCTCAACCAGCTCCCAAACACATCAGTTGCACTCCAGCAGGCAGGAACAAATAAAGTGAAGCTGAGCAATGGTTCTACAGACCGACCCCCTCTCAACAGAAAACACCTTTTGGATTTAAATACAAATCCCCTATGATTCCCTTTGTAACGTGGGTTTGCACACAGAGCACTTTCTTTACACCATCTTTCTCCAGCTTGTGGCAGGGGCAAACGCTGGTTTGCCTTTTGTTTCTCACTAAAGACAAAAGGAAGTATCAGAAAGGGAAGGGGCTAAAGCATTTCATCACGCAGTATGGACTCCAATCTTCCTTTGACACATAAGGAGAAAGTTAACTATAACTGTCTTTTTTAAAAAGAAAGATAAAACGTAATTTCTTTTGACCCGTTATGTGAATTACCACATGTTTTCCAACCAGCTACAGCAAAACTGCTCCAACTCACACCTGGAATTTGCATCAAGAGAAAAGCTTTGGTTCAAAGCGCTTAGTTCCTCAGAGTCCTCCAGCAAACCCATCAAAAGATTTGCAGGTACCAGCTCCCCTGGCATAAGGGACAGCCAGGTGCCAGGCTGCTTGAACACAGCCTCCATCTGCACAAAACCTTTGCCAGGGTAGGTGGCTGCTCCACCACCACCATCACAGAGCGACTGCACGCACAGAGATGGGATGGAGTTTACCCCACCCTATTTTCTGCATGGCAGGAGATTGGGATTTTGCTCTGTTCATGCGCTTTTCCCAGTAACTTGATCCTAATCCCCTACTTCTGCTCCAGACAGAATTTGCACATCTGAATTGCATCCCGGGGGGCTAGGGAGGTACCTACAGTTACACACGAAAAGGTACTTGCCAGTCTAGCAAAAACCAGAAGGAAACACTACACTTAACTGCTTGCCTGAAGAGAATTAAACTAGTAAATGCACATTCTAAAAAAGATACAGTTGGATGAGAGGGCTGATATGAAATGCCATATGGGTACCAAATAGGAAGCTGAAATATGTCTATCAAGCCAGTAGTCTTTGATCATCAGAAGTCACTCATCATTTACACATCACAGGAGAATGCTCAACTCCAGAAGACACACAGCCAGCCAAAAAGAAAGAACGATCAGCTGAGTATTTGTATCTTAAAGATGTGCAGCCATTGAATAAATATCAAAAAATAACCTAGTCAGCCTCCCAGGGGCAGTGGCATCTTACACTCAGACAATTTATGCACACTTTATGCAATTATTAACTCTACTGCTCACTAAAGAGTTAATAGGCATTTTCATTCCCAATGTCACAGATTAATCTCACTTCTGGTTCCTCTTCCCAAACCATCCCACAGGATCTCTCCTGCATTATTTACAGCCTCTCAGGAGCTGGTCTATAGCTGAGTGGCAGGACAATGCTGCAGAGACATTTTGTGTCTAGGGGCCTAATTCTCACCATTCAGATCATGCTTCAGCAGCACAACTGCCTGTAGCTTATGGGACAGCAGCACATTCGTGCCAGGCTGGCACCACAACACAGAAACCAGGCTGGGGGCTGCAGACAAAAGCTTGCTTACACCTCCTCAGCATCAAGAAAGCCAAGGAAGGGTGTAAAATACAGACTTGCTTTGCTTACATAATCAAAAGTGAGTGCTATGCAAGGGATTTTTAGAATATATGGTTAAAAACACCCTCAAACCAACATCTTTTAAGATTAAATAAAACATCAGATGACTCAGAGCAGGGAAGAGCCCTCTGCCAGCTCTCACACAGGTACCAGGACACAAGGCACACTCTATACACAGAGCTGGGCTTTCCAGGCAGTCCCAGGGCTGCGAGAAGACCTCAACCCAAATGCAAACAGCTCACTCTCTGTCACAAGCCTTGGCAGCAAGTCCTCGCACACCTCAGCACGCCCAGCTTACCTGCACAGCTGTAGAATTTCCTTCCGACTGACATCAGACACCCCCTGGCCCCATCATCCTTTGGCTTCATAGAGGATGCTCACCAGAGCAGCAACAGCAGACAACTCGCTACCACCACTGTCACAGCTGAGCAGTCAGGTGGAAGGCCATGATATCAGGTTTCCCAGCCACCCACACACCCAGGAAGGAAAAAGGTGCTGCTGCAGCCACTTTTAAGAGGAGGGTCCCCGGGAAATGTGCTCACAGACCCATCAAGGCAAAATGAGGAGCACCTGCACCACACTGCCCTCCCCTCCACGTGTAATGTGCCCACCTGAGCTCCCTTCTCCTCTCCTCTTTGCTTTGCAAATGGAGGGACATCCCCACCCACACCATCCTCCTCATCCTCCACTGGGCACAAATCAACTCCAAATGCCTCTTTGTTCAAATCACTTCTCTGGGATTTGTTCAATACAAACCCCTGTGCTCACTTGGCTCATTGAAAGCTCAGTGTTCCGCTGAGCTTCGCCCAAAGACTTTTGCTCAAATCTGCAAACTCTTTGAGCAAACCTGGTCCCAATTTCAAGCTGGTTTGAACTCAATTTGAGCAGATTTATAGTTCAGCATTAAAAAACAACAACAACAACAACTGCTCTTTAAAATGGCAATTTCGACCATAATTTATGTGAGGCCAGATGGAACTTCGTGTTTTCAATTAAGTTTCAGCTGGATTTTGTAATTTTAGCTTTTTGTTCAAACAGAGAGTTGGAGCAAAATATAGAAGAAGGAATGGAAAGCAGCAATTAATTCACATGAAACTTAACAGGAGGGTAGGTATATAAAAGTCTCGCAACAGAGCGGTGTCCTTCCATGTATGTATGTCTGAATGAAAGACAACAGTGGAAGAGTTGCTTTGAGCTTGTCCCTTTATTGCTTGGCCAGGATTTCTTTCCACGCACCAGACCGGACTTTGTAGCCTCCTTGGATCAAGCGTGCGATACACAACACCGCAATCCAAGGCATTTTGACTCTGTCTTCCAGCTACTTTCCTTGAGATCCCAGTATTTTAATAGCCAGGATTAGATCACAGTAAAAGCTGAACCTTTGACATTTCTTCCTAGCAAGTAACTCACAAATTGATGATAATATTTGACTGCGCTCAGTGGAGACCAAATCAATACTTGAAAAATTCACTCCTCCACGAGGTACCAAGGCTGGGTATTTTGTTTTTACAGGGGGAATATCTGGAGCCTTTTAATGGATTAAAAATAAGTGGCAGTTGATCATTTGTTTACGAGACGGAAAAGGCTTCAAAGATACACAAGCGGATTAAGCAGAAGCGTTCAGATGATTCACAAGCTGATACAGGCCACCAGTCAGGAAGTGTCTCAAATGACTTGCTCTTTTGTGCCTGCATCAAAGCAGCAGCGGATGACTGGCAGCCTCCCTTCTGGCCGGCCGCCTGCGGGGACCGAGGTGGCACAGAGGCGCTGCGAGGAGCCCAGGCTGGGGAGCAAGAAGTGAATTTGCCTCCTTCTTCACCCTGGTGCAGTGTATCTGCAGTTTGTATGAGAAGCTTATGCTCAAGTTTTATAGGTATAAACTTCTCCTCCCATTGTTTTTCTTCCCCGCTTCTTCTTTCATCATTTTCTCAGCTCTGCTTTGTCCTTTTGAGCAAGAGGAAGCCACGTGAATGTAAAAAGCTGCAGCTTGACCTACGGTTCCCTCTTCATCCTCGCCTTATGGCTGGGGCTCATATGCCAATGCCATCCCAGAGGGCACAGTAGGGTGCAGCTGAGGGTCATCTTCAGGGAGTTGGATTTATAGCCCACTTAACACAATGAGAAGAACACCACAGACAGAACTGGGTTGTGGATGAAGCCTTGGGCTGATTGATGAATATTTAGTGATGGGCTGGAGAAGAAAAATTATCTTTGTTGGAAAAGTGCTGCCAGCAGTCCTAAATCCACAATGGCCCTTCCTTCCTTCCTTCCTTCCCTCCTTCCTCCCTCCCTCCCTCCCTCCCTCCCTTATTCTGAAGCTTCTAGGGGGAAAGGGAGCTTTCTGCAACCTCAGGCCTCCAAACTTGGGCATAGATGAGCAATGGCAAAGGTGTGGGTTGATTGCTAATTGCCACTTATCAGGAGCAATGCCAGCTTCGGTGACCCAAGCAGGCTGTGGCTGAGGGAGAGGGTTCTCTGCTGGCTGAGGGACACCTCCTGGTTCATTCAGCTGAGTTTCTTGGAGTTCACGTTCCCCACACTGAAGGAGGTCAAACTTTTGCTCAAAGGCTGCCAAGAAAAAGTTGGACCACAGGGTAAGAGGCACAGAAAGCTCACTAGAAGGGATTTGTGTGGCTTTGGGGTCCGATTCTGGAGGCCAAGGATTAAGCCAATTGATCTTTGCAAGAAAAGGCTGCAGGAGATGAAGCCCGTCTGCCTTTATTCAGGGCAGATACACAAGCAGCAGCCACATGCACCATGTGGCAGCAAGAACCTCCAGAGTTCACAGTAAAGGATGGAGATTTAAATGAGTATACTGTGAAATTAGCTAGGAAAACTCCACATAAAGGGAGGAGAGACATTGCATATACAGTGTGTGAGATCATTATATTACAGACTTTCAGCACCGTCTCATAAGGAGACGCTGAAAAAGACCTTACAAGAGACTAAAAAAATCCGGCACCTCTTAACATCCTGCACTTTTAACCAAAGGCTTAACTTGCACAGAGAGCAATGCTTTTCATATTTAAATCCCATCAGCACGATGGCAGGCCAGGAGGAAATATATCCAGGCTTTGGAACCCAGCTACGAAGGGAGAACATATAAAAACGGGGTCAGCTGGGAAAAGAAGCTGGCAGAAACCCCAGTGCAGCCACCAGTTCACTTTCTGGTTTTGAAAGGCAATAAGTTACTCTGTTTTACCAAGTCTCCTTCATCCTAATGTGGATCTGGTGCACCAGATGCTCTGCGAAAGAGCTGCTCCTCCACCTGCCATTAGTAGGAGAGACTGGTGCCCAAGATCCCTGTGCTTTACAAAGGTTCAGAGCCATAATGGTGATAGAAGTTTGTGTAGGTCCACGACTATTCCCTCCTGTGTCAGCCAGAGTGATTTCTGCACCAGACAGAGCAAACGAGGGTGACTGTGGTCCCCTGAGCTACCTCTGACTGTCAGCGCTTCTTTCTCCTGCATCCTGCCACCCTGGTGATGGTGCTGCTGCAAACCCAGCATGAGGGCTGGCAGGTTCCTCGCTTAGTGATCCCTCTGCCAAGCACTCCAGCCCTTCTCCTTTTGGTTTCGTGCTTACAATGTGCTCTCCTATATTTTGGCACTCCGGTATACAGGCAGCTTCCAGCTACTGTAGCTGATACCACTTTCATTTGCTGCCAGAGAAAACTCTCAGCCCACAGCTCTGACCAACCATCGGGCTTGCAGCTTCCTGGCTCTCAGAGGTCTTTCAAAAAGGCTCTTTCTTTTGAGTTTGGTGGAACCGCTGGCTTTGGTGAGATGTGCTGCTTCTCTTTGGATCTAGGATATCGCTTCAAATAAGCATGACTTTTCTTGCTTGCTCTTCTTCTTTAGCATTGCACTCCTTGCTTCGTCTCTGCCCACACAGAGACTAACAGACACCTTCCCTCCCCACCCAGGGTGCCCATCCAGGATGAGCTGCTGGCTCACAGCAGCGTGCAGTCAAGGGTTAGATGGGGAACCTGTTTCTAATATGTCTCAAAACTTTACCTTTCCTAACAAAGCTAAAAAGATGGCACCTTAATTAGATGGGAATAGTACATCAAGCTCATTAACTAATTACGAGGGAAAGTCCCTGCAGCAGATGCCTGGATTGCCTAAAGTACTGCTTACTCATAACTACCAACTTTGAAAAAGGATTCTGCTGTTAAAGCATTATTTGGTTCCAAAAGCACAACAAAGTCATTAATTTTTTATCATGTCTATCCAAACTAACCCCTTTACAGCTTTTATAAAGCATCTGTGTAAGATGGGGGGGGGGTAGGAGCATGGGAACACATCCTTACAGCTTCCTAGGACCATTCACAAATGGCACCAGTTGCCTTTCGAGAGAACATCCAGTACTTGACACACATGGTCTGCGCTTCAACTGGTGCCTCTACAGTTCTGTCAGGAGCAAAATGTTAAATGATCTGAAGGATTAGGCTGAAGCATAAAGTTATGAAACAGCCAAGAATAAACTCAGCCAATAACCTCCCCATGATCAGCAGGAGGTCTTCCCCCTTTCTTTTTAGAGGGTGCTGATAAAGTGGGAGAATGAGATGAATCTTTTGCCTACTCCTCATTGCACCAGATAAGTACTTGAACTAGAAGTATTTATACCACTGAGCGCCTCTTGTTGCCTCTGAACTAGTTGGTGAGGCACAGTTGTAATATTAGGGCCTGACTGGAGATATTTGTCTGCAAGGACTGAGACTTAGAGGTCATTTGATGTAGCCCACTCAATGGTCCTGCCATGAAAACAGCTGTTGATCATCAAGAAACCTTTGCCAGGATCAAACAGCCTGTACCAGCCCAAATTTCCTAAAGCCTGAGGGACCTTGAATTCTCCATCAGGAACAGCAGCTTGAGCTCATCCATGCATTGTAGCTTCATCCCTTGAGAACGAGGCAACAGCCTCCACCATCACCCCTACGTAGGAGAGCTCTTCAGAGGTTTCTTCCCTCAGCTACAAGCAGCAAACCCTAAATATATTTTTCCCTCTTCCCTCTTGAGGCTGAAGGAATGCCTTAAAACATTTCTAATTGTGCAATCCCAGCTGTCATATGACCTCAGCGAGAGAAAATGGCCAAATTCAGAGGAAACTTCTTAAACCAACCATTAGCTCCCACCCCCCACCCCTTTTAAATAAACAAACAAACAAATGAGAACTTCCAGAGCCCATACGGGTGTTGTTGTTGTTGTTTTCCTTTCCCTAGAAAGCCTGAGGAATTGCATGGTCAGGGAACTTCAGCTATTCGAAGATGCTGTGAAACCCACACCACCAGCTAACGATCCATCCCTCTGCTTACGGGAGCGTTATCAATAAGGAAAGTCATAAATCGCCCGCTGAACAGGAACTCAAAGACCAAAGTCATGTAACTCAAACAGGCTCAAAGCAAAAGAGTCCCTTTAGTGTGAGGGTGGTCTGTGTAAAGTTAGGAGACACCTGCTAGCAAGTCCTGAGACACTAGCATCTGTGTAAACTTGCCCCCTCCCTGCGCCCACAGCCCTTATAAGGTGTTGAATGAAGCAGTTTCATGAAAAAGGCTCTGTTTGGGGCAGTTCTAAGGCTTACATATACCTAAGTAAAACAGAGCTAGCGCTGTGCAGTCCTGGGATGGATTACCAGGAACCACAGGGAGGTCTATTAATTATTGTGACAAGCTGATCTGCCGAGTGACTGGTGGCTTGAGTTGCATGTGGAGGGGTGCATGTGATAACAGCCCTTTCTGTGCGAGGGGTTCAGGAGAGCACAATAAAGTCGAGAGGATCTGAGGAAACCAGAGCAGGAGGTGGGAACGCAAAGCTGAACGAGCATCTCCACCTGGGGCTGAGAGCTGAGACCTAGCGGGGTCAGTCCTGGCCTCCTGTGCATCCCTGGACCAGGAGTGACACCCCTGGCCTCACTGCAGCATCTCCCAGCCAGGGCACCGTGGCAAGGGAAAGCAATTCCTGACCATCCTGATCGTGGTCTTTCGGATCAGCATCAGGCTTCTTTGAACACTGATTTATTTTTAATTGGAAAGCAAAAGCTAAACAGTGAAACCTTTACATACGAGGCCATCACACTTTCTTATGAATTAAACAGTGGAAACATTTTTAGCACTGCTGAAGCTGAAATCTGGAAATACCAGTATTTCACCAAAGCAGCGTTTTAATATGCTGAAGTGTCGTACGTATTACTCTGAAGTTTCTAGCTGTAGGTGAAATCTTCTCATCATCAGCTCTCAATATAATATGCGCTTATCTTAAAGGACATTTACTTTCCTGTGCTTATCGACTGTATTTGAATTGTCAAATGACACTTTGCTGAAATTATTAAAACCTAGAGGTCACAGAGAACCCGACTTGAAAGCGGGAACACACATTCTTTCGTCTGAGCAAAAGTGCATATTTGGAATTTTAAATGCAGATTTTTTTTTTTTGAGGAAGAATCACTTTTCTGCCAGTCAAGTACAGATGGAGCATTTGAAAGAAGGTTCTGCTTTAATTTTTGACAAGTGCTGTGAGCAGATACTCTGCTGTCAGAGAGGAGGGATGGAGCAGAACCCTGATTGCAGTGCAACAGGGAGCCAGGGAGCCTGAGGGGGGGAGCGGGGCCCTCACACAACCCTCTCTGCTGATGTTCCTGGTCAGGGTTTTACAGCAGGTCCTCCCAGCTCCCCAGAGCAGATTGCAGGCGACCTGGCAGCCTGGTCCCTCAGGGAGGGCAGTGAGGAGAGGGAGGGCTGTGATGGAAGCCTTCACCCAGCGGCTCTGCGACCTCTGGCTCTTGTCCTAAGCCCCAGCAGGGAGCCAGGCTCCAGCTGCTCTGATACCCACACAGCTCAGGCTGAAGATAGGCAGGCGATGTCTGGCTTATATACTCTGACTGCAGGAATGTTTTCTTTCCGAGGGATAAGGCTTATCAGTTCCCCTTGTTCATGCTTCCTTTTAGGGTGTGCAGAGGATGGATAGGAAGGGGAAAGTAAAGATGTTCAGCGCCTCTCTCCAAAACCACCTCACACGACATTTGCAGATTAGCCGTAACCTTCCTGCTGTGCGGTGGCCACAGTGCATCCCAGGACATGCCTAGCTGCGGGGCCAGACCGTGCCAAAAATGTTCAGGCAAGGAGCAGTGAGCCAGCCAGCTCGCAAGAGATGAGAGGCAACCTTGCTGGTGCCTCTGATTGCATGTTAGATTGCAGCATGGGGAGCAAACCCTGCCTGAGCAGAGCACGAAGGTGAAAACAAAAGCCCTGGGGCTTGCAAGAGCTGTTTTCCCAAAAGCAATGCCACCCCAACCCCAGCACTTGAAGGCAAGAACCAACAATGTAGAGGTCACTCGTAAGAAGAGGGGATGAAGGAAACCTGCACAGAGTGGCAGAGCAGAGCTAGGAAGACATTTCCTACCATGAGGCCCTTCCCTTTCCCTCCCTTCCTCTGCTACAAATAAAGATGTGGTTTGAGGTGTACAGACTCCAGCCCTACCCTGTTCCAGCCGGTAACAGAAGGCAGTGACATTATCATTGCTGTGCTTACCAGGGCACCCACAAACATAGTCCACTTTCTAACTTAGGCTGAAATCCAGGTTGTTCACCTCTTCTCACACATTTCACCTACGTGACCTGGATTATTTTGCATGGATGTGCTCACAATCACTCCTTCATTTAGCTGTGAATCCGGACCCTGCTTCGCTAACACAATGCAACCTGCTTTAACCATGACACGCTCCATCCTGGTGCCTTCCCCGCGAGTAGGCACTGCCTGCCAGCCTCTCACCCTCCTCGCAATCAGCAAAGCCTGCTCCTCAGCTCTGTTTTCGTGCCTCCTGGAGAGCTCCTCGGTGCTGATCTGAAGTTTGGATGCAGTGTTGTTTTTATATATAAATGACATTATGACAAATGATGAAGGATTAAATTACACTTCAATCAAATCAAGCCAAACCAGTAGGGATCGAGGTCCCAGTGGAAAGTATACATGGAGTTCCTCAGCTTCCTGATTTGAATGACTTTGTTCTTCTTCCAGAGAAGGGGGGGAGGAAGGGATGAAGGAGAAGAGAGGGGAAAGGGAGAGGAGGGGGGAATTTGGCCTAAAATGAAACATTTTCCTTTTAAGTTGAACATTTGAAAATGGCTGGGAGGAAAGAACTGAAACACTGTAATGGCTGATACTGAAGAACAGCCTGGGACTTTTGCTTTTTGAGAACAGAAGCCAGGGAGAGAGCTGTGGTGTGAAAAAGGCAATGCTGCGTGCCTTGAAGGGGAAGGTGTTTGCAGCAGCCCATCTCCTGCAGACACTGAAAACCCCCTGCAAGGCACTAACCCAATTAGCTTTGCGAAGAGCTGCACTGTGAAAAGGCAAAGGCACTGACACTGGTTTTGGTAAAGGCTAAAGACAGCTTCAGTCTGCCTTGCACTCCCATCAGTTGCTTTATTATCTTTGTATTACCAGATCTTGCAAAGGGAGGTTCAAGAGCCTTTAGCTCTGCATCTCTGTCCAGCTAGAAAGGCTCTCTTGGCATCGCGCTGTTTTGAACACGGGAGCATTTCTAAATGCTACAGAAATAGTCGTTCCATGAATGAATCTGCCTGTAGCAGGGAGGTAGATAGACAGACAGACAGATGGGCAGGCAGATGCTGTGCTCTAGTATCTGCATCAGGTACTTTGCTCTAGAGGCTGTATTATATACTACTCGCTGTGTTCTGATTTCTGGGTGCAAATCTTTGGTTCTGTGTACAATCGATCCCATTAGTGAAAGTCCAAACAAGTGAAGAATACATCAGGGTCTCGTTGGCTTGACGGTTGCCTCCAAGAGAAAACCTATCAAGTTGACTTAACTGTGATGCGCTTCATCCTCCCGGAATGGTGTCTGTCTGATGAGCTCAGATGAACTCAAAATCTTCCTGGCAGATGAGGCCAACATTTCAGAAAATGTTTCTTAAAACTTTGGCACTATGTCTGCATGAGACTCATACGCTGTCTGAGCCAGAGCATGTAGAAGACCTTTATTTTATCCTGATCTTAAGATGTGCGTCAGTCGTGTGTGCACCTGCTAGAAGACCCTCTTCCATTTCAGAAATGAAATTTTAGTCTTGCCAAAATGAAGGGCAAAAGGACACACCAGCAGGGCTAGAACCGCACTCTCGGTGCGTGGTAAAGCCACTTTACTGAAAACAGAATGAAGCTTACAAAGCCACACACCCATGCACACGTATCTATACGTGCGCTCAGGCACACGCTCCAGCCTGCGGCTCAACAGGATGAAAAGCTGAACACCACCTCTTTCTGAAAGTCCCTTTTGCTCTGAATTTTCTCAGTGTAGTAATAGGCTTTGCAAAGTGTTTTAAAGAATAACTTAAGCAATAAGTCCCAGGAAACCATTTGTTACCCATGGTTAACGTCCAATCTGTTCATATTACATCTCAACTTTCTGACACAGAAATCAAGGAGAAGACTTGCAGAAATCAAGATCCAAATTGGTTCAGCCTCTGAGGATAATAAAGACTTAGAAATATGTATAAATTTAAGTGGTTTTGAATAAGGACAGCATTTCAAAAAGCAGCTGAATTGTTACTTTGAAATAAGCCATTATTTTCTGCTTTTTTAAATTCCAGTCTTTAATAGGGCATGAGATCCAGACTGCCAAGAACCAAGGAGAGTTTTTGATGCAAATGAAAGGCAGCGTAAGAAGTGCAAGTATCCCAGAATAGAGCCCACAACAAATCGCCAGCTACCAGACCTGCCTGGGATGTTCAGGGGTCCATCCAGATCAGATGAAAGCAGGAGGGTTTAGTGGCCTTGTCCTCTCAGGTGCTGACCTCATGATTCACCTTGTTTCTTCTGGTGAGATCTTGGGGCTCACACCACAGCTCTGTATTCAAATGTTTCCAGCCAAAGAGTGTGGAAGGTCTAACTTGGAGTCAGACATAGACACTCAAGTCAGGCAGATGTTGCCATGGCAAGGAAGGGACGGAGGAGCACTCAAGAAGTCACCTTGAACTATTTTGCTGATCCTGTCCCTGTCCAATGTCTCATTAAAAACTCTGTATTTACTGGAATTTATGAAAGCAAGCCTTTCTCTCTCATGGTGCTGTGCCTGGAGCAAAAACATCTGTTAAGGAAGCATTGCATTAGTAAGTCGTGCACCCTTGAATGAGTTTAGGATCTTCATACTTGAGATCCTCCATGGATACCCACTCCTGGCACTGATCAGATCTTTGCAAACCTTTTTGTGGTGGACGAGAAGACACAGACACATTTTTTGTCTGTGATGCAGCTGGAGAAGGCAGCAGCAGGACAGCAGGTCCTCTCGTTCTTCTCCATGTAGAGAGAAGTGGAGCAGGCTGGTGCCTCCTTCTCTCCCAGGCACACCAGAGGTCTTCTTTGGTTGTGGGGACACCTCTCTCCTGACTTGGGAAAGCAGGGTCTGCTTTGCCAAGAGCACGAAGGACCTGGAAAGGTGGGAATGAGATGGCAGGTGAGGGATGAAGGCACCTCCAGCAGAGGATGAGGCTGCCCCAAATGCTCCAGGGCTGCCCCACAGCACACATGCAGAAAGAAGGTGGGATGCGGGGAGGAGACCTGCTGCAGCAGAGCACAAGCATAACAGGAGAGCATCAACAGAGCAAAAACGGGAGCTGGCCTTTCACAAAAGGCCCGATTAGCTGTCCTTGAACAAACAAACAGCCCTCATCCCAACTTTTTCAAAGGTTACTCAGAAAATAAAAGGGCCACAGGATTGGAGGGATCAACCTAAGTCATGTACATCTATTTAACAAGAAAACTCATTGATAAGCAAACCACCTGATGCTTGCACAGCAGAAAAGAAAACACCTGGTTCTGCCTGTGGGTTGATAAGCCAATATCTTTAATCTTTTTTTTTTCTCTTGATGACTGAAGTACACACTCTGTGCGGCCCTATGCTCCAGCCACATTGGTAATAGTAACAAAGCTTTGATGTCCCCCTCATTCAACAGAATGTTGTTTAGTTCAAAGCGAAGAACAGAGGCAATTCTTTGCTTTTAAATTATTAGCTCCCTAAGTCTTCTGTAATGATATAGTTTGACTGAAGTGTGCAGTTTATTAACTACATAAAGACGATATTATTAGAGCGGAGAAAGGCAGCCGAAAGTTTTGCCTTTCAGCTCAGCAGCAGGGGTTTTTGATACTTTGATCTCAATCAATGCTAAATGTCTTTGTGAGATAGAGGGAGCAGCAGAAATTACCTTTGGCACCATGAGTACATCAATTATTTAGTTCTTTTTCTTATAAATTAAAGTGTTCTTCAACTTTTACCCCAATTTTTTCTTATTCTTTTTTTTTTTCCTCCCTTCAGTTGATTGGGGGGAAAAAAAGCTGACTGGAAGAACTCTGGCTGTGAACATTAATAAAAATCCCACTGACCTTCCCCAGCCCTGGTCTGGAAGAATCTTCTCTGGGGTGAGGAGATAGATTCATGCGAACAACAACAACAAAAAGGTAGCTTGGGGTAATGAGCTGTTTAACTAAATGACTGCAGAGGTTGTTGTTGCAAATTTGTCTACATGTGGCCTAATTTCTTTTTATTTTTTTGTGTGTTTTTTTTCCAATATTGCTAGCATGAATGCAGCTGGAAAAAATGGGACACCTGATGGAAACTAAAGGATTGCTCCAAGCAGGATATAAAGCGTTGGTGTTTATTCGAGTTCCTTCCATTGCTCCTAGTAAATGCAACAGGGAAAGTTTAGGAGCGAGAATGAGGCAGCCCAGTGTCAGGTAACAAGGAAAATAAACTCAGGTCTCCTAAGGCTTAAAGCAGAGCTCGCAAAGAGCCAGACTGCTGTACCTGGAGCTGCAGCAGGTGCTCACACACTATGCATTGGATGCACTAACTCTCGTTAAATGCACTGGTAACAGGTAAACCTGCCCATGCAGATGCTGTATCCTCCCATACGGAAGCTGTATCCAACCTCAAGTTAGTCCCCTAGAGAGGACAGAAGGAATAAGCCATTTCCAAAGCTGAATCATCCCATCCTAAGAGGTGTGACTGACTCCTTCCCTGGGGACAGAGGGGACCCGGCTTGATGGGACTAAAAGTGAGGGAGGATGATACAGCCCAATGCTTCTGCTGGATACAACAAATAGATAGCATTTCAAGGGAATTTGTGCTCTTTTAATACTCCAGGGAAGAGACGAGGCTGTCGGCCAGTGAGCAGAGGGAAGGGAGGAGGGTATTCCTGCAGTTTTGGAGACAGAAGTTGGTGGCTGGGCCTCAGTGCTGTGGTGTACCAGAGAGTGTTAGAAACCACTGGAACCAGAACTCAGCTGGGAACATGAGCAGCAGGACCACAGAGGAGCGAACTTACACCAAGTGTGAGCCCGACGCAGCTCGAGGATTTAAAATACCGTCCTTTGGCCAGAGAAATGCTTTGTGAGTGAGAAATGAAAGAGGTCTTTGCAGAAATGTTGGAGGATGAACTATGGGAACTTCGATATATTTATATGTAGAACATGTTGGAGAACAACATAATTCTGTTTTCATGGTGATCAAAGTTTTGCAAGAAGGAGGACTTGAGACAGTGTGCTAAGCTGCTATGGCAACATGAATTTTAAAAAGTAAACTGACTTGCAAGAGCTTATCTTTTCCTCTTTAGTGTGGTGCAGAACAAACCTGGGAACCTTTACCCTAAAAGGCATCCTATGAGGTGCTCACCTCTGCTTCTGGGTCAAGTGTATTGCAAAATGCATAAAGCATCCCTTGAGGCAAGGGGAAAAACTACCGTAATGACTGGGTTTCTTCCCACAACCCTGAGGCTCCTGCACCCCAAAAAGCCAAGTCATGGTGATCCTTTCATAATACATGTATCATAATTGAGATATTCAGATGTCGGGGTGAATGCACCACGAACCACTTCAGTTCGGCTGACATCCTATTCTGGGACCTGAGTGGGATGTAACATGATGCAGCCCCTGCAGAGAGGTGAATTCCACCCACAGAAGCAGCGTTTCCGAGAGCATCGTGACGCGGGCTCGTAAAGGCGGCAGTGTCAGGAATGTTTCTGATGGCTCCTTTCACAAGGGGATGCTGTGAAGAGCTGTCGTGCTCTGAGTCAGCTGTTGTGCCCCGGCTGGCATTTCAGGCAGGAAGAGCCTGCTCGCAGAGCTATCCCAACCACGCCGCCTGCCAGAACCACACTGGGAATCTCATGGGAACAAGCCCTCTCCTGAGCCAGCTGGTACTTCCTGCTCCTGAGGCCTGATCCTGCTGGATGCTGAGCATTCTTTGTTCCATTTTTAAATTAACCAGACTTGAGCCATGCACAGACTTCACAGAAGAAAACAGGCCCTCCGTGGTTTTGGCACTTTGGCTGTATGTCCCAGCTGGAGAGGAGAGAGTGAAACGTTATTCTTGAAGGGAGATTTGAGAGATGTCGATCGCCAGGAATTTGGATGTTTTAATCGGGCTCACCGAGCTGGCCGTGCCCCCACATCCTCCTCTCCTTCCACCCCACGGATTGGGTGCAGCGTGGTGTGTACCCCAGCCCTGCGGCACAACCTCAGAGCAGCCCCAGCCGCAGCTCAGCAGCCCAGGGCAGCTCACCTCGAAGCTGGCAGCCCACGCCCCAGCGTCCACCTCCTACCATCTGTAAAAGGTTGAGGTTCATGAGCATGGGACTGGCTCCCATCCTATCCCAACACTGTCCCCTTGAGGTTGATGGTTGAGGCAGCTTGGGAAGAGCCTTCACAGACGCTTAGGGGGAACCCCAGAAGCTGCTCTTGCTTTTCAGGTTTGGTCCGTTGCTGCAGAGACAGCTCACAACAAACCCAGCATCCCTGGATCAGCTGGAGCCTGAGCAAAGGATGCTGGAGGAACCCACCCTGACGTGGGGTGTGGGACCAGAGAACCTTGTAGAACTGCCCGGCTAATTAAGCATCTTCCTTCCATGATCATTCAAACAGTACCCAAAGGCTGACCACTGCAGCCCCTCCTGCAGCACACCGGCTCAGATCTGGAGCTCCAGGAGCTCCCCACCAGCTTCAAACCAGAGCAGGGCACAGCCACTGCGTAAGCCTGTGACAGCCGCGAGCCCCCGCAGCCGTGGGAGGTGGGAGAGCAGAGCTGCTGCTGCGAGGGCACTGGGCTTCCTCGCTGCTGCAAGAGACTCCTTTCTTCTGTCAGCCAAGCAGCAGGGAGTTTTCTGAGAAACTGCCCACAGGGAGCGATCAGTTTTTCCAGTCATTAACCTTACACATCCCTCACATTATCAGAATACCTTGGATGTCTAAGTTGTTGCAGCGAGCTAATTCTTCCAGGTGACTCCAGGCAGCATTAAATGGGCTCCTGCACAGCGAGGGGATTTGAACTGCAAGAGCTGAAAGCGCTCCCGACTCCGGCACGGCAGGCCTCCAGCGGGGTGAGATCCTCAGATGTCACCGTGCGAGCGCAGCGCGGTGGCAGGAGGGATCTGGGGCCTCCAGAGCACAGGCACCTGGGGAGTCTGCAGGTGAAGGGAGGTAGGAAAGCAAGCAAAGCACGGGCTTGAGATGCATGACATGGGGGCCTGACCTCACAGGGTAAAAAAGTCCTCCAGTTGAAAGTTATCGGGGAAAAAGAGCAGTGCCCTGAATGGATAAATGTTGGGAACCCCCAGTGCTGGCCACCGGGACATTTCTGCCTGGAGGTGATTGCATCAGGGTGTCCAAGCCCTGACTGACTGACGGTGCAGCCAGTTTTGGATCCTGAAGTCCTTCCTCTGGTTCAGAAGATAAGCACGAAGCCAAGGCGCTATATAATTCCTCAGCAAAGATGGAGAAATCTCCACAGTCCATCCCCTAAGGGGCAGAACAGGTCACCAGAGAGCATGAGCTTTCCATCCCCCAGGTGTGCACCGTGTGAGAGCCAGCACAGCCACAACCTGGTCTCCACTCAGCAACCACAACGCTGTGTCTGGAGACGAAACACTGACTGCCCCAGGCCACTGGAATTAAACCCACTGGTATTTCTACAAATATTTCCCTCTGTGTCTGCACAAAAGGAACCCCAAATCACTGAGAGAAATCTTAGTAGTAGGATAGCTCTTATAACATAATCATAATATTAAATATTATATTATTAACTCCTATACATCACAATGTCTTCCAGACATGTTTCCTGGATTATATATCACCAGTGTCCCATCAGGAGCAGCTGAGTAATAATATTAACAGAAATAATCACAGAAGACACTGCATTTGTCTCTCGTGCCCACCATTAGTGGCTGCCAGAGCAGAATCAAATCCTCCTGACAAAGCAAAGCCAGCAAGAGCAAACATGTATGGGCACAAGAGAAGCATCACGGGCAGTGTGGGGCAGCACCCTCCTGCTCGACCTTTCCTTTGGGGGTGGTGCATCTTTCTGCTCCACTGAGAAAGAGTCTTTGGAAACACGAATAGCCTCTTGATTTTCCCCAACGGTCCTATGATGAGAAGTGTCATCCCAGACCTATGGGAAACAGGGACCACTGAGTACGCGTGAGGAGAAATTTTAAATCCCATAGTAGAAGTCTGCAGGATGAGCCACACCAGCCACACAGGCAAAGCTCCTCTTACAATTAGAAATACAAAATAGCGATATCAAAAGTCACATGTCATGAGGCCAAATTACAGACTAACGACCCACATCACACACGTCTAGGAAACCCCTCCCCACCTGACCCAAAAAAACCATCTTCAAATGGCTTTGACATAACGAAAGCAATCTTCTAACACTCTTGATAACAACACAGTTAAAGACTGCGGCAAAGCATCAGTCTCGTTTCAGAGAGGCCCAAAACAGAGATTTGTTTGGGATCTTCCCAGGTGTTGCTGAGATGCAGTTCAAGCCATGGTTTCGAAACCCAGCAGTGAGAGGCCACAAAAGGGAAATTGGAGCTAACGCCGCCGTGCCCTGGAGCCTTTGCTTTTCTGCACCACTTGCTCTTTGGGATCACTTTTGATTCGGATTAAGGAACGATGCTATGTCGTACAGTACACAGCTTCTCATGAGGGGTTTACTTTATTTTCCCCAGCAATCAGCAATCTCTTAATGAACTTCCTTTAAAATTAAAAAAATTATTAATAATAAGAGATGGACCCAAGCTGGGGACACAAACATGCCCAGATCTTCCTATTGAAGTCTGAGTCCTACTCTGAAAAATGCCTGCAAGCTCTGCTCCAGCTGTGTTGTGTACAGTGTGCTGACACCTCATGGCCAAGCAAGTAATTCAGATAAGACACCATTTCCCAGGATATATATACACACAGAAATTCTCCATCTGCTATAAGGCAAGGAACGAACTTCATTTATCAAGAGGTTTGTACTGAATAGATCTGAAAATACCAAAGACAGGAATGAGAATCAGTCCAGAAATGCTTCAAATTCTTGAATTACTAACAGATGGGGACGACAGGGTCCGTTATTCATCGCCGTGGTAGTCTGAGCTTCCTCGATGCTGAAGGATGGCTCTAACACACTCCAACAGCATGGTCCATATACTAAGCCAGACGGGGCACAGCTCATGGTCTCAGGCCTGGAAAGAGTCTAGAAAGGGTCCATGTCTGGACTGCTCGTTACCCAGCTCTCCCCTCTTCCATGGGGTTCTCCCAAGGGCAGATCACCTCCTTCGCAGAGTCCTTACAAGCTCGGTGGTGGTTGTCCTCTCCCTCCTCAGAGTCTATGGGGCAGATTCTGCTCTCCAAAGGACCATCCATTTTTATTTGGAAGAAGCTGGGTTGTGAAATAAAAACTCACCACGCGTACAGCACTTTTTGATGTGCTCTCCGAGACAGCGAGCGTGCAGCACGGAGCCTGGCTTTGAGCTTTCCGCTGTTCAAACCCCAAATCCCAAAGCAAAACTCCTGGGCACGAGCTCGCCGAGATGGAAAACAATTGAAACGTGCACTCCCACCCCTCTGAAGCAAAACTGTTGTGTGATACAGCTCCAGCACAGCCAGAGCGTGGAGCCAGGTGGAGAAGGAGCCCTCAGATTCGTGCTTTAGAATTTATAATGTGGACTCATCCACTTGGTCAGCAGCAGAGGTGGATTAAAAGAGATTGAGGACGCGTTGCTCTTAGTGAGGGACATGGCCAGGATTTGGTTTCAATAGTGACAGCCTCTCCAGGGAAAAAAATGCCCCATTTTACACAACCTGCTCCAGAATTACAAACATTTCGTAACTTTCCCTCAAGATTTCTCCTCCTTTGTTGCTTCCAGGTCTCCTCTGGCTTTCAAATCATTAAACGAAACCTGAACCAGAGCTGGAGAACAAACACAAATATACTACTGCTTTCCCAAATCAGGGAAATCGGGTAGTTGCAGAGAGCAATGAGGTCTCCCCTCAGCCTCCTTTTCTCCAGGCTAAACACCCCCAGCTCTCTCAGTTGTTCCTCATAAGGCCTGTTCTCCAGCCCCCTCACCAGCTTCGTTGCTCTTCTCTGGACTCGCTCCAGAGCCTCAATATGAAGCACAAAGCCTGCTTCGATGGGCTCAGCTGATACAACAAATGGTCTGGGAGGAGAGCCCTCCGTGAGGGTGTCCAGGTGCCCGCGTGGTGCTTACCTGCTCACCGCCTTGGTGTCCGTCCGGAGCTGCTGCTCACGCTCCCCCAGCGGCTGCACCTTCCCGTGCGGCACGGCCGGGCACCTGGGGGAGAGCGTGGCGAAGCCGGGGGAGGTCCAGCAGCCCCTCTTGAGGAACCGGCCGAAGGAGAGGGCAGCCACGCAAGACCTCGCGCTGCTGGAGGGGACGGGGCTGGGGCTGGCACCCTCGGGCTCCCGCTCCTTGTCGGCGCCCACGGTGCTGCCGAGGGCCACGCTGACGGGCGAGGGGCAGGCGGTGCTGTGGGGCAGGGCTGGTGGGGGGAAGATGGGGGCAACAGGTGCCGATGCCGACAGCGGGGCGAGGGGCATGGGCAGCGTGGTGGCACGGCTGCAAGGAGGAAAAGGAGAGATGCTCGGTCAGGCCTGGCGGGTAGCATGCTGGTGGCCGGCTCCCCCAGGATTCCTCAGGAGGAGAAGCCTTCTCCTGCTTCCAGGAGAGACGAGGCTCAGCTAGGAGGCAGCTCACAGCCACCCCAGGCAACCCTGTGTGTCCCCCTCTCCCCTTCCCTGAGGGAAACCTGAGGTGTCACCATTTGCCCATGGAAAGCAAATGGGTCGTGGCTACCAGCCTCAGCAGGTGCTGATGGATCCAGACCCCAGGGATCCTGCAGGAGATGCCAATTTATCTCAGTCCTTACGGGGATCAGCTCCAGGCACGGAGTCTGCTATCCCGAGAATGTGATTTTGGTTATGGACTGTATAACCACGTCACACCCGAAGCACCAACATGCTGGCTGCTGTGGCGGCCAAGAAATATGATGTTGAGCTCCAAACTCTGCTGACTGATAATATAAGAATCCACATTTTGTGCTGCAGCCCACAGTGTCCCTGGCTGGTGCCATGAAGCCTTCAGCTCGGCTAATTCAGCCCTCAGGACAAGCCCAAGTACAGATTCATCATCACAGGACATGCTGCATGTTGGGATTCCCCTCAAGTTTCCTGAAGACTTGCTTCCAGCAGAAATGAGATGCAGCTCAAGTGTCCAAAGAGAAGTGCTGAGAGCAGAGGCACACACAGAAAATACATGCACGCATGGCAGAGAGATGAGACAGGGAATGATGAACACACTGACAAGACAGGGAAGGATGAACTCAATTCTTTTTTCCATTTTCTACATTTAGTTTTATTAGACAGATGAATGCATGGAAGTGATGGCCAAGAAACAAAACAACATATTGCTCTGATTTTCAACAGAAACAAACAGTTTCTTGCCTGGCACAAAGTGAAGTTCAGTTTGTACTGTGGTCATACTTTGTACCAGGTGACCTTCCTCTTCAGGCATTGAACAGCAAGGGACCAAGGAACCGCACACTGGGTCATCCCAGCTTATTCAGCCTATAAGCAAAATGGAACCAGCTTCTGCTGGCAACTGTTGGCCTGGTGTTTCACAAGCACAGTGACTCCAGAGCGTGTAGAATTAACCCATGTCAGGAGGACAGTGATGAAAAGCTGAGATGATGAAAAATCAGAGAAATGAATGGATAGAGAGAATATAAAAAGCAAAACTGCAAACAAAACAGAAGTAGAATCAGAGGGACTGACTGGAACACACAGATTTGTTATTTATTATTTACACCCTGACTTGATCTTCCATGTGTTATGACATAATGGCAATCGAACATGCTCAGTGCTCCATATTACACCAGCTCTGAAGAGGCTGTAGAGCTCATCACATCCAAGTAGCTTTGGACCAACCCTGGCAAGTTTTTGAGTACCCTTCAGTGCTCTTACGTCAAGGTAGGTTGATGGTGCTCAGTATCTCGCTTAAAACCTTGTGGTTTTAAGCAGAATTGAAAAATTTACAGTCTGAGCCTGCTCACCCTTATGACATTGCCAAACTTGCAGTTGTTTCCACTGGGACTAAGAGCAGAGACGTAGCAAACAGACCTTGACATCAGAGCAAAAGGCTCATGCAACTTGGTTTCAATTCCTCTAAGAAGGTTTATCACCATTAGGGTAACAGAGGTCACGAAAATCTGCCTAACTCAGCTGCAAAGTGAAGGAGACTGGTCCTGCGGTGATACCAGATCAGGTCACGTAGCCCTGATTCAGCCTCTGATAACACACGTAGGGAGGGCAAGGACCGTTGTTCAAAGCTGTGCGGGGCACAGCTATGGACAGATTATCAACCAGTTGTAAAAGTGGATGAAGACCACAAACTGGAGTGATGAAGTTTCCCAGAACTCAGTGTTTCCCACCCAGTTCCTCTGCTTCCCCTAAGTTTTAACAAACTGAGGAAGCTTTTCTGCCCAGCCCCAGTTCCCTTGACTGGGCTTTGCAGGAATCTTCCCACTTCTGGTAATCATTGGCCTGGTCCAGACACAGGGGGGTTTCCCAGCAAAGCCTGGAATCTCCCTGAGCTCTTTAGCACTAACTTAGCATTTCAGATTGCCTTATTCTAAACAGCAAAAGAGACAGAGCAAATAGAAAAAAAATCCACTACTTACAGTTGAAATCAGCTCTTAACACCTCTACCCTGGTTCTTCCTTGCCTCTGGGCTACAAGCTAGTGACAACTAGAACTACCTCCTGTTAGGTCCTTTTTTCAACAACAGAAAATAGAAGGGCAGGAAAAAGACAAGACAAGAGGTAGAAAGGATTTGATAAAAGAAACACGAAGCTGTGGCTGCATCTCTCAGGCCCTCCTGCAGGCTCCCTGTGTCTGCACACCTAGCGCATCGTGAGAAGTCATGGGGGAGAGCTGAGCTTTCCACTGATCATCTCCAACGTGTCAGGGGGAACTTGGGAGGGTCATTTAAATTCAAAGGGTCAACTGAACCTGCAGAAACTCTTCCTACTGTTCTCACAAGAAGTCTAACAGGTTCTTCTGCCTGTGGCTGTGCTGCACTGGCTAGGAGATACAGGATACTTGAAGTGAGGGATGCCCTCCTCTCAGGGGGTGGGAGGGTCCACACCCCTTCCAGAGGATGGATGCCAGCATGGACGTGCTCCTAGGTGAAGCTCCTCGCCCTGCTCCCTGCGGGGCTGGCTACCTCTGCTTCAAGGAAGGCTGATTTGAACCCAAAGACCTGGGGTAGCAAAACTTTATTCTGCCTTGTGCCATCCCATCTCCTGGAGGAGCAGAAGGCAGGGAAAGGTGGCTGGTACACCCAACCTCCAGGTGGACTCGGAGCAGCCAGAAGGCATCCCTACTCCAAGGTGTGTGGGGAGGGAGCTGGGGCCCTGCCCTCCAAGTCTGGCAGAGCCAGCAGCCTGGCTCCAGCACCACTCCCATGCCTGACATGCCTGGGAAGTGACATCTGCTGCTCCAGAAGCCATGGCAACATGCAGGCTGCTGGCAGAGCCGGCCTGGGAAAGCTAAAGCAGCACTGACACCTTCAGGAAGGGGAGTCGAAGCTCAACACCAGCCTCAGCTTGTACTTTCCCTGCACTGTGCTCTGCGGGGCTCAGAGCCTACTTGGGAGGCTCCTGCTTGAGCTGGCTCCTGCGATCCAGCTTGCTCATGACCTGCGTGATGTCCACAGTCGTGGCAGCTTCTTTGGCCTTGGCCTCTTCCTCCTGCTGCCTCAGGATGACAGGGCTGGGGCTGGAGCGGAGGTGACGGCGTCCGAATGGGAAACCAGAGCTGGGCAGAGAGTGGCAGAAAGAAACAAGGTGTTACTGAGAAGTAGAAAGGCACCAAAACCTCAGCTCTGGTAACGAAACCAGCCAGGGGGGCAAGCTCAGACACAGAGACGGACGTGCCACTGTCATCTGCACAATATCGAAGTAGTGCAAATGCAGATGAGCTGGTTTAAAGCAGCTAAAGATGTAAAGGCAGTCCTGTTCCTCGTCCTTGCAAGGGACTCCAGGGCCAGGAGATGGCAAGTACATTACTCCTTTCGTTGTGTTTGCACATCTAACACAGTGTGAAGCCAAACAAATGCTGTCAGTGGAATTTTTTCTAGTGCTTTCAGTGAGATCAAGATAAGGACCAGTTTGGGTGTTTCTGGTGCCTTTGATAAGCCAAAAAAACACCTGCTACTTGCTTCAGCAAAGCCATTACCAGCATTAATCAAAAGAAGAGTTAAACTACCTCTGGATGAAGTACCAGCTCTTTAGTTTAACCAGAATGCTGAGTATTGAGTGACCAGAACAAGCACTGACAAACATGAAGGTATTCACCACGATCAACCAGCAGCCACCAGCGACCTTTTGATGGGTGGCTAAGGGAAAATCTAACCAAACCCCAAGCAAGTCAGCAGGAGGGGTTTTTCCACTGACTTGAAATGCATTTTAGATGAAACAACAGTGTGAAAGTCTATGATTCCTCTTTCTTGCTTGCTAGGTTGACAAGTGGAAGAGGAACAGAGAAAGTAGTGCACCACCCTGATCAGCTCTGACCTTGCACGCTCAGCTTTAAGATGCAACTGCAGTTCAAGTGGCCTAAATTTGCTGTACAGCCTTTACCTTGGTTGGGAAAAAGCCATTTCAAGGCTGCCTCTTCTCAGACCATCTACTTCGTGCCAACAGTCACTCACAAATAAGGTGCTGTTTGTTCCCATGTGGCTGCCGCTCACCTTCCCTTCACCAGAGGGTAAGTGGCTCTGTCCTGAGCAGAGCCCTTGGAGGACACTGCGGTGGCTCTGTGTCACCTCTGGCAGCTAATGTTCTGTGGGCAGGAGTTTTCCCCGTGCCCTGTATCTCCCCTTTCAGCAAAGGAGCCACGATTAATTCAACAATCACAGCCTTTCTAAGCAGACCCAACAGACAAGGCAGCAGTTGATTCCGACTGCACACAAGCCTCTTCCGTAGGGCTCACAAATAAACAGCGTTGCCAGTCTCAAAGCAAGGTATCTCCTTAGTGAAAAATTTTATTTAATTAAGTGAACATCTAAATCATAGTAATTTTGCTGCAACTCAGGCTTTTTCTACCCTTCCTACAAGAAAAACAAACCCCATGATTACATACAGTTTCACTTGCCTTTTTTTGACCGTCTCTTGTGGCACAATAGCCTTGGACAGCATTTCCTTGTATATTGGAGACTTTAAATAGCGACCATAGGAGTCCTACTAGGAGCAAAAAAGAGAAACTGGTAGTTATGGGCGGCAAACACCCTTATTAAAATTACCACCAAATACAGCTGCTCCCAGGAGCCAGGGAGGCTGGGAACTGGTTAATCTTCCTCAGCAACCCAGGGGACTTTGCATCTTTCAGGCAAATGTAGCTATTTAAACCAATACTCTTTCATCTTGGTGTAAAATTCCCATGATTTTCCATCTCACAATAAACCGTCCCAGGTAAGATACAGACCAAAACACTGAGCCAAGCTTAGCCCAGACCCGGGGTGACTCACAGTCACTGCAGGGTGAAATTTTCATGTTTCAGGAACCAAACTTTACAGCAACTGGCAAAAAACAGTGTAATTCTGCTGCTTTCAGCATCACCGCACATCTGCTGCTGCTCTGGCCCTTAATGCTCCCCCCTGCTAAGTGCATTTTGTAGCATTCATAAGGAGGAGTTACAGGTTATTTATGGTCACCACGATCTAATGAAAACCAGGACATACTGTACGCTGACATCAGCACACAGACTGCTGCAACAGGCCTAAAAACTGGTGTCCATCAACATAACTGCAGACAAATGTGGGAAAAACTCAGCAAAAGCTGAGATGGGCCATGTCTGGTTATGCTTTTGGTACAGAAGTCATGCCTTTCCCATCTGCTGCTGAAATCCAAGCATCACACCACAGGGATACCTGATGTGGCACACGAAGTGGTACTGAGTGAGGTTAAAGATTTGTTAATGAGCTGGTGACCAAGCTGCTATTTGAAAGTAGGACTTGCAGCAGACACCTAACCTCCTCCACCTTGGGCTGCCTTCAAGGGAAGAAGCAGCAAAACACAAGGGCCAGAACCAGTGGTTGCTTAAATCAGCAAATTAGAGGGATTTTCAAAGAAGGACCACTTGAAAGTGACAGCTGATAGCACACAAAGGCAGGGAAAGGCCCAGAGAACCGGAATCCCCCTAAGGCTCTGGAAACAAATAACAAACCTTTTTCATCAGCATGTAAATGTGGGTCTGAGCAGCATCTAAAACATAACGATGAGGGTGCTTGAGGCCTCTGACGGTTATGCCCATTGTTGTGCCATCAATGTTAATCCAGCGCCTTGCTCCTGGAGCCAGGAAAAGCCTGCAAGGAAGAGGAATCAACAGTGTCATTAACTGCTGGAGAATTCGTGGAGTTTCCCCTGTCTGCTGCATGAAAGGAAAAGTCCCTTGGCTCCCCACTACAATTTGCCGTTCTGAGCTTGAGCAGTCAATCTCCTCTCCAATATCTTTAAATACTTACGCTTTCGTCTTCAAAACCTCTTCTCCTGCATGGAGACATAGAACAGCTATTTGATGATAGCTTGCAAAGAAAAGTTTCAGGAGCAAATCACTTGGAGAACAACAATGTGAAAGAAGGCGATGACACTCTCGTACAAAGAGTTTAAGAATGTAAAATTATCACACTCACTTGTAAATTTCTTCTGCTTTTTCTTTGACCTTGGACTGGTCTCCATACTTGAGATCCTCACAGGCTTCCCAGAAACTCAGGTTCTCTCCTGTATTAACAAGGATTCAGTCAACAGAGAGCTAGACTGAGGAACGCGCAACCCCATTTATTAAATTTAAATGGAATATGTTTGACTCAATATGCTTTGGCCCCAATTCTCTTCACTTCTTATGGCCACCTTGAACACCCTCTTACAACTGAAGGAAGAAAACAGCTTTCTCCTGCTCTTTGCTCAGGGAGAAACGACACCTCTAAGAGCGTGTGAATCCAGGGTTTTCCCTGCACAGGGAGTGTCCTGGGCTGTATTTTGTGTCCTGTGCCACTAGATGGTATTGCATGCGCTGGCTGCACAGCCATCACCTCCAAAGTCACTTCTACTGCCTTTACTTTGTGACTTAGTCACTGTCTCAGCTCCCAGCACCAAGTGCAAAGGTGTGGGTTTCCACCACTGCTCTGCCTCAGCTGTGGCCCAGGCAGGGACAGAGACAGAGCCACAGCAGACTCACCGCTGAACTCCTTCTTCAGGAAGAGCTGGAAGTTCTGCCGACCTTTGGGGTCCCGGATCAGCTCACTGAAGTTGAAGGCCCATCTCTCCACACGCATTTTGGTGGGGATTTCCACTCTGCACAGGTTGCAAACAGACAGCACTGCCGGTTTCATGTGGCCATTCTAATTAGCAGATTAATTAAATCCAAAACGCGCCTTTGCTGGAATGCCAAGAGACTTCTCAGCGCTCTGTGTTTTCCAGAATGCTGTAATGAGCTGAAGTCAGCCCACTAAGTAAACTGTAATTAAACAACTTGGTACACAGTGGGATCAGGATTTATCTCTTTCTGGAAGAGGGACTCGTTGTTGCCCAACGCTTCGCTTCTCATAAGGGCATTCTGTGAACTTTTTGGGGCTGTTTAATGGGATATTAGCACTCTAACAGGATTGCTGGTCTCAAATGAGAACCAGTAATAAGCTGTATGCTTCAAGCCTAGAGTTGTCACTGTATAATTAGCAAATATTATCTGAATGGAAAACCAGGGGAGACCTCAGAGAAGGGATGGACCACCAGTATGTGCCTCCAAACTCTCTCCTAAGAAAGCATCCTGACACCAAGGATCAGCAGCTGAGCCCTGAATCGCTACGCTATTGGCAGCATCGAATTTACCAAGGTTAATGCTAGACCAAGGGCTATCCCTGAACATAATTGGTCATAGTGCATCCCTGTGTTAGCAGAAGTGGACTTCACTTATCCAAGGGGAAGATTAGACCCACTCAGTGGGGGCTGAGGGCATATTCCCATCATCGGTTCAGGAATTTGTGACATATTAAGGAAGGCTCCACTAGAAAAAGATAATAGTGGAATCTCGGCATGGAGTAGTTCCAAGAGATAGCTTCTTCAGCATGGACAAGCTATGTCAGAAAGGGAACGCTTCCCTGCTCGTGACCGGAGACCAGACATCATGATGAAATCAATGGTTCCATTTTTTTGATTTCTATCAGCATCAAGGTCAGTGTAAACCACAAGCAGGCCAGAGATATAAATACATACAGTTTTGCATTGAGATCCCAGAACTCAGGGTCATCTGTTATCCAAGGGTTACTGGGGAGACATCCAGACAGGAGAGGATCATTGGAGAGGAACTGTTCAGAGTACTTCACAAGTCTGCAAGTAAATCCAATAAAATCAAAATATAAACTTGCAAGTAGAGTTGCAGCCAGCCCCATTACAACCAAATAAATCACAGGAAGCTAGAATGGTTTGGGTTGGAAGGGACCTTAAAGATCATCCAGTTCCAAACCCCTGTCACGGGCAGGGACGTGCAGACTATAGATGTCCTTGGAGGTGCCCTATCAGCACAGGGATCTGGAAAGTGGCCCCTGCCTTGCTGGAGAAACTGATCCATTAGCTCAGCTAATCTTTTCCATTTCCCAAACTGTAATCTCCCAGTTGTCTTTCAAAGCAGTGACTTTGCCAGCTCAAGTGCTGGGAGATACACGACTCTCTTCCATCACTTCCTTTTGCCTCTTCATTTCAAGGAAGTGGTTCTAAGCCCCTAAATGGCTTCTGTCTCTGTCTGATCCTATTTTGTCCCACACATTACAGAGAGGGAAGTGCCAGAGAAGAGGAAAGCAAATCCTGTGTTCTCTCAGGGTGGGTTCTCTGCAGCCTTCCCACGGGGCATGGAAGAGCACAGGGAGCTCCTGGAGAGGTGAAGGAGTGCTGAGGGCACATCCTGGCTTCTCCTTTCCTCCGCTCACCTTCCACACAGCTCATTCCTCTGCAAACGAGGCCGAGGGCTTGGCACAGAGCAAAAATGTCTCTATCCTAGCAGGAACCAGACAAACACTTCTTCTACCTCCTAAGTTGGCCAGACTTGTAATTACAACTGATTTCACTAATGGAATTTTAGCTTTCTCCTCCCTTTTTGATTCTTGAAAATAAAATCATCTGGTTTCTGTGTTTAAAATTCCTTCCAGGCCAAACTGCTTTCATGTGCCCAAAGCTGGGAGCGCACTGTCCAAGGGCCCGTTGCTAACAGGCCCCTTGGCAGAGCTCCTGCTGCACAAAGCGTACCACGGGTTTGGCACAGAAGTGCTCGATCCTGTCTTCTCATTGGAAATGCCAAAGCATTCAGCACCTGCATAATTCACTCCAATCCATATCTTTTAATCAAGCTACAAATCTAAACCTGTCAACTCAGGTAACATTGCTCTGTCCTTTTAATGATTAGTGCTTTGCAGCATCTACTAAATCAATGCAATCCTCTCATACATGCACACTATGTAGTTGCTGCTCTTATGCTCATCAATAATAATATGAAGTGGACCCAATCCTGCAGCTGAGATGGAGATCCAAATTTCCTGAGGATTTTTTGATTGAGGTGATAAGCATTATCCATCAGAAGACAAGGACTAGCGTGTAAAAGGCTCCATTACCAAACAGTTAAACACCACAAAATTCCTGGAAGGTAGTCAGTCAGGTGTCCCCAGCTCCAGCTCACAGTTTGGAAAACCGAGGCAGGGGAGTTTTAAGTGACTTGGGAGTCAGTCACAGATGAAAGAAGCAGATCTGCTAGTGCCTTGCAAGTTGTGGTTCTCAGAACAAAGCACTGCTTCTCAGACTCATCCTCACCTTTCACTCATCCACAACTGTCCTCTCCCAGGGAACAGCCCTGACCACCACGTTTATCTCAGATTCAATATGAATCTCTAGGTGGCAATAACTATGTAAAACAGAGAGGTGGCATGGACTGCATCTTTAGGGAACAGGCCAGCATGTAAGAATCTGATCAGGAAAGACTCCCACTGAGAAGACAAGTTGCTAGTTAATAGCTTGGACTTTCATGGAGAGATGTGTGTTCCTTCATAAGAAGGAATAACCAGAAGCTTCTCCAGCTCTGCATCACTACACAAGCAAGATGACTCACTGGGTGGACTGGGGATCAGGGACAGGAGGGTCAGTCTGTCCCTGCTGCTTATTCATCCTGCAGAGGAACAGCCACACGATGGACAAACTGCTGCGTTCTCGCAAGGCAGCCTCCACACAGCTGCCGTTCAGGGCTGCAGAGCCGTGCTGCGTCCCAAGAACCACAGTCCAGTCCTGACCAGTCTGAACATCTCTTGATTTCAGAGGGAATCTCAACCGAGAGACTGGCGAGAGACTCTACAGACACTCATTGCAAAGCTCTCCTTAGCTCCAAGGGAGACTCTTCATCATGACTGGGGCTCTGACCCCTCCTCTGCCTTCTGCCTCCTGGCCCAGGCAACACACAGCCCTGAGAGCACAAACAACACTGTGTGTGGCCACCACATCCATTCTCAGACTGAGTCACTAGCTGCCAGAGCAGATAGCTTAATTATCTCATCAGGAGATGAGCGCTGAAGACTAATTAATGTGCGGACAGAAGGCAATCGGGACTTACCCTCCAAGAGAGACAGAAGATTTCACTCTGGACTTCATGATGGCCTGCTGATAGTACATGATCTGAGAGGAACCAGACACATCCATGGTTAGGAGCACAGAGACATGAAGGCAAGGCCATCTCTATCTGAACTCAAACATGCTCTCTCCCAGAGAGTAAGGCTAACTACAACAGGGACTGCTTCTTCCCTACTTATTGGGTGTCCAAAGAATTAGAGAATCCCTAAACCGTCTCAGTAAAAAGGCTGTTTTCACTGAGCTTGTTGCAAATGTCAGAAGAGCATTTTGCAATGTGCAAGTAATTAAAAAGCACTCCCATGCTATACAAAAATTGGTTAACAGCTACCATCCTAGGCACCTACAAATGCTCTGGATGATTTAGCATCTAATTATCATTGATCCTTGGCTGTCTGTTATACTGGCGCCACAGGATGCATCTCCTATGATTTCTCCACCACTAATTTTGATCTGTTGGGTTTTAGCCCTGTTGTCTGTCCTTGCTTGATCCTTCCCGTCACTGGGAGAGCTGCTGGCTGCCTGCACTGGGAGGTGCAGAGGCAGGAAACATCCTGAAAACACATTGACCAAAAGCTCCACAGGGCAGAGACTCTGCCAGCCAGACACAGGAACTTTTAAAACAGCTCATCCCTTTGGGCCTCCAAGCAACACTGATGGAAGAAACACATAAAGGATGAACGCCTAGAAGTGAGGGAAGGACCACTTACCTCTCTCCTATAAACATCCATCGTTTTTTTCTGTAAAAGAAAGAAATAAAAATCTTTAAACTGGGATGGGTGCTTTCACTCGTCTTTTCTGAGTCATGAAAACACCGTTGCTGCCACTGTGCAGCACTCTCCAATTAATTCTCATTACAATTAAAATCAAACACAGCAGCTCAGCTAATCAGGGTATCATCAAAGCTAAGAGCATCCATACATTGTAAATCGTTCCACTAGCTGTATTTATTGTTTAGCACTGCTTCTTCCATCACAGGCTGCCTGCGTGCCTTCAATTAAGGGGTTATTCTAATGGAGCTAAAATAGATTCATTTACGAGACACAGATTAGATCATTCAATATTAGCTAAAGGAGACAGGAACCAACACATTGCAAAATATAAACACAACAATTAAAAGCCTCAGAAGCAGTATCTGCTGTGCAAAGGGTGCTTACGTTGTGATTTGAGTAACTCAGACTATGTTACATGTCATCCACAAATGAACAAGCAATTGAAGGCAAGAAATTAACTGCAGGGTGTTTATTCAGAGTTTCCTTTGAAGAACAGTTACTTTGAGCGAAATAAACTTGGGGAGGGAGAAGGAAAGACAGGCTAAGTCAATGATGCTCCCAGCAAGCCTTTAAAGGCTTACACAGCATTTCAGTTCTTCGTTTCCCATTTTAGCCAACAAGATCTGCATCCCAGCATTCTTCTGTCAAACTAACCCTGTGGCAGGCACCACTCTGCAGAGTGCCGTGGTGAAGTGCAGTTTGTGAGCAATGAGGGATGAAGCATCTGGTATCCAATGCCACAGGCAGCCTGCTTCTCCCCTCTTCTCACCAGAGAACCTGCACCCCGAGCTGCCCCTGTTTTTGGAAAGGCAAAAGACTCTCCCGGGGCTGCTTTGTGAGGGGACCACTGTGGGGACACTGGTGCAGATCTGCTTTTGCATTTTAACCACCATCACTAGCTCATGAGGGAGAAAAATAGGCACATTTTGCTGGAACTTGGTTGTTTTTGAGAGCACACACTCACCATTTCAGCAGCAGGAGTCAGATATGCAGATCAGCCAACCTGCACAGCACTACCATGAAGCCACTCATGTGATTTTAACACAAATCCAGTGTAGTACAAACAGAAATCCTCACTGTGGCCTTGCAAAGGGAGGAGGCTTTTTCTGTTGCAAATACCATTACCAGCTTTGAATGACTGCAGCGAACGTAATCTCAGCAGGGACAAACAGGAAAGCAAACAGGAGCTGCACCAGCTGCGATGCTCTGCTGGCCACACACACGGAACTGCGTGTGCCGGGGTAAGGGCTGATACATCGGGGAGAGGAAAAAGCTCTTGGACAACAGGATCATTGCCCACAGGGCCATACAGCCTCTCTTGCTGATTCAAAGCCTCCTGAGACATCTTATAAATGATGGAGGACACATGGACTACAGCTTTTCACCCTGCAGCTGTACCCTTGATGCCAGGCCAGCTTCTATCTAGGCACCACTTCTTCCCTCCCATTTTTACAGTGTCATCGTTTCAGACAGACTGTAGAAATGGAAGGCAAAAAAATCAGCTGCTTGTGCGGAGAAACTCACTGCATTTACTGTCCTAGAAGCATCCTCTTTAGAGAGCTTTGTTTCTGTTTCAGGACAGCTATTTCCTGCACACCAGGAGTTCCCTGTGTCCTTGGGGAACCTGAGTTACAAATCAGACCCCATCATCTGAACTGTTCCATCTGATGGAACTTAAGCGTGGCAAAGGCATTTACTTTAGGAAAATCAACGCATTAAAATTACTAGGTGGTTTTAAAAGGCCCCTCATTTCTTCCTGTGTTTTGTCAAGTGGGTGCCTCGGTGCAGTGGGGTGAGGAGAGGTGGATGCTGGCACAGTGGCTTGAAGGCAGCTCACACGGCAGGAAAGTTGTGTTATCTTCTACAGGGCTCTTAGAGGCAGGCAGCACACCACACACACACGAGACAAATAGCTGGTGGGAAAGAGAAAAAAGAACCCAGTAAGTTAAATGTTACATAGAGGAAGAAGGGCATCAATTAAACTGCCATCACTACAGAAAAAATTACACGTGGGCAAGTAAAAAACAAAGCTAATGCCATGTCTGCAAACAGGGAAAGATTTTTTCGAAAGTGCATCCCATACCAAGGATCCCCTCCCACCACAGCCTGAGCATGCAGGTCGTCACTCAGGACAGCTGGGGCTTCGGTGCAGAGGGGATTTGCCAAGGCTCGCACAGAAAAGGGGGCTGTGGCATGAGAAGGACTGAGCATCACCAAGTAGTGGCACACACTGAACTGGAGCAGAATCAGAGAGGAGCCCAGTGCTGAACACTCTGTTGAGGGCTGCAGGTGCTGGCTGTGCTCAGCTCTTTCAAGTTCTCAAATCCACAGTAACTGGGAAGGATCTCAACTATTTCACCCCAGAGCTGCACATCGTTTCATTTCCCTTTCTCCCAAAGTACTTACCGTTTCTCCCAAAGTACTTTTACATTTCCCTTTCTCCCAAATTACAGGCCTTATGAGGAATGGCTGAGAGAGCTGGGGGTGTTTAGCCTGGAGAAGAGGAGGCTGAGGGGAGACCTCATTGCTCTCTCCAACTCCCTGAAAGGAGGTTGTGGAGAGGAGGGAGCTGGGCTCTTCTCCCAAGTGACGGGGGGCAGGATGAGAGGGAATGGCCTCAAGCTCCGCCAGGGGAGGTTTAGACTGGACATTAGGAAAAAATTTTTCACAGAAAGGGTCATTGGGCACTGGAACAGGCTGCCCAGGGAGGTGGTTGATTCACCTTCCCTGGAGGTGTTTAAGGCACGGGTGGACGAGGTGCTGAGGGACATGGGTTAGTGATTGATGGGAATGGTTGGACTGGATGATCCGGTGGGTCTCTTCCAACCTGGTTATTCTATGGTTCTATGATTCTATGATTCTATGAAAGTGTTCCTGTGACCAGTTTCCAACTTCACTGCTGGTACAAGGGACCCTGAATGCTGTGTCCCCCACTGAGCACTCCCAGTTGTTCCTCTACCCCACCCACCCTTACCCCTGCTACCGGCAGCAGCAGTGCCAAAGTGCCCTCTATCACCCACCCACCCTCCCTCATTTGGAAGGAAATAATATTTGGAACAAAAGACTAATTTTTTATAATGAGATTAATCTTGCAATGCCTTTAACGAGTGACTTATTGCAATTACCATGGATAAGCTCCCCAGCCCTGCAGGCTTCAAGTCCAAATGGCAATTAGTGAAAGACCTCAGTCTGTCTCAGGCGAGTATCGCTTGCTGTTAAACATCCGCCTCCCCAAGACACAGAGCAGCACTTGGACACCCTGCACGGCCTCGTCGCACCCTGCACTTGCCAAATATTCAGGCAGTGGCTGCAAAGCCCAGCTGGGAGCCAGCCAGGACCTGCTCAAGAGCCGATCCACACGGCTGAAGCCAGGAGCTCATACAAGAGCTGGGACATCTGCTGATTCCCAGCTAACCATTTGCATGGACCTCCTCTGCTCTTAGAGTGGGTCTTCCCAACCACATTGTGGAGATAATGGCCAGTATGTTTTCACCACCATCCAGTGTTTACAGAGGCCATAAACAGCTGGAGCACAGCTTTTGTGTGTGTGCCCGGACAGAGCTTGGAGTGAAAAACAAGCATAGACCACTTATCCAGAGTTCATTTTGGGCCAGGGCACCGCAAATCACACCACGCTCTGCCCTGACGGCTGCAGGGCTCTCTGTCCACACGCAGCTTGGCCAGCTGCAAGGGTGCCCATGGGAATCCTGAGCAAAGCACTGGGCACTGGGCAGTGCCAGCAGGGCTTGGCCTCTCTCAGAGCTCACCACCTTGCAGCCAGAGCTAAAAACGGAGGGCACAGCCTCTCTGACACTGCAGTGGCAAACAGCACTGCAACAGGCACGCCGCTCTGCTTCTGCACCAACATCCCTTGTCCAGTGCAGATGTGACTTTTCCCTACACCCAGCCAGCTGGAAGCCTTGCAGCCAGAGGCAAATTCTGACCCTTGCTTAAGACTGTCTCAACAGGCATCTCCACTGTGCTCGAAATTAAACCTGTAACAGACCCTGTGCCCAGTTTTGTTCAAATTGCCCGTTTCCCCTATCTTGCTTATCTGGTCCTGACCCTGTTATTTCAAAAGATGTGATGGACACAGCAGAAATTATGTGTTTATCGGGCAGCCAATCTGACAGAGGCTTATGAAAGTAAAGGTCAGCAATGATTATTTGTGTCTGATTCGATGGGTCTTTTCCAACCTCGTGATTCTATGATTCTATGTATTTGATAGGAATGGTTGGACTCGATGATCCGATGGGTCTTTTCCAACCTGGTGGTGATTCTATGATTTGCTGTGTACAAGAAGCCAGAGCATTTCATTCAGTAGTCCCTGAACCAGAAACAGTGATTTTTGGCTAAGTTAAGCACTTTCAGAAAGACTTTCTGGTTACAGAAGACAGCAAAAGCTAAATGCGTACTCGCAGGCTCTGGCAGTTGCCTGGTAACTCTCTAAGCAGTGAAGCTCAATCAGGAGCCTGAGACCTAGGTAACAAAAGGCTAAAGTATCCCTTAATTAGCTGTTCAATGACCGGCTACTTCTGCCTTACTCCTCCAGTACCCACAACTCCTAACTCATTATAACCCAGAGGATGCCCGTGGGTCAGTAACAGAAGTCCCTATCAAAGGAGTGAGATGTTTGGCTGAGCACCTGTTTATCCTCAGAGGATTCTATCAATTAGAGAGTGAGCAGCCCACCAAAGGGACTGAGGCAAGTGAAAAACACCTTCGTGCCACTGTCAGCTTCAAAGAAGTCATTCTGATGTCAGAAATTAATTATTACCGGGAATATTTTCTTTCTCAGCTGTCAAGATAAAAGACAACTAATTGGCCAGCCAAGCGAAGCTAGACTGAGCAGGAACAAAGACACAAATCAAATAAATGGGCACTGGATTCATGCACTCATTTGCTGCTCTCACCGTTTCACCTCTGGCAGAGGCGGGGCGCACAGAAAATATCAATAAAACTCTGCACTGCCTTCAGCAGGGGTAAAATAGAGCCAACAAAGCACGGTCCGGCTCAGCAGTTACCTGCAGAGCTTGGGCCATCCCTTCCACTTACCAAGGGCTGCTGAGAGCAGTCTGCAGGAATAAAACCAGGCTGCTAGTCCAAAGGGGGGTCTATGTGGGCTTCTGGCCATCTCATCTATTGCCAATCACTCTTTCAAATGCAAAATAGGAGAAAGAACCTTCCGTCTTCCGCTCAGCCTCCAGAGAGGAGACAGCTCAGAGACCAGCATAAAGGAGAAAGGCAGTGAAGTCACCCCAACCTGGTGTCCCTTGGCTCAGGCCTCCCTTGGATTCTCTGCTGACAGCGGGGACTGACCATCGCTCTTATGTCCAGCGTGGGAACTGAACAGAGATCCCTCAGCTCACTACTTCTGTGCTACCGAGCAGCTGGCAGATGGCCACGGGCTTTCAGCTGGTTTGCAAACCTAAAATCTCCTTCCATGTCAGCTGTAAAACTGTGGGCAAGAAGTTGGCTTACTCCTCTTTTCCATCCCTCTCCCTTTCCTCCACTTCTTTTCTTTCTTTTTTAAGATAAAAGAGGCTTTCAGCAGCTGCTGCTTACAAGAATAAAATAAAATACACCCTAACCCCACATTTTGCTCATTTTCAGTCTCTATAGCAACAGAACACAGTTGGCCAAAGCAATTATCCTGCCTCTGGCTGTTGAGCTGTTTAAAGGCTGTTATAAAAATGAGAAGTTGTGGGAATACAGTGAGTGTGCTCACAGTAACATAACACTTTGACTTCACTTCCAAATGAACACCATTAAGTGCACAAATGCAAGATCAATTAAAAACTCTGATGGAGAAAGAGAAGAGCAGCTCCAGTTCCTCATCTATTGACTGCATTTGTCTTATTGTGGATTTTGAATCAGTCCCAATCAGCTACAGCCTTGATGATCCCAGTTCATTAATTCTGTTTCTTTATGGTGTAGGTACATGAAATGCATTCTTAGGCAACATACTGGGTCTCCTATCCACCACATCAACTTCTTCATCATCTTGCCACAAATTACCCTTTTGGAGGTATTCAGTCATTTTATTTTAAACCTGGATCTTTCCTCTGATCCTTTACACCTCCCCCCCCCGAGTCCATTCACCCCTAATAAAAAGGCAGCAAGAAGCATCTGGAGGTAGAGAATTCCTTAATTCAGCTTCACCAGCAGAAAAAACATGTCCTGTAGCTAAACACTCACACTAAGTGGCGTGGCAAGAAAGCTGACAAAACATTTTCAAGCCAAAAGATGCTGCCAAAGCCTATTTTGAGAGCCCCACACCCCAGACAATGAGACAGCTTCAACTTCTGGCCCACTTGGCTGTCACAACTGAGCTAACTCGCTCAGCCTGCGGTGCCCAGAAAACCACTATCCCAGGGACATTGTCTGGCTCCTTCCAAAGAAATTCAGTAGGTGTGGAAAGAAAAAAAAAACAACCCTGTCTCACCTGGTTTACCTTATTTTCATTGGGATCCGTTACGCGGTCTACTCCGTACTCTAGGACATCTAGCATGCCGGGCTGTTATGGACAAGAAACACCAATAGCTTTGTAACTCATTTGGTTCATACAAACGCATGAGGAGACTCCCAAGCCCTGAAGGGCTTGCCCCAGGTGGCTGCAGGGAGGGCACCACAGAGGCACTAAAGCCACATGCTAACATCCTCTACTTACAGGAGTTCGGTTCACAAGCCAGTACGCTCTCTCCTGGCAGTCCAGGGCGTACCTGTCCGCCTTCTTTCGTTCCTTCCCTGCCCTGCAAAGCCAAGAACAGGATTTAACTCTATCAGGGGATTAAATTACTTTTGCCCTCCTAAAACCAGTGGGATGAGAAAGGAGTCACATCTCCAGTCTCCCCCGCCCCCTGGGTCCCAGCCTGACTGCGCGATGCTCTGATGCAGCCTCCTGACCACATCTTACCCTGGCTAATTCTGGACTGCAGATCATGCTGTTCACATGGCCACACATGACTGTAGCTTTTGAGAAATCATCATCATCCCGAGCTCAGCTGGGAGCAGACACATCCTCTTTTGATTAGACAGACAGTCCTTTGGTAGAGTTTTATGCTAACAACCCGCTACTTGTGGTCAGTCCTGTTGCCTCCTGTTTATCCGTCTCTGATTTCCCCGGGCAGTATCTGAGAACTGCCACGCAGAGGTACATCCCAGACACATCTTGTCCCTGCCTCACAGTAAAGGGGAACATTTCTCACAGAAATTATTTGGAAATGGGGCCAAGCAGAGTCCCCAGGCACTAAAACCCAAATCACATCTACTATTAAATAAAAGAAGCACCAGCATGGTTTGGACTTGGACCAACTAATACTTTCCCAGACAAGTCCTGGGCACAGTTCGGGACTTAGCATGGGCAAAGGAGCATTCCCAAAAGGCTGTTTGCTGTGGTTAACAGGGTGGATGCGGGCTATTATGCATCTTTCTGTCCCAGCACCATCATCAAACAGCCTCAGACATGGTTAATCTACTAGTTCAGACACAGCCTCAGTATCTAACTTTAAAACTGCATTTGGCATCTCTTAGCCCAAGCCTGACCTCAATTTACAAGAACAAGAGTCTCGTGTTTAATGAGACAGCTATCAGATGAGCTGTATTCTGATGACTTGGCTACTATCCCAGTGAAGACAGAAACACTGCTGAACAGAGAGGCAGTGCCTGCCGTGCCAGGAGCTAAAAAAGGTAAAAGGAGTCCACAGAAGCAGGAAAGATCCTATCTCCAAAGGAGTAATCCCATCTCACGTTCACTAACTTTCCTGGGAATTTGAAGGATTCAGCTCCGCAAATCAAGTAATTTCGGCTGGCTGCCTAAGCATGCACTTCAGAGTTTTCTCCATAAGTTCCTCCTGGGAACATTTACTGCTTCTTGATTCAGGACATTTGGTTCAGCTGTGAGACATGTGTAAGCAATAATTGAACCAGACCAATAACAGGTCCTAAATCCAGTGGCCTGATCCACAAACGCTTGTAGACAACCCTGAGCTAAAAGAAGCTGTCTCTAATGAGGGATTCCACACTGCAGCATCACAACCCAGTTGCTTCAGGGAGTCCTATCAGGTGCAAAATCTAAACCTCCCCTTGCATACTTAACGCATGTGCGAAAACCACTTGCAAAGAGGCAGGCAGTTGGGTTAGCAGGAAAGGCACCCAGCCTGCCTGCGCTGTCGCTCTCACAAACCACACCGACTCCACAATCTTTGGCAGACAGATGCCAGGTGGGGAGAGAAACGCAAGTTCAGTGGGTGAGGCTTTGCACATGGGCATCCAGTCATTTAACAATGCCTGAAATCCTTCCCTCCATGTGTGAAATTAGAACAAAGTTTCCTTGCTAAACAGAGAATCCCCCAACTGAGAGGAAAGGCAGGTTTGTTTCACAACCTTGAGGGGCACTTGCAAGTTATTTCAAAGCTGCAGTTTATGTTTTTAAACCGTAATTTAAGTATCAAGACAATGAAGCTCTGCCTCCTCATGCCCTCCCCAGTGAAGCAAACAAGGAAATGTAAGTCAACTCACTTATATTGCTCTTTGGCCTGCATAATAACGAAGTCCCACTTGTAGTTTATTTTTTGATTGAGCATGTTGTAATGTTCCTGGAACAAAAATAAAAAAGCAGTTAGTGTGAATATCCTGGACAAGGCGCTCCCATGCTAGGGTTGTCCTGACTCTCCGTAGCTCAGCTGGGCCAGGCTGGCAACCAAGCCAGGAAATCTGGATTGTTCTGAACGTAATTACACGAATTTCATCAGATCAAAAACGATACTATGAGGAGAGCAATTACCTCTGCTAAAATTATCATGGACTTCAGAGTATTTTCCTGTGCTGGGCACTTTTCACTTCCAAAATTTTGGCTTTTGACACTGCTGGAGTAAAACCCCATGCAACAGAAGAGGGATTTTTTGCCAAGCTCTCTTCATTAGCAACAAAGGGCTTAAGCTACAGCAAATGAGGAGCTTGCAGTGGGACAATCACATCATCTCCTTACCTTTTCATACTCTTCTAAAATCCCTTTCCTCTTAATGTTCTTCTTTGCTAGGTAAATTGCTGTGGAGGGAGAAGCAAATAAGCAGTCAGTTATGCTTAGACCAACATTCAATAATTAAAAATTTACCCATGTGATAAGCACAGGAATCTTTCTCTGTTATATCATCTTCCCAGGCACAAGCTCCAAGCTCACAAAGGCTCATGGAAGAAAAATGTTGATGGTTCCTCAGCATTTGACCTCCAAGTTTTTCAAACACAGGCCAACATTTTGTTACAAGTTCTACTAAAACCACTCCAATCTAAAATGGGCTTTTTCATTTCTCCTGATCTGCAGCATAAGGCAGATAAAAGCCTCAGAGGACAGTCTCGATATAAACAAATCAGTCTGTGTACTGCACAGCCCACAGGAGCAAACCAAGCTGATCAGCCCAAGTTTCACGATTAGCACTATAATAAAAAGCATCATAAAGGCAAAAAAAAATTTATACGGAAAGAGCCATTAGGAGACATCAGGAGCCACTGAACATTATGCAAAGATAGAATTATCTCTGAATGCAGGGCTTGATCCAAATCTACAGGAAGACAGCCTTGGGCTCAGGTCCAGGAATACACTTAACTACTCAGGGAAACCTAACCTTGTGTTTAAAGTCTTTCCTACCCAGCAGAGTATTTCAGATGTGTTCCAGTCTGATCGATCTTAGGGGAACGTAAGAGAAGCTTAAGCACTTTTTCTCATCACAGCCACCACAATGTGGTCACATCCAGAGCACTCCCTCAAATCAGCATCACTGAGAGCTCTTCACAGAACAGCATGAAAGAAAATGCAAGGGCTGTTTGTTGCATGTGGGCACACAGCACAAAAAGATGAACAGCAAACGCGGTGCAGGACTGTGCACACAAACACCTGGGCTTGCACTACAGCTCCTAAACACGTACAGTGCTGTCACTCACCATAGTCTGTGTCATCAGCAGGCCAGCTCTGCACTGGCCAGAAGTAGGGGGTCTGCAGAAAGACAAAAACCTTTTGTTAGTGCACAGTAGCCTTGAATTCATACTGCTGACACTGGAGGGAGAGGAAAGTTCTCCTCTGCTGTACTCAGAGCCTCAGCTCCTTAGCTGTGTGTCAGCTCGGGCAAGCTACAGCAGGAGAATGGATGCCAGCAGGCTGCCAATGTCAAATCCCTTTCTGCTTTGCAATCGGTTAACGTGGCCAGTTCTCACTGCGCATTCAGACTGAGATGCTGAAGCCGAGTTTCCACCATGGGGAAATCAGAGTCCCCATTTAAAGTACCAACGAGGGTACTCTAATTTCCTATCATACTGGAAATGGTCCAACCATGAACTCTGATAACATCCCATTATTACTGTGCTTTTTCTGTACTCATTATTCAGTCTCCCTAGATCGTTCTATTTTCAACGAGCCACTTTAAGATCTGGAAGAAAACACATATTTGGAAGAAAGCACAGCTATTTTGAAGTAGAACAAGTACACTAATTTAGCTGAAGGAAGTACCACAGCTTCCCTGTCAACTGTAATCTAACACACAGAACCAGGGGAACTGGCCTGAAGCTACTCCGTGGATCCCTTCCTCCTTCACTGTTGAACAACTAGCACAGCTCCACAGCACGGTCTCACAAGTACAAGTCTTGGGGAATTGCCTCAGCTGCCTGGTTTACAAACTCATGCTGACCCCCTTCTCAACAGCTTTAGACAAGGTGCCACTCACTTGAAACCTGTAGAGGCTGCCGTCTGTCTTAAGAGTGAGATTCTTTGGCTCCTGAAGAGGGTAGATATATCCATATTTGACAAACAGGTCCCCCAGGTGGAGCGCCTCTGAAAATGGACAAGACAGATGTTTTGATTGCACAGGAACACTGCACTCTAGTTGAAAATTGAGATGATACTCGGGAGAGAAGAATTCATCTAAGAGGTTTTGTCTATGGGGACCTTAAAGATTTACAACTCAGTGCTGGAAAAGCCTCAGTTTTTATATTTCTACCTACCTTCCTGAGTGATCTGTAAGCGTTGGAGAATCCACTGCACTATATCAGTACCTGTAAAGCAAAGAAAATGTCAGGTGCTTGAAGCTGGGAATGTCCCAAAATCCATGGGTCAAAATGAGACCTCTCCAGTCCTCACCCTTTACTGTGCTCTGGAGCCCACCAAGTGCTCAGACCCCTTCCTGCAAATGCACCGTGCAAGAGAAGCAGAGATAAAATGCACTGCTGGTGCATAAAGAGGTAAAATCTCACTGGACAAGCTGTCACTCAGCCTTTCTTCCAACCAAACAAGCATCAGTCCCTGAGAGGGGGAGCCCAAGGCCGGCAGTGACCTCGGGGTGGCACAGTGTGAGTGTGCAGAAACACACGTGGCCTGAGCAACACTTAAACCCTTATCATCAGCTTAGAAAGGACTTAAGCAATGCAACAGCTTCCACTCCAGGGAAGGTGAAGTGCCCCTAGTTTTACACCATCTTGCCTCTAAAGATTCAATGCAAAGTATCTCCAGATTCACAGAGCACAGTCCTGGCCCAGTTTTGGTAACAGATCAGTGACGGGTCATTTTGGGTCCTTTAAGAGATGTGACTTTCAGTGCAGAAGTGATGTTCAAGTCTCAGATCCATGCTGCAGTGGGAACAGGACATATCAAAGGGAAACAAGATTTCTGGACTCCTCATCTCTCCCCATTCTTCTGGTGGGGTGTGGCCAGGCATACCCACGGTCAGAATAAACCCCCAGCAGTTTTAGTTCCACGTTCTGGGAGCAAATTTCACAAACCTCCTTCTAAATGCACTCATCCCCTGATCAATTATTTGTCTTTTCCTCCAAACAATGCCTAGAACTGCAGATTGAGGTGTTGACCTTTCTTGTCATTGCAGTGATGACTTAACTTTCTAATAGGGGCTCAAAGCTCTTATCCTACTGCCTGCTTCCTGAAATAGATGAAATTAAAGGATTATCTCATCACTCATTTCTAGACAGCTCTCTCTGTAAGCATTTTCCCCCAAAGGTGCAATTTTAACATGGAGGTTTATTTGCCTTTTCTGCTGTAAGCCAGTTTAATGACTCTGAATTTAACTAGTTAGCTTCCTACACGTGAATAGCAAAGCTCTCTCCAGTGCTTGTGCCCACTACTCTAATGCTTTCACCATTCCCTCACTAACATGAAAGTATTTTGCAGCACCCAGAAGCCAATTAGTGTATTTGCTGTTTCTTCAGCCTGCTAGAAGAGGAAAAGCTGCCATTTATAGGCAATGGGTTGAATATTTTGGTTTTTTCCCGCACACCGAAGAAAAACTATTATTAGCAGAAAACATTAAGAGGAAGACTAATTATTTGTTGTTCATTTCTGAAGTTCAGTCTGACTCCAGTCTGCCTGTTTTAATTGTATGTTGATATTTATCCTGATTTGTGATCCAGCCCCACCAGGAATATGACAGATCTGGAGGCTGAAGCACCCATATTTCCATGTGTGCTAAGAGAAAGCAAGATCACTTCAGTTAAACTCACATGACACAGCTAAAAGTGCATGATTATCTATTTTTGTGTCTCTGATTTGATGAACAAGGAGTGAAATGAGATACCAGTGAGGAGGAGATAAAGGGGGCAAGTATGTCTCAAAGGATGCATGGCAAATATTTATTGGGAACCTTGGGGTCCACACACAGCTGGTTATTGACAAACGTCCTTGGCCCGGTCCCTTGTCCCAGCAAAGTTTTTACCTGTCACAGCATGTGGGATGTTCGTGATCATCACCCTCTGCGTCTGCGTCTTGACGCCCTTGTCTGGATCCTGCATCTCCATCATAAGGGGTTCGATCTGCAAGGCATGGTGGGGTTGGGATGTATTACAAGAGTGGACGGGCAGAGCCCCAGGACCATCCATCTGGGGGGCCAGGGAGTGCTACAGGAACCGATGCGACAGCCAGAGTCCTCTCTGAACCTCCCCTTGCCATCAGAGATGCCACCTCCAAACCATGTCAGCTCTCGCACTGACTCACAGTGTCCCTCCCTCCTACAGAAGAAACACACGCACAGCCAGGGTTAGCAGAGGAGGGACAGGATGTAACCACTCCATGATAAATAAATAATCTCTGCTACCCATCAAAGTTCTTCTCTGGCTCACTGGGCAATAAGAAAGCAAAAAGAGGGAGGAAATAAAATCTGTGCTTCTATTGCACAAATACCTCAGCTCTGCACAGACTTGTAGATACTGCATCACACACCAAGAAAATAAGCGATATTTTGGCTGCAGACCAAACAGCAAAGGTTCTGTTTCTGGCCTGCAGATAATAACCAAACAGGACTTTAGGAGAGCAGCAGGAACAGCACATCGCTTTGCTCCAAGGCTGAGCAAGAAGCTCAGATCCAGGGCAGGGAGGGATGCAAATGACCCATCCTTTGAGAAAGCACAGCCCCAGCCCCAGCCAAGGCTTTGAAAAGCTGGCAAAGGATCGATGACAGCAGGGACCAGAATTTACATGTCAGAAAGCAGTCTGCAAACGCAGAAATGGAGCCCAGGTTGTAGGGAGGAGGTGTCCAAGGGACTCTGGCTGTTCCTGTGGGCAGCTGCACCCACCCACCTGGGATTTTCACTCCTCCTCTGTGGGCAGCAAAGCTCAGTCCCTCTGGGGATGGGGCAGCGCCACCATCCAGAGCGACTCACCCTCCTATCTGGCAGCATCTCTTGCCTTTGATTCCTGAGGGATGCTGGTGAGGGATGCTGATGACTTGTTTTAACAGATCCTGTTACGGATGATAGGTCTTACCCTCAGGGCCAGACTTCTTTTATCTCTGGTTCCCAACAATCTTACTTTTTTAAAGATTAAGATTTTCAAATGTATTTCCCTCCTCTCATATTTGACTTCTCACTAGAACTGGCCCAAAAGCACAAGAGCCTCCTTCTTGCACTTGGAATCCTCCACTCGGATGCATTGAGTTGGGGCACGCTCCCCATCTCCTCATTTTAGATTATCTGAGTGCCATGAGAACATCAGCTTTGTGGAAGATGCTGTTCTTTTTGTCTTCTGCTTCCAGAGACATTCAATCAAAACTGGTCCCACAGGACCAATTTGGTCTCTCTGCACATTATTTTGGGTTAGGCTGTAGCTTTTTAACTAGGATTAGAGTGTGACTTGATGACACTCACACATAATGAAGGGTATTGTCTTCACAGACACCACAGTGACTTTGGTCCTAGGTCTTGCCAAGTTTAGTGAGGATTTAAGTCTGTAGTGACAGAATGCACTCTGGGCTTGACAGTAAAAATGGATTCTCCACTGTTTTTAAACTCAGTGTCAAAATAATACTACAATAGAGAAGGCTGGTAAAATTTCACACAAAGAATTGTATAAATACGTCCGTAAAATATTTTAAAATAGCAAAACAGACTCAAAGTCATGAATAAGAAGACTTTTTTAGACCTTTTACCTGAACCCCTAATACTGGTCTCAGTAAGCTCAAGGCTGGGTGTGGAGAGATACCCACGTAGCCCTGTGAGACAAGGTGAGGCAGGATGGTCTAGCAGACAGGGCACTAATTTAGGAAACTTGGACTCAGTTCCCTCTAAGGAAATGAGGGTGATCTTGGGGAAGTCCCCTACTCCCTGTAACTGCGTGTCTGCTGTGCAGACAGCATCTTGTCAGCATGCAGGGATCCTGCGAGTAGCCACAGCGCTGCTTATCACCACCCTGCTGCAGTCTGATACCACCAGGCAGGTTCCACCAGGCTCAGCCCAGCCTGCCCCAGCACCGGGCTGCCGTTCGCTTCCCAGTGGGCTCAAGAGACAGGTCTTTACCAGCTGAGAGCAGGGAATTGGCTCAGAAACCCACACAGCCTCCCAGCACAGCATGTTCCCTGCCTTCAATGAGCAAAACAGTTCCAGAGTCTCATTGCATTCGTATCCCACCAGGCTCCCTCTTGTCATTGGAGAAATAATATATATTCAAAAGAAATAAGTGCAATGAGCCAGGGAGCTGCTGTTAGGGGGTGTTTGCTGCTCTGGCTTCAAACCACGCACTTTATTCATCAAAATTCACCTCGTCTCTTCCTCTTCTCCTAAGGAAACACTACTGATCATGGGTTGCTGGTGAGTAGGAGTTGCTATCAGCACCAGCCTGGTGACAGGAGGCCAGGAGGGCTGGTTAAAATACAGCAGGAACATTTGCTTGCTTTGCTAAGGGCTCTAGCCCATTTTATCATGCTTTCAGCCAGGGAAGCACCGTCTGGTTTGAATTTTGTAGAGCCAGAAGCCACTTCCTGACACTGGTTGGTGGGTGGAGACGCACACAGAGGTAAATATCAGCAGGAGGACTTCAAAAGGAGCCAGGCTCTGGGTGAGCGCACCTCAAGCAGAGCCATCGCAAGACATGAGGCCCCTTGAGATGTCCCTTCAGATCAGTCAGAATCTCCGCAGAGGTGACCTCACCCTGAAAGCCACAGAGGAGACAACAGGAAAACTGTCTGTCCCCCATCTGATTGCAAGAAGTCACCAGGTTCACTGAGTGCAAAGCAAAACTTGAGCTCGCAAAACCAAACCAAAGCAGAGTCCTGCCCGGCTGAGCACATCGCCTCTCACCAGGGAGCACATCATGCTCTCTAAGCGATGCTCTGCAGAAATGTGTAGCATCAATATGTCCTAGCCTAGGGCAGGGAAAGGGAGAATGGGATGAGCCTGAGCTTGGGCTAAGGCTCAGCTCCCTAAGCCCTGGGCCTCACTTAAACAGAGAGCAGGAATCCCACGGTTAGATCCTTCCAGTAAAAACGCAATTCCGATGCTGACATGTGTCAAGAAACGTCCAGGCAGATGAGGGCCAGGAGATACTGAGAAGTCTAAGCCAGGTGAATGGAAGCCAGGCTGGAGAAGACCCCAGCCCTCCCTGGCTGCTGCGCTGCCTCAAGAGGAGCCACTGGGGACCAGAATAAGGAGGAGGCAGAGGGAAAAGGCAGGCAACATCCATCAGCCCTACCCACGAGGTATGAGTCACGAGGCAGCTCATGTAGCACAGCAAGGAAAAATGCACAGCCCAGCAGCTGCTGGAGAGCACAACCTTGCTTGCGCGCTGCCTCCTGCTTTGCCAGCTGATGCCCAACGGAGGCCAGATCCTGGCTGCTGGGCAGGCACAGGCACCAAGAGCTTCAGCTGGCTCAAGCTCTCCCAGCATCTGGCCAAACTGCATTTCAGAAGCTGCCTCCCTGTCCCACCAGACTTTTGTGCCAATATTCTTCCTACAAAGACAGTTTAGGAGAGGGGAAAAAATAGAATAAAACAACCTAAGCATTAGTCATGGGTATTTTGCATACTAGCAGGTGTTACAGGGCTTTGGAGGGGGCTCCCCATGCCCCCCGTGGTTTGGCCACGAAGACCAAGCTCTACATCCAGCCCAAGCTGTGCAGAGCAGCCTCACAGCAAGTACACAGCCCTATCCCACCCCTATAAAGCAACCCCTTTTCCTCTCTCCCCGTCCAATAGCAGGATTGCTGCAGTCACAAGCTGCTTCTGAAGAACCAGCGCGGCAACGTGTTGCAGCTGCAAAGGTGCAACAGGTCCTGCAGCACAGCGGGAATCCCTCCGTGCGGCTGCCACAAACCCACGGTTCCAGCCTATGTGCCAGCTGGTGGCAAAGCCTGAGCACGCTTACGCAATTAACAAAGCTTCTCTCTAGGATTTTAGCTCCTCACGGATCTCAGCCTGCAAGGCGCTTGCTGGATGCATGGCAAGCATCCTCAGCTCCCACCACAGGCAACCAGTAAAGGTGCTCGGTATTTCAGAGGGCTCTGAAGACACAGCTGTCTGTACCCAGACCACACTGAGGCTCCCTCCATCACCTCCCTGAGGTGTGGAAAAAACAGAGGAAGAAGGAAGCAAGAGATGAAAGCCAAAGCCTGCTGACCATCCAGGAGCTTCCTTTCCTTGTGCTAACAGGTGTTAGACTTGCAAAGCACCGTAACTACCAAAACCTTCTTGCTGCCTACAGCGTGACAGGCGCTTTAACAGCGCATCGCTGTATTTAATAGATCTTCCCACCTGAGGAACTTGGAGCATTTTGCTCCTACGGAGCAGCTAACGCGCAGCTGCTGGAGGTTGTTTTCTCAAAGCACACAGCTTCTCCTCTGCACCCCCGCACACAAGTCCACAGGGTAGCACTCAGTGCAGAATTTGGCCAAATTTACCTTAAAAAACACAGCACCAAAGAAAATAGCTTCTTTACTTCCTCTAGAATAAAACGTACAGTACTTATATTGCCAGGTTCACACCTTAGCAGAAAATAGCCCCAAATTTCCCCTCCTCTCCCCTCCTGGAATCCTCCCTAGGTCATGGGTGTTGCAGGAGAGCTAACTACAACTCCAAGCGCAACTGGGTGGCTGTACCTGTCACTGGAAATTCAGTTAATTCCACTCAACAGGATAAGCCACAGGCAAGAGAGGTGGGGGCAAGAAAAGCTAGCTTAACACTCTGCTTTTTACAGTCTGCAGATACTAGTTATACTAAAACCGGCTCCACTTTTGAATGAATGCTACAGGGAAAAAAACCACACGGAATGCTTTACGAAATTACGCATCACATCCAAAAGCGTAGGCATGTATCTTCCCACTCTTTCAACTGTTTCTGGCCACAAATACACTCGTTGCTGAAAAAAAAGGAAAGAGGCAGAGAGCTAGCCATGGTGCATCCTCTGAAAACAGACTGGGAGCACTGGGAATGCACATGCCAGACTGGCCGTGGACTAGAGCTGAACTGGGCAGTGATGTTTTTTCCCCTGGGAAACGACAGGCTTGAGGGTTTTGTGGGGAAAAAAAAAGATGGGAGAGAGAAAAAACGTGTCAGGAGAATAATTCAGCTGAGGCTAAACTGAATAAATAAAATTACAGCTTTATATCCACCCTGACTCTGGCACACGCCTCCCCGCAGCCCCCCAGCCCGAACCCTTGGGATCCAACAGGTTGCGGGGCACTCAGAGGGCAGGATGCTCTGGATCCGTGTCCCGCCCCCGGCCCGGAGCACCGGTCGCTGGGTACCACACGGCATCCCCGCCCCGGGATGCAGCCCGGGAGCGCCCCAGCCGGAGCGGCCGCGCCCGGTCGCTGCTCCCCCCCCTCACCTTTTTCAGGAAGGCCATCCTGGGCCGGTAGCGCTGCCCATGGTCCAGCCGGGTGACGGTCATGCTGCCGGTGCCGCCGGAGCCGCCGCAGCCGCCGCCCCCACCGGGCGCACCTGGCGCCGGGCACCGCGCCCCCCGGGAGGGGCGGGGACAGCGCCGCGCGGCGCAGCCAATCACAGACCGCCCAGGGTGATTTGCATAAAGGGGCGTGGCCTGTGGAAGGGGCGGGGCCTGTGGAATGGGCGGGGCCTGTGGAAGTGGGTGTGGTCTGGTGGAAGGGGGCGGGGGCTGAGAGGGCGGGGCAGGAGGGGGCTGGGGCTGGGGGCTGGGACCAGAGCTGGGTGTAAGGGGCCAGGGGGGGATGCAAGGGACCAGGGCTGGGTGCTGGGACTAACACTGGGTGCAAGGGACCAGAGCTGGGTGTAAGGGACCAGGTCTGGGTGCTGGGACCAGGTCTGGGTGCTGCGAACAGAGCTTGGGCCAGGGCTTGGACTGGGAACAGGGGAGAGAGCTGATGGAGGTGTAGCCTGATTCACAGAATCACTACGTTGGAAAAGACCAAAGAGATCAAGCCCAACCATACCTGTCCACTACTAAATCATATCTCTAAGCACTTAATCTACCTGTCTTTTAAACACCTCCAGGGATGGAGACTCCACAACTTCCCTGGGAAGTCAGTTCCAATGCTTCACCATTCTTTCAGCAGATAAATTTTTCCTAATTTCCTATCTAAACCTCCCCTGGTACAACTTAAGGCCATTTGCTTTCATCCTGTCACTTGTTACCTGAAGGAAGAGACCAACACCCACCTTGCTACAACCTCCTTTCAGGGAGATGGAAAGAGCAACGAGGGTCATAGAATCACTAGGTTGGAAAAGACCTTTGAGATCATCAAGTCAAACTGTACCTGTCCACTACTAAATCATATCCCTAAGCACTTCATCCACCTGTCTTTTAAATCCCTCCAGGGATGGGGACTCAACCACCACCCTGGGCAGCCTCTGCCAGTGCCTGAGAACTGTCTTGGTGATGAAACATTTCCTCATGTCCAATCTGAACCTCCCCGGCACAACGTGAGGCCATTCCCTCTTGTGCTGTCACCTATCACCTATCACTTAGGAGAAGAGATCAGCACCGACCTCACTACAATCTCCTTCCAGATAGTTGTAGACAGTGATTCTGGAGGGTACTAGGTGCTCGGTGCTGTCCATGCCAACCAAGCTTGGTAGTCACACTGGAATTGGTCCTTACAAAAAGAAGGTGTTTGTGCAGAGCAGGTGGTGTTAGGGAGGCGAGAGCAGGAGAAAGAGGAAAATCCTCCCCAGAACGCTCCTAGGCTAGAGTCAGAGTAATGCAAGGGCACCCAAGAGCAATTTGTGGTGAGAGAGTGTCATGCATGTGCAGAAGGTAAGCAGTGCTTCAGGCATCAGCTCCTGGACTGCCGCCAGCCTCGGTCAGCGCAGCTTGGCTCAGCCCAGGTCAGCTCTGCTGCGGAGGCAGGAGCCAGCTGGGTGGTTTTGGGGAGTCAGTGGCTTTGCCACATGAGGAAATGGTGACTAACAGTGACCAGAGGAAGATCACGGGGCTCCACAGTGCTTCCTCACAACAGAGCTGTCTCATGCCAGCAGGTGAGGAACTGTACCCGGCTGGCAGCATTGGAAACCAAAAGCTCTGGTTTTCTGGTTTCTTCAGAAAACAGTGAGATTTCCTCCTGACACACAGGGCTCAGCCTGCCAGCACAGCTGGGCAGGAGGAGATGGCTGGGTTTGCACTCATGGAGAATCTGTTTGTGTCAAGGCTCGTACGAGCATTCCCAGGAATCCCTGTTAGCCACGTGGGCACATTTCCATTTGCACACGGGGCATCTACATGCACTGTGTGCACACCTTCCTGCACACCACAGAGACTCTCCCTCGCGAGAGGGTGTGCTCACGCCGTGGTGTGCATGGAGAGCCATGTGTATACGTGAGCAGACACTCACACTGCACTCGCCATAAGCAGATCCCACTCAGCACATTCCCACGCGTCCCACGGACACGCAAACACTGGTTGTACGGGCACATTTATACCTCATGCACATCACACACTACATATTTGAGTAGCTCACGCTTCCCACATGTGCAGAGCTGTTTCTCATGGCAGTGCCTCCCCAACCACACTGCTAGCGACTGTCCTGATGGTACAATCCGTGGCTCACACACTTCCAGAAAGCGCATCGGCTCTGAGCTCCAGCAGAGCCTTCTTCCATTCACAGTAATATCCCGAAGGCACAGGTTGCTTTCCCAGTTGCTTTGTTGCCCTTGTGGAAGTGTTTCATCTTTATCTCTGCTCCTTCACAGTATCTGTGCAAGCCGGTGCTTTTGGAAAGCCTTTCTCTTGTGTTTGCTCCAAGTCACACCCATGTGAAATCCCCCTGTGAGTCACAGCAGCCGCTGGATCAGCCACTCCTTATTTTCCAGGCGGCTTTTCCTCCCTCCTCTGCTCCGTGCTGCTAGGTGATTTAATGATTATGAGTAAGCTCTGCCACTCCGCATGTAAGCATCAAAATTATTGTACCTCACGCTTCAAGGCATCAGCTGGGGACTGAAAGGAGCAGGAGGAGTGTTTTTCACACCTCTGCAGTGTCTCATAATTCAAGTGTTGTGTTTCTGTTTGGTTCTTTGAAACCAAGCTCAGATCACAGTGGCCTTCTGAAATGGCAAAGGTGACAACCCCTCCAGTAGCACAGCTGTTCCTGCAGGACAACAGGAGAGGGGGATTCAGAGGAAGCAAGAGAAAGGATGGTGAAGGCAAGCAGGCTTTTTGATGATGATGATGATATCACATCATGGAATCACAAAAGTGATTCCATCTCTGAGAGAGGCAGATACTGACAGGAGAATGGCATGTGTACACAGCTAAGTCATTCTTTTGGACATAATAGAGTAAATAGCATACAAGATGCAGCTCCATTTCTTGGTTTGGTAAGCAAACCAGGAAAAGTTGTTATAAACTACGAATGGTTCCTCAGAACCACTGTTTCCCTTGCCTCTCCTGGGTGGTGGAAGGACTTGGAAGGACTCTAGGTGAGGTGTGAACACTAGTCTAAGTAAAGGATCAATCACCAACTGCATGTGCCCCACATTCTTAAAGGAATAAAAACGGTCATTTCATCCTAAAATACTGACTTTAAAAGTTCCCTTGAGAAATCCAAGTGTCATTTTAATGAGAGACGTTTGAAAACCATGTCTACAAATGAATTCAGAAAGAAGAAAAAATCCCTTGCAGGAGATTCAGGAGAAATAGCTCTGAAGAGCTCAAGCTGAAGTGTGAGCTCTTCAACTTTGCTGAGCTCCAAAGCTGACAGTAATTTTAAATCCTGCTGATCTGCTGCCAACACCCGCTCGTAGCTCAGGTGTGGATTTTTTTCAGTTTCTATTTTTCTCTGACAAGCTAAAATAAAGCCTAGGAGTATCTCTCTCCATTACAAAGCAACTGCGTGTCTTTGCTATCAAGAAGGTCCAGTGTAAATTCAGCAATGATAACATCTGTAAATGACCTAAATCACCAAACACAAGAAGATCAGAGATGAACTGCGTTTCACCTGATGTCCAGGTGAACTACCCCAGCAGTTAATGCGCTACGGCAGATCTGCCATGTGAAGCACGAGGCATTTAAATCAGATTACACAAGCTTGTGAAGGCAGATGCTCCTGGGCCTTCAATCACGAAACCCACACCTGTGGACAGCAAACAGTTCTACAGTCTCTGACAGAGTCTGGTTGTTTAATGTGTGAATTTGTCAGTCAAGAAAGCAAGAGACTCGAATGGCTCTCCAGAGCTCTCCAGACTCCTCTCAGCCTGCACCTGAGGCCACGTAGTGTGTCCTGGCCAGGAAAAAGTCTAATAAGGGTTGAATTTTGTCCTTCTGTTCTCCTTGTGAAGCCCCCATAAGCTGTGATCATTCTCAACAGACCTGCTCACAACTCTCGACAGTTTCTCTTGTGGGAAATGCTGCAGAGGGAATCCCCCCTTTTTTTTCAAAGATCACATTTCCTACGTGGTTGCCCCTTCTTCACACATCAGAAGTTGAATCATGCAACACAAAAGGCATGTGGTGAGTGAACTACCTTTCTATCTAAGGAAACTGGGGACGGCCCTGAGGGGAAGGAAGGGGTAACGTAAGTGAAGCAATGAGAATGGTACTGTGAGCATCGCAAGTGGAGGTTGAATTTCAGTACGCAGTTCCTTCCAGGACGATTTTAAAGCAGTTTACCAAAAAAAAAAAAAAATTAAAAATTAAACAGTGCAAGTAGCGGCATAGAGAGAGATGTGACTTGATCTTAGGTCTCTCAGCAAAGCAATAGTTACAGTGATATCTCCAGAGTTCATTGTCCTGCCTGGAAGGGCATGAGCACTCAAAATGAGAGGCTTCCTTAGCAGCCACATGGGAATTGCTGTCAGCACAAATGGCCAGCACTTGCTTCCCATCACTCCTGGACTTTCCAGGAACAGGAAAGCAAAGGAAAGAAGTGGCAAAGAGAAAGGAAAATAGCAAAAGAGAGAAAGACCTTACACTCCATGCCTTACAGATGAAGCTTGGCTGCTGGGGCGAGAGGATGCAGCTGGGTTAACACCTGATACAGGACTGAGCTATTTGGCTTCCCCTGCTGAGCCTTAGGAGATGCCTGTCTGTCCTGAAGCAGTTCTGGTTTCTGGTGAAATCAGCTTTTACTCTTCATTCATTCATCCTTCACTGTTGCAGCCCAGGCTTAGGTGCATCTCACTGCTGGTCTGGAGAGCAAGGACTCTTGTGCAAGCTTGGCTGTTGGTTATCTTCCTTGCTGCACAACTGTGATTTTCTTGACCTGCTTCTACTACTTACATTTTTTTTGTTACACTTCACTGGTATAAGTTAGTTAGATTCTCAAAAAAATAGGTAACTCCTTCTACGTTTCTATGTTTTGTTCTTGTTCCTTGTTTTCAACTCTCTTTTTCACTAAGAGAAAGTAAATGTTCATTGTCCCTTAGCAAGGACATTAATTTTTTTCAAGGAAAGCACAAATGCTGTTACCAGATTCACTTTGCAGATAACAAGCACAAAAGGACAAACACTGGTAGGATTTTCATTTACCAAAAACTAATAAACTCCAAGGCGAATTGTAGAAACTTGGGAGTCCTCTGCATTTCTGGGGTACGATGAAAGCTGCATCCAGGCAGCAAAGATCACTCCCTTTTAGAACTTGGACTAAAGCTCAGGAGTGACTCGTTTCCATATCCCAGACCACCAGGATGTGCTTCTTGGAAGACTGTATGAATTTTATACCACATCCTGCTCTGTCATGAGAAATCCTTTTTTTCCAAGGCCATATGGAATAATTCATGTGGAATTTATCCCCATGTGGGGCCATCCCCTGTCTATGGTGTGAACACTGATACTGGTGGTAGACTTTCATGAAGGAGGTCTGCCCAGCTGAGGCAAAGTGATATTTCCTTGTGTTAAACTCATCTCAGTTTCCTCATTTTTTTGCATCAATAACTAAAGGAATACAAAAGGTAACCATCGTTTTGCCTTTAATTTTACAGACCACACCTTCAGCCTCTGTATTTCTGCGTGGGCAGCATGGTTTTATGGCCTTGCGCTGTGCTGGTGTAACTGATGGCAAGTTAGTGTCTTGCTCATGATGCATGATGGACAGAACAACTGTGCTCAGGGGCAGGTCAGGGCAAAACCAGGGTTTTCAGCCCTCGCTTGTCACTCAGCCTGCTGTTTGCTCTACCCGTCACATGAACAGTTGCCAACTTTTAGGAAAATTTTACTGCTAAGCACTTTAAAAAACAGTCTTTATTTCCTCTAACTTGACAATAGATAATAAGTTCCACTCAGTTTTTATCACCGCCTGTGCACAGCCCCCACGTGAGGCCTAGAACTAGTGTTTGCCCAGCCACATGCCAGCAGCACTGGAAGGCTCTGCAGAGAGAACTATGTGCCAAACTGTTCAAAATGTTTTAACCGAGCTCATTTCTCTCTGTACTGAGAACAAAAACTGCATAGCTGGCAAGCTTCATCCTGCCCCCATGACCGACAGCAGCCCTGCCTGCTTCCCTGCTGCAGCAAAGGTGCCACCGCTGGGACAGGCTGAACCTGGGCCTCCTTTCATAGAATGATAGGCTAGAAGGGACTTCAAGGATCGTGTGATCCAACCTTTTTAGGCAATATATAGAACCATGGATTGATTTGGGTCAGAAAGGACCTTAAAGCCCACCCAGTTCCAAGCCCCCTGCCATGCACAGGGACACCTCCCACCGGATCAGGTTCCCCCAAGCCCCATCCAGCCTGGCCTTGAACACCTCCAGGGATGAGGCAGCCACGGCTGCTCTAGGCAACCTGGGCCTCCCCACCCTCCTTGTGAGGAATTACTTCCTCATCTAAATCGTCCTCCTTCCAATTCAAAGACACTCAAAGCCCCTCCCCGCCTGCCCCTACACGCCTCTAACCGCCCGCGGGGCCTTTCTCTTCCCTCACGCTGATCACGTGACGGGAGGGGCGGTGGTGCCCGCGGTCACGTGACGCAGCCCCCCTCCCCCGCGGCCTGAGTGCCGCGGGTGCCGGCCGGGCGGCCACCGCCCGTGCGCTCACGTGACCGGGCGCGGCGACGTCAGTCACGTGACGGGCGGGAGCGGGGCGTGCGCGGTTCAGGAGAAGGAAGGGCGGGGGGGGGCGGGGCTGAGCCGGGCGGCGGTGCCCTGAGGACACGTGAGGGGGGGGGGGGGGAGTGCCGCGGGTGGCTCCGGAGCGGGGCAGAGAGAGCGGGGTGGTGCCGCCCGCGCTCGGTCACGTGACGTCGTTCACGTGATAGGGGGGGGGGTGCCGCGCGCGGCAGGCCGCAACGCGCAGGCGCGGGTCGCGGCGGGCGGTCACGTGACGGGGCGGGGCCCGGCGCGGGGCGTTGGTCACGTGGGCGGGCGGCGGCGGCGCAGGCGCGGGCAGAGAGCGCGCTGGTGCGGGCGGGCCCGGCGGCCGCTCCCCTCGCTGGCAGAGCTCGCTAAGATGGCGGACTTCCTGCCGTCCCGCTCCGTGCTGTCGGGCTGCTTCCCCGGCTGCCTGCTCACCAGCGGCGAGGCCGAGCAGCAGCGCAAGTCCAAGGAGATCGACAAGTGCCTCAACCGCGAGAAGACGTACGTGAAGCGCCTCGTCAAGATCCTGCTGCTGGGCGCGGGCGAGAGCGGCAAGTCCACCTTCCTCAAGCAGATGAGGATCATCCACGGGCAGGACTGGGACCGCGCGGCCCGCGAGGAGTTCCGCGCCACCATCTACAGCAACGTGATCAAGGGTGGGTGAGCGGGGCGGGAGCGAGGGGTTCCCGGGGCCGAGAGCTGGGGGGGGGTTCCCAGGGGTGGGAACGCTGGGTTTCTGGGGCTGGAGCGAGGGGCCCCGGGGGCAGCGGGGTGGTAGTGGGCGATCCCTAGGGCTGGAGCTTGTGGAGTCGCTGGGGTGACAGCAGGAGGGCCGCTGGAGCGAAGGGTCCCTGGAGCAGCAGCGTGGCGACAGTTGGGGGGGTGCCCCTGGAGTTGTGGGATCTCTCGGGCGGCAATGGGGGGTCCCTGGGGCTGGGGTGAGGGGGCAACGTGGGTGGAGAGGGTGGTCTTTGGGGCTGGAGGTATGAGGTCCCTAGGGTGGCAGTGGGAGGGGTCCCTGGGGCAGAGGGGTCCCCGGGGCAAGGGTTGCTGCCTTCCCCCCCACCCCCGGCATGATCGGTGTTTTAATTTTTTGCGGCTGTGGCTCCCATCGTGGTGTCAGCCTGAAAGGTGCCGAGCTGCACCCTTTCCTGGGAATGCGGTCGCAGTGATGAGGGGTAGTGGATGGGCACAGATGTATATAGGAGGGCAGGAGGGTTCTGTGCCTGAGGAGGATGCACACCCTGCATTGCACTAGGGTGGGGGAAGCGTTGGCCTCCTGTTGGACCCCAGGCTCCATCATTATGTGTCCCTGCTCACTGTAAGGGGGATGGACTAGATGACCTCTAAAAGTCCCTTCCAGCACAAATCGTTCTGTGATTCTGTTATTAACAGCATCCTAAACCATCGTCACATTGCCAAAACCTCCACGCTTGGCTGCCTTTGGAGCTGGCTCTTGGTTTCACTGCTGTCATCCTTGCTTAATTGCTCATCCTTACCTATTTCCTCTCATCTAAACTTATTTTCGATTTGGACTGTGTAATTTTTGGACAAAGCCTAAGCTCAGTTTCTCAAACACAAAACATTGTCAGGCCTCACTCAGTCCTGCTCTTGAAGGGGGCCGAGGTCCAGGGGTTCTTAGGGAGAATGGTTTTAAACAAGTGTCTACAAATCAAGCCTGGAAAACTATAAATAGCAAGGCAGTAGAAATCACGGGTGTGGATTATGACCAGGTTATAACTTTATTAATAAAGTAAGGTACTTCCTGCTCTGTGAAAGTATACATGTAAGAGCTGCAGCTCTCTTGAAGGCTGCTTTCCTGCAGTCTTTGCTCTTGACAGATAGAAAAAAAATTATGGAAAGAGCATGAAGCTTGAAAAAGTACTTTGGGCAAGTTTATTATTATACAGCCATTTGTTACTACATCTTGATTCCTTATAATTCTCTCCATGGCTTTACAGTTGCTTATCTTTTCTGGGTTTTATTACTTTCTTTTTACTTTTTCACTAGTAAATTTAGTACTGGAATTCATTTCCCTGCATATCCTTACCAGTATGACCCCAATATTGTTTTTTTTTAAAGTCTTGTATAAGAGAAGTTTAAGATACACTTTCCCCTACAGAATATTTACTAAAACAACAAATGTGCAGGGAAGTCTTTAGGTGATACAGCTCCTTCTGTAAAAATATACTTTTTATAAAGTGCTGTGATTTTAGTAAAGGCTGTCTTCATTTAAACTATAACTTAAACAGCTGGACTAGATGATCCCTGAGGTCTCTTCCAACCTGGGATTCTGAGATTCATGTCTCTGGAAGCATTAAAGACTGTGATAACTCTAGATACAACTAGATACCAAGTTAATAATACAGAGACTAGAGAACCTTAAAATAAACCATCAGATGATTTGACATTCTGAAATGAGTCTGGCAGGATTGGCGATTTAGTAATTAAAAGTAGCTCTTTTCTAAAAGTTAAACTTGTGCTGTGGATATCATGCTGTTGATTGTGGCCATGCTTTTCCGGTAGCTAATATATGTGGTTTGGTATTACCTGAAAACGGAGTGCTTTGAGACACTATTTCAGAAGCTTTCCAATTCCCTACTGGGTCGATAGTCCTATTGAGCCTTTACAGAGTGAGTGCATTGTTTCAATCTGTGCAGATTTGTAGGCTAGTGAAATAGTAGATGCTGAGAAACTCAAATTGCAATGCTCTTTCATGTTCTTAAAGGTGTGAGAGTCCTTGTCGATGCCAGAGAGAAACTTCATATCCCGTGGGGAGATCCTGCTAACCAGAGTAATGGAGATACGATGATGGCATTTGATACTCGGTCCGTCACGGTGGTGCAAGGCATGGTGGAGACGGCGGTTTTTTTACAGTACCTGCCAGCCATCCGGGCTCTTTGGGCGGATAGTGGGATCCAGCATGCCTATGACAGGCGCAGAGAGTTCCAGCTGGTAAGATTTGTGTTTCAGTATTTTCAATTGAGCGTATGATTCTTGTGTATGTGCTGCTTTTCTGTAAAACACCGATCAGGCAGCCTCCTTGCGGATCTTAAGTGTTTTTGCAATACCACAGTCTACCATTAAAACAGATGCATTTAGTTCCTTACCCTTTTTTTAAAAACCAAGAATAATAAAGGGCTTCTGACATAATTGTCCTCATTTCGTATGTGAGAAAGCTGAAGTATAGAGGGCTTTTATGTTCTGTAACAAAGGTAGTACCTGTATAGTGTTTTTACCATATGGTGATTTTTAACTCTTCATGAACTAGTGCACTGACTAAAGAAAAATGTTTACGATAAAGGAAGTCTTTAACACTAATGTGATTTTTAAGAAAAGATATGCATGGGTTAATGAGAAGAATTTAAAAACCACTCCCTTCTCTATTCCAATTTGAGCCATCTAGCAAACATTCCCTCTGTATACTTCCTGTTTAATTTTGAATGTCTGTGTTAATACTCCTGTAATGAGATTTTTGTTAAATTGAACTTCTCAGCTGAAGATAGAATATACAATTCAATAGTGGGATTGAGAGAGCATATTCAATTTAATAGTGGAGCTAGAAAGGAAAAAGAAATGTCTTGATTCTAGAGAGAGAACTTTAACTGTCCCTGACAGCTGAAAGTCCCTTTGCTCCATTTCCATGCAAATGCCGCAAAAGGAAATGAAGAATGAGTTATATTTGCTGTTTATTTGTTCTTACACTTGTGTAGCAAATGCCAGTGGCATAGGGTTTTGTAGGGGTGGGGGTTGAGAACCTTAAAATAGATTAAATCTGTTCCTGTAGGTCTCTTAAACCTAAGTGGCTTTGTGTTTTTCTGTATTAAAAATAACCTTTGTGTTAGTGTGAATCGGAACAATAGCTGATGATGTCTCCTGTTGAGCTATTATGAACGGTTGCGTAATCGTACTCTGACTTAAATAGGTTGTGTAAATACTCTATAAATGTGTATTGCCCTGATCATGAAATGCCTTCTATAGACTGTAGAATGAGCAGGTGCCTGAGGAGCTGGTCACCTGCCCAGCCCAGTTCTGGGCTCTGCAAATCAGTTTGTCGTGAAACTGTTGCTCCTTGTGTTTTGCCTTCATAGTGATCATAGAAGTGTAATTGCTTTGCTGTTGTCAAGATGATCATCTGGTGCAGATGTGACTTTTAGTGACATCACTGCTCAGCTGGAGTGATCTGGTTTTAAAATCTGTTAAAAAAAAGTTGGGGTGGTTTTTTTTTTTTTAATTAGGCATGTCTAGTGACTTCAGGCTCAGTAGCAAAGGGAAAGGGAGCTATTGCCTCTCTGTCAGCTTGAGCCTCTGAGGTTCTTTCCATAACTGAAGCATTTGTAGAGTTCCACTTTGAGTAAGACTTGAAGAATGTGTTTTTCTGAATCCAACAGAAAAAAATATTGCTTTTTTTTTTCTTTAAATCCCTAAATCTCTGTAATGTTGTCTGCAAAAATATGTATGGATCAATTTGTACTTAAGCAGAACTCAAGAACTTATCTTTTAAAGTGCTCTTAAATAGTTGAGGATTATCCTAATACTAATTTTTGAAAGAAAGCTACTTTATTTATACTTGCATTGCTTTAATTCCTAAATCCTTTCAAAATCTCAACCAGAGATATTTATGCCAAGTTATAAACATGAAAAAAAATAAAAGAAGCTGAATGATGTCATTGTATTGTGTGCAGACAGTGTGATCAGTGCCAGCCAAGCATGAAGTGTCAGTATTAGCCCAGTAAGCATTCAGCTTAAGTTGTGACAGTTGTGGCACAATGGTGGAAAATGCCTGAAAACTGTTTGTATTTTGCTGTACCTGCTGAGAGGCTTTGTAGAAGAACGTTCAAAGCTTTATTATGTGCCATAATATGGAAGGATGACACAAATGGTTAAGGAGGGAATGACTGGGTCAGGAGGTAGAACAGGGGGAAGTTGGAAGAGACGCAGACAGTTCAGTTGTGTTGAGTGCTGACTCTTGAAGTAAGGCTCCAAGACAAAATTGTTCACCTTGTAGAATGTGGAATTAAGAGGAGAAATACTGTTCTGCTTCCAGTTCAACTCCTTGTGGCAAAATACGTGTAATGAAAGGAGAGAGGTTGATAGTCATTGGATGAGTAGGAGAGGGAAAAATGACATAATAAAAAGCGTAAGATGCTGGGACTGACATGGTAGAAAAGTGTTATTTGGCTATATATACTTTAGCTTCTTTTCAGACTGTTGGGTAAGATTTTTCACTGGACTGTGTTTGACACAGCGCTGAAAAACATGGTTCCTGTTACGAGAGCACAGGCAGAAATGCTGGGAAAGTCTTGTCATGGGAGTAGGGCACTTTGGGACGAAGGTAGATGTGAACAGCTGAAGAACAGAGCTGTGATGGGTAAGCAGTGAAAAATGTCAACTTTTATATAGAAATCCTGGAGAAAAGGAAGCAAGAGTGTGTAGTTCTAGAAGGCAGTTGTAGTTTGGACAGGTAGAAAGTACAGAGAAGGAGGGTTTAAGATAAAAATTTCTGCGTGTACATGGTTAAAACTTAAAGATAAATGTACATTCGTGAGAGACCCTAGAACTATTGCTTTATTAATTGTTCTCCATCATCTTTCATTTGCAATGCTAAAGGTGATGCTAGGGGCCTAAAGAAATGACGTGGGTTTTTTATAGCAGTGTATGAGGGGGAAAAAACAGAAATTGGTTGTATTCTAATGGATTTGGAAATCAGTATTTCCATGCCTAGTTCACTGGAGCATACTTCCAAATTTTAATTGGGCTGATCATGGGAATAGTCAATAGGATTTATTTACATTGATATAAAAGTAGGAGGTAGGGGCCTTCTGGCCAATAACAGCATTTATGAAAATTAATTCGTTCACCTTTGTGTCGTGCGTTAAAACTGGAAAGAGCTAATTACAGCTTAGTACAGTATATGGCACTTCAATACTTCTCAGGTGGTTAATGTTACAATCCCTCATTTTATTACGAACCAGTCATTCAGGTAATTGTGCCACTTGACATAGTTAATGAAGAACTGTTTTGTCTCTGCAGGTTAGTTAGTTCCTGTAACTTACACTTAGGATTCTAGTCTTCCTCAAGCTTTCTCTCCTTCATCTACAGAGCGAATTTCTGCTGTGGCCTGTAGTCAGACAACTCAGGTGGATTAGTTACAGAGCTAGCCTAATGCTTTCTGACATGTAATTAACATTTCAGCTTTCTCATTGCAAGATGATTTCCGGTAAAAACCTCCTGAAATGACTTGGGCAAACACACCCATTATCTTAATTCTGCAACACACAAACCGATTTAACTAGGCATTTCCTAGCTTTTTTATTTATATTCATGAGCTGTTCAATTGTGTGGTGGTAGAGGTTTGTCGTTCTCATGGAGATTTGCTTTGAGGCACTGGCAGCTGAGACGAGTCCAAGTGCTGGTGCTGGTAACCCGAGGAAAGCACTCCTGTGTCAGAGCACTGTTGAACACTGCCTCTCACTTCTGTGCATTTGCTGTGGACTTGCGTGTCTTGAATTTGTTGCTACAGTTGTTAACAGGGAAGCATTTTGAAGCAGCCTCCAGGAGTCTGCCAGTTCTCTGAGAATGGAAAAGTGGAATGAGAGCTGAGTTGCTCAGATGCACGATAAGCTTTGAATGTTCTAAGAGTTCTCGTTCAAGATAACTTTTGGGTGGGTTTGGATGTTTGCTATCAGCAATTGTTGATCTTTGGAGAGATCGCTTTTGCCCTTCTTGGAAATTACACTGAATGTCGGTGGGGTTTTTTATGCCGCAAACCTGCAGTGCACAGGGGCAGTGGTGACACTTTCTTCTGTCTGCATTTGCATAGAGGTGCAAATGGTGATGCAATAAGGATGATTGGATACGCAGTTACCTCTGGATCCTGTTTACTTCTGTGACATGTCTGCAAGTGCTAGATCAGATTATAGAAGACAGGAAAAGGCGTGTTCAGCTTGCAGTTCCACTGCTAGTTTTGCTGCAGCTTCTCTAGTATTTTTGTGTTGCAGAGTAGTATCTTTGGAGAGTGTTGTTTGGGTACTGGAAGTTTGTATTTTATCTGATTCTGGCTGAGCTTTTCTGGATTCTATCTGGAATGCTGATGGGGCTGTCATGCACACAAGAGCACTAAATTAGCTCTACTGGATATAACGAGTCCTTGAATGGCCACTGCAAAGTATTAGCAATATCTCTCAGGTGCATAAGCAACGCATGGAGATATCTTTCCTCCCTCCCTTTCCCAGATCTCTTACCTCTGAGTTTAGGTGTTCAGTTGTCCTGCTCTGCTTGGAGTGTGTAGGTGGTGCTTCTACTGGGACATGCTTGAGTGCTAAACTGCCAGCAGAAAGTTTCTCAGACCGATAGAGGAACCTTCTCTATTATGGATTTGAGATCAAATCACCCAGTGTTTCTGTAAACACGTGCATTGTCTCTTTGGGCACTTAATCATATAATTCAGAGTTGATTTTCAATACAGTGTTGTAATTACACTGAACACTGCTTAGATTTTTGTGGGGAAAACAAAACAGCTGCAGCTTTGTATGTGTTGAAATATGAAATATTTTCCCTGCTTTCCCCGGTTAATAGATCTGCCAAACATCAAATCACAGGATGGCATGTGTACAGTGAGCCTGAGTCGTTCAAGCCTTGGGAAAGTTACAGCTTCTTGCCATCTTTTGGTCTTCATGTGAGAAGGGTTTATCAGAGATTGTTGCTGTAACTATGGAAAGAAAAGTGCTTTAGAAATTTATACTTAAAAATGAGCCTTTCAAATCCTCAGAGAAGACTTGGAGTTCTTGAGGATTTGCTGTTTTTCTTGCTCCAATGACAAGATAATGCTGGCTTTGAGTTTGTAGTAATAAGGCTCCATATAGGGATTAACACTAGAGTCAAATAGTAAGGATGCTTGAGTTCCCTTATTACTGGTTTGTGGCCAGAAACCCTTCAGTAAGTGTAGTACTGCTTTAGTAAGGGGGACTGACCGTGCTATTTGATTGAGGTGAAGAATCTTCAGGTGATCTGATACTGCTTTAACACAAAATGCCATTTTTTTATCATTTTCTGAACCGGGGTTAGGATTTCTGTTTCAGCCCGTGTGCGTCACTGTGCCTTGAAAAGCTGTTTCGTCCCAGTGCCTTCTTCCCTTTCCAGTATTCTTCTTTTCCTGCCTGCTGATTTGCCATTAGCAGTAAAATACTGGGGTATTTGGAGAGGAGTGGTCTTGTATTGATGATCAGTGTTGCAGTGCAAGCTAGACTGGTTTTACTGAAGAAAATATTTGCCATGATTTTTTCTGTATGTTGCTATTTTTTTCTTAAACTCTCTTGTTGCAATTATTTTTAAGCACGGATATGGCTCTGAATTGAGGGTTTTTTTCAGTGGGAGCTGTATTGCTGTGGACATTTTAGCCCAGCATGCCTGTGCCATGACAAGTTGTCTTCCAACCAAGGATGTTAGCAGCTTTTCAGAGTGTGGTGCACTACACTTAGCCTGTGTATCTTTTCTGTGTGGTTTCAATGCAACCTCTGAGGATGGAAATACTGATTTGAAGTGGATTCGGTTATCTGTTTATGAGAGTTGCTGCTTTTAAAATGCAGACTTTCACAGTACATTGTGGGAGCAGGGTGATGTGTTCTTATACATACTCTGCCTTGAACAAGCTATATTATGTTGATAATCGCGTGCCTTTGTCTCCAAACTGTTCTGTTGCAGAGGACTAAAAGGTGACCTACTTTTTGCAAAAATCTGTATTTCTGTAACTGAGCCTTGGTTAAATCAAGGTAAAATATAAGTGTTCCTTTGACTATAACGTGCAGGCCAACAGCCTCTAAAGATTTCAGCGGAACAGACTTTCTCAGCCTTTCACACATCTTGAATATGTGAACCTGTTCTCAGCAGATCCTTTAAATAGGTGCAAAGGTGTTAGATGAGCTTTTGCTGCTTCTGTTGTTTGTGGTGTAACATGAGACCTTGGTACATACATTCATCCAGAGCCCATTCCCTTGCTGGCTGCAAGGTCCAACGTGTTGCTACCTGTAGAACTGTCTCATTACATTACTTCACAGAATTTAAATGTCACAGTGGCTACACTGTTCTCTCTGTGCAGAAATTACATACTAAGTATAAGACAAATCTGCACTACGAAATCACAGTTTCCGTTGCTGTCAGCAAATCTCCATGCTGGCAAAACATGTGGTGTGAATCTTCCATCTATATAGGTGAAACTAATTTTGCACCTGAGGCAAAGAATATGGAGTGATCTTTTTCATATGTAAATATGGGATCCTTTAGGTTTATAGTGCAATGCCCGAGGCAGTGTTGATTTGTGCTGCTGTTCCCTAATTTAGGCCTACTGAAACAAGACATCAGCCTTAGAGGCTAGCTAAGTCTGCTCTCGCTCAGTACATATTATACTTGGGTTGTGTTTGGATGGCTGGTTTTGTTGTCTTTATTGACCTAAACTTCAGTGCATGATAGATGCTATTTAAACGTTCTGTGTTCATGCTGTACCTCTTATGCAGAACCAGGAAAGTGTTAGGAAGCTTCAGTTTGTGGTAGCTGAGGAAGATTGCTTAAAAAATATGCAAAAACTTAAGTGCATATAAGATGACCAATAGAATGACTGCGCTCATGTTTCACATAGAAAGCAAGGCAAGCTCCATAGCAGAGTTGTGTTTACCGGCACTTTTTTTTGCAGGTATCTAGAGTTACCACAAACCGGTTGAGAAGTTGAGAAGGTGCAGAGCCTGCCCTTGTGCAGAGCAGCAAAGCTCCATCACTGGTGGTACTGATGGAGTCTAGCTGATCGTGAGCAGTGTTCTGTAGCACTCTGGAGTATGAGGCCTTTGGTTAAAATATCTTAAGGTGAATAAATGGGTCATAGAACACAATATTATTTAACTTGGTAGCCTCAAACAATAAATGTATTTAATTTAATAAATCCAAATAAAAATATCTGTATAATCCTGGAGACTAAGAGGAACTGAAAAGACCCCAGATTGTTTTTATGGATGAATGTGTACAGGAATGTGTAATCACACATGAGTTTCCGTATCTTTTTCCTTTTGTTAGTGGTGCCAGAGAAATCATTTTAACCAAATGGACAGGAGTCTCAGCAGGTTGCCTGGAAGCGCTTCTCCCTGGGCACATGACGGTGTTTGATCACCTGCTGATGACCAAATAAAGAGGATGGAGAATTTCCAGGCGAGGAAACACTGTTCACTGACACAATCTATAATTAAAAATATCAGCACAAGATAGCATGTAAAACTCAGTAGAGTGCTTTTCTAAAATGTTGCATGGGGATAGTACTGGGACTTTTAACTGTCTTCACTAGCAAACAGTTACATTATTGCTCTAGTGGTTAATTTCTAGATTTTCTGGTTTTTAGTTAACTTCTATTATGAAATTCTACAAGTGAATGAAGTGTTTGCAGCCTCTTGGATGCTGCTGTTATTTTGGGGATCTTGTGTACTTCACTATTACTTTCAGTGCTTTAGACTAGCTTTTACTTATTTTTAAACACGCTAACATTCATCTAATGGAATACCTAGCTCTTTCTCAAAACATAGTGAATTATCACTGAATCTTGTCAGGTAGCCTGTAAGAAGAACTGATACATTAGCACGTCACTGTTTGCAAAAAGAAATACCAGAAGAACTTAATTGAAATGAATTCTGCTAATTGAGGCAGAGGAAGGAACTAAATAGCGTTTGGTCATCTGGATTTCTCATGAGGCTAAAGTAGAAACCAAATGTTCTTTAAAGCTGAATTCTAGTGATACTTCAGTGCATGCATCAGTTTCTTGTGTAGGGTTCTGCTTCTGAAATGCTGTGATTTAGTTTACAGAGGATGCAATAATGGGCTTTTCAAGCATCTTAAAGTTCAATACGGCCAGCTTTAGTACTGATATGTTTTCACATGCCAAATATTTGTCATGGTTTTGGGAGCCTTTGCCAGTCTTGTACAACTTGGAAGCAACTAAAGCTCTAAATGATGGATGGCAGATTTGCAGACTCACTACTGCTTCAGCATTAGATTAAATGCAGTTTGAGTTGCAAACGCATGAAGTCATGGAGCCAGTGGGTCAGTGCACTGAAAGAAAAGCAAATGTTTACAGTCTGGTTCCAGTCTGTTTTGTGTGGAAAACATCTGAAGTTTATACAGATGCTTCCCAGAGTATAAATAGTAATTGGGAGGTGGCTGTTTCGTCTTGGTCAGTGCATGTGTTCCTATGATTTCTAGGTCTGCATATGTGCCATGACTTGGAAGATTTTTCATCGATGAAATTTGAAAATCTTTTGCAAAGTATCTGTGTCTTTCCTACAGTAAACTTTCTGGGAGAAATGTTTGGATTGTAAACTTACTGAGACAGACAGTAGATCTTTGAAGAAAGAAAGTGCACCTGATCTTGTGGACAGCTTATCCTAATTTGCTTACATGGACTAATTCTGTTCAGGTTCTGGCACACAGAAGTATCTTTGTCAGATGCTCTGGTTCTGCATGTGTTATGTCCCAAGGATTATTTAATGCATTTCCTAAACTGGCTGTGATCCCTAGAAGGTGCTCTTGTAGACTTCAGTTTGCTTCATATTTGCTTCGTATTTGGAAGCATTGGTAATTCTAAGGAAAGTGAGATGCGAGGATAAATAGTACATATTCCTAGGGGTTTTAATTGTATGAAAGGATCTCAGCGGACTCTTGGGTTTTGCTCTTATGTTGTACAAACAAAACATCACTTCATACCACTCAAAGCTATGCAATTTCTTAAAATGCCCAGTTGTTTATAGAATATGGCACATCCTGGTTTTCAAGTAGTCTTTCATAATTAGTTAGAAGTACAATAACAGTGCCTTGAATGGAAGAAATTGTAGTTCTGTAGTCTTTAATGGAATGGTGTTTTATGCCTAAAAGCTGTAGTGAATTTTCATCTGTTTAAGAACCTGGCAATTACATCAGTTTTTCAGGAGAGGGGTGGAATACCTAGCTAAGAAAAAGTGAAATTGGATTTCTCGACTTTTAGGAAAGTAATTCAATACTGAAACCGTTTGCTCTGTGATGTACTAACGTGGGCATTGAGTTCTGCCTAGTGCTTGGTCCTGTCTTTGGTTAGTTCAGATTGCATTTATGTCTGAAACAGTGGAAAGACTCTACTGATTGGGGGAAATCAGAGTGTGAATGACACACTTTGAGGGGTAGTGCAGAACTGAGTTCAGTGCAAGAATAATAAACAGCTGGCGCTGAACCCTTACTTGGACTGCTTGATTTGGGACTGACTTGCACACAGCTTGGCTTTGCTCTCCTCTTTTGCTCCCCAATTGCTTGCGTGCAGCAGCTGGAGCAGATGCTCCTGGGTACCCAGCAGATTGCAGGTGGTGCCGGGTGGTTGTGGTGCAAGAGCTCAGGTTGGCGTGCTCTGTCTGCCTTCATTTGTTATCCACATTTTGAGAATTGTGGATTAATTGGATTACATGGTAAATAGGGGATAATAGATTAAAGGGATATTATTGGGTTAAAACCCTTCTTAAACCCCTTCACCTTTCTTTGTTAATGCCATTATGCAAGATGTAAAACGTCAGTCATGAAATAAACTCAGTGTGACTCCTTCCTTTTTCAGTGCCTTTGTAGCTTCATACTGTTGAGCTTTCTCCACCCAATATGGTCTGACTGTTCTGAATACAAATTATGCTGTGCTACCAAAACATTTTGCAGAACATTACTTCTGTGAGTCAGGATTTCAAACTTTCTGTTTTTTGGGACAGATACTCGGCATGTGTGACCTGAACGCAAGGCAGGTTTCACTTCTACACCGTGTGATGCTGTTCTGATTGCTCTGACCAAAGTCAAATATGACTTAAACTGCATAAAGGAAGTGCCAAAAAGAGGAAATAGGGGAGTGCTCTCGGCGGTGGGATGAACGGTGACGTATTTGTTGCGTGTATTGGTGGAGAACAGGATTATTTTGTGCTCCTGTATGAGCAAATGTAGCCTATGTCTGAAAATCTCCAGCCTTACAAAGAAGCAGCAGTTAATCCCAAGAAGATAAAATTCATCTGTTGCCTTTAGCACTGTCATTAAAAATTAGTTATTATCTATGCTTATGTAAACTCCCCAAACACTGCTAATAAAATTGGTGCTTAAACAGAGCGCACTGTATCAAGCATTAGCGCATGGGGTGGCAATTGGAAAAAAACTTATTACCCCTCACCTTAGGAAACATCAAGCAAGTTGCTGAACTTCTGCTATAAACTAGGAAATGTATCTGGTTTTTAAATATAATGCCTTGGATAAAATGTTATAGGTATGCATGCGTACAAGTTTTGTCCTATTCTGTTGTCTGGGGCATGTTTGAAAGAGGAATTCTCATTAGAAGGCACTGGGAACAGTGGCTGGTGAGAGAAGTTAATTTGTAGAAACCTGAAAGTTTTGAAGGAACCAAGATTATTTTTATTTACCTTCAAGTCTGAGGCCAGTAAAAGAAACCAAACCAATTTAATGTCTCGACACAAGATTTAGTTCAACTTCTACTGGTCTGACAAACAAGACAATTGTGGATTTGAGCTCAGTAATACAATCAGGACAAGGTGCATTCATGGCATAAACGTATCATGTGGATCATCTGCTTCTTTTGTGCAATGTTACAGACATCCCTGGTTTGGGTGGAGGGAGAGGAGGTTGAGCTGCTCTCTAATACCTCTCCCGCTAGGAAATCTGCATTGATTTGACTAAAACATCCATCAGTTGTCTCCGTGCTTATTGCTGAAATTTCAGAAGACATCTGGTGAAACGTCAGTAGTGGCAGTATTGATTTGCAGTCAGTCTGGTTTCAAATCAGCTTGGGGCAGGGCGTCACGAAAATAAAGTTTAGATATTATCTTCTCTGGATTCTTTGCCAAAATCCTCTGATATGGATTTATCTAGCTTAAACCAGTAACAAAAAAATACTACATATAATGAAGTGTATGCTGCAAGGGCTACTAGAGTGTTGTAAGATGCAGAATTTTAAGGCTCTGGTTATTCCACCATCATGTTCCTTCCTTCAAGCTGCCTTTCCCATCTTATGGATAGTTTAGTTTGGTTTGCATGTCAATTCAGACATGTACATGCCAGCCCAAAACCAGTGTATATACCTGTTCTTGTTCTAAACTAGGCTTTCTTCAAAGCTTTTTTTGTTGTTTTTGTTTGTTTGTGGTTTTGTGGTTTTTTTATTAAATAAAATGGGAAATCTTTGTTTTTCTTTTCCCAGAAATTCAAGTCAGGAAGAGAAAATGCTTAGTTGTTCCTATAATTCTAATCTAGAGTTATTGAGTTATGTCTCCTCTTTTCTTTAAATATCTGATTTATTCTTTCAGATACTTACTAAATCTTGTCAGTTCAGTATGTTCCACTGAACTTGCAGCCAAACTTAGATGGTTTGATAAATTGCATGTTTCTTTCTTTAAACCTTGTGATGACTAAATCTTGATTTGATGCTTTTTCTCTCTCTTTTTAAGTGATCGCTGTTGGAAAAAATGTAGTGTCTGTGCTCCCCTCGAACAGCTAAAAAGCTTTTTGGCTGTGGTAAGGTTTCAGCAAATCATATTGCTGACATAGTTTTCATGGAAACCAAATAAATTGGTGCCACTTCCTGGGTTTAAGAGATGTGTTTGTTGTGTGTTTCATGTAGTCTATTTTCTTTTTTCCTCCCCAAAACTATGTTTGTGGTTGCTTTGCTTTAGGCACTAACTAGCAACTCTTCAGACGGTGATCTTTCTCTGTGCCATGTTTTGTTTATAAAAGATAACTAATCTGATTTACTTAAGAAGACCACAGGAACAGCTACAATATGTTGTTGTACTGCGGGTAAATGACTGGTGCATGCTGTAATCCTTTCTTTGTAGAAAGAGCGCATTACATAAAAATAGAGATATTGCATTCTACGGGCACGAGCAAGACTGGTTAAAATAAATGCGGCATTATAAGGGAAACATGAAGTACTTGATAGGAATAGGATTTAGTTGTGTTTTCTTGTAAATCTCTTATACGTTCATGTTGAAATGCCTTGGCTTGGCTTTCTTCACTAAAGATCTCAAGGCTCCAGGAGGCACTCAAGCTGGTTTGAATCAAACCTTTCTGAAAATGGAGTACTTGACAGTTATGAATAAAGTTATTTAACAGTCAACTTCCTGTGGTTTACGTGCATTTCTGCATCAGGAGGAGGCTGAAGGGCTGCAGCTGAGTTGCATGTGCTCCATCTGAACAAAAAAGGACACCGTCTATAGGCGATCAAAGTGATTGCTTAAAATCTGATTTTCTCCTAGGATTTATTTCAATACTGTATTAAACAAGCAAAAGCACAGTCACCTCACACTGAAGATCTTTGAAGCCTCTTTGTAGGCCGTTCATTCTGTTGTATTGAAGCGTGTTTGAGAAGTTTGCTTTATTGCAGTGTGTCAACATACATGTGAGAAAGCTGCTCAAGCCTGCGTTTCACTTTGTCACTTCTGTTGGTGTTTTTGGGTCTGTGCTTTAAGTTGAGTAGAAGGCAGCGGGAAGTGGGCAAGTGTGGCTCAATGGGATGGTATAACAGCTCATTGATGAGCTTCAACCACACTTCAGAAGTTTGCAGCTCAGAACTGCTCAACTGTAAAAATCAGTTTAAAGGCTTCACCTGCATTTAAAAAAAAACGGTAATTTCATTTTTGACTAATTTAAGACCTTCACATCACTTTATTTTTTTAACTAGATCTTTAATTTAAATTGCTGTCATACGTGGTCACAGAACATGGGTGTGAGACAAACGGAATGTAGTGGAGAGCTACAGAGTTTTTTAATTGGGACAGATCCTGCAGTTTCTCAATCTCCTCTTGATTTCGTCCTTGCCATGGCTTCTTCATGGCATCTGGGCAGCAGGCTGAGTCCCGCAGCAGCCACGTGGCAGGGCTGGACACGGTGAGCCACACTAAAGTCAGTGGGGCAGAATGGGGAAAGCCAGTTTCTTTTTTTCCGAGTCATCTTGGCTGAACCGGAGAGTTTACAGTTTGTCTAAAGGGAAATGATAGAATGCGACAACTGTCTGTTGAGCACAGCCATTTAAATATAGCCTCTGTAATCAGTTTATAGAGTGAGATCTGGTTCTGTATTTGGTATCAAAAAGAATAACCTGACGCAGAAGGCGTCTGTGGAGTTGTCATACAAGATTGTGTCTTACTCATATTTAACAGTAGCTGGCATTAGGGCTTTCCGTGTTGTGTGGTGGGTTTTTCAGTGAGTTTCTCTTGATTGTTGCAAGAAATACATAGGTCTAGCCCTCTGGAAAAGGATCCTGCTTGGTTGATTTGTAATGCCACCTTTTCGAGCTTGTTTAAAATGAGTCAAAACTCTGCAGTCCTACAGTAGTGCATTGTGATAAAAATCTGTTAGTCGGGTAGTTTGTTCTTTGACAGTGTCTGTAGCTAGCAGAGCTTAGCCTGCTGATACAAAGATGTCCAGGTCAGATAGAAAATTACCACTCGTCAAGGCACTGGCTGGCACCTCGGTGATATGAAGAGGAGTGTGGAACGTGGTGGAAGAACAGATGACAAATTTGAAGCTGTTGTAAGTTCTTCATGGTGTGCAAATTGATAAAAGCCAATGGTTGAACGACTTCTGTCTTTAAATGCAGAATTGAGTCACATTGGTACTTGCTTGGTGTGTTGTATTAGTTGTCCAAGTAGATTTTCATAAGGGAAGAACCCAATGACTGAGCTGAAGATGTGGAGGAAGGAAGCAGGTATGTCACTGCTTTATGAACTGTATTATGCTTGTAACCGATCCCATTTATAGTTCAATCTCAAGACAGCCATCCTGAAACTCAAGATACTTGTCTGCTGTTGACTTTGATACATGACAGCTCAGAAAACCAGGCAGTCTTCTTGGTGTGCTTCCTGCCCGTTACTTTGCTGTTGGATATGTGGCTCTGGAGCATTTTTCTTGCTGCAGGCCAATGTGTTTTGCATTCGTCTTTTCAGGAAATCCCCTCTTTTGGGAAGTGGCTTCTGGAGCTGTTTTGTGACCTTCATGGGCTGTGCCTTACTCCTCTGCTCCAACTGCTCAATCCACTTTAGTAGCAGTAAGCCCCAGGACTTAAAGGCGAGGTAGTAACTCATGCCTTCCAGTACTGCGGAGTTAATGCTTCTTTAGGGAATAGACATTGCTGTAAGTAGCATAAAAAAGAACTGTCTAAGATTAAAATATTATGCATGAACACACACATGCTTACTTACTGCCTCTGAGGCCCAGATATTCTTGAATAAATATCTCCACTTAATGACCCTGCATCCTTGCTGCCTTGTAGCCAGTCCTGTTGGGGAGGGAGGCTTGCCAGGCTGTGTATTTCTATTTTCTGTGGAATAGGAATGCTTTTCTCCTTACAAGATTGAGGCTGGAATGGATTTCTGAAGTGCTGAAAAGGATGTAGGTATGAAATACTGCTGTGATTGCAAGTGGTTGCTGCTGTGTGCTGCCAGACTTTAAAAAAGTTGATGTTAGTGCTGCAGTTTTTCACCCTAGAGAACATCGGTGATGTTAAGCTGAGAGTTGGACTCTCCCTGCAGGTGTGTCGAGCACAAGGCATGTTTCAACCAGAGTCTCAGTCTTGTCTAATTAAACGTTGATGTTCAAATTGCATGCTTAAAGGTGCGGTATCCTCTTGTACTATGTAATTTTTTTTTAGTGCTTGGAAAACTTGCCAGGGAACCTGGCTTATATGTCTGCCGGAACCCTTTTTGGACTGTTACTTACCCTACCCTACTTTAATGGTGCTTAGATGACACTGTTTAATATTGAGGTTTGATATTCTTCCTAGATAAATTCGCAGAGTTCAAATTCAAGTGAGGGGAAATCATTATCAGGGTGTAACTGCTGTCTTAATTCACTTGTCTGGCCTCGGTGTAGTCACTCCAGCTGTGGATGCCTCGAGAATTTCTCATCAAGAAAATTTCATTCAGAATCTCTGCTCTTCCATATGCAGAGTGAAAGCACATATGGTTTATTTTTTGTATTTACTATAAAGTAGGTTACAGCTTGGTAATCAAGAGCTTTCAAAAGGAAGCGTGTTTCTGCTTCTGTCATGATGCAGAGAATCATTAAAAGGTGCTACTTTTCTTTGTAATAAATACAATTAATTTGTTACCTATTGTGAGTGAACTCAGGTTCGGCAACATCCTTGTAACAGTTCTTCCTTAATCCAAGCACCCTGATGGTGGAGTTCTGAGGACTTGACTATAGTTCAGGCTTACAATAAAAAATGTTTAGTTCCACATTACTGGAGGGATTAATGAGGGATTAATGCATTTATGACTTGCAAGTCTTGAATCTGGAACGTAACCAGCATGGTAAATGTGTTGTCAGACAGCATGGCAGCATGGAGCTCTGTTCCTTAGTACCAGACTAAGGAGTTCTTGTTCAGCATGGCCTCTGATAGGAAAGTTTAATAAAATGCTTCATCTGTTGTGGTTTCTCACCCTCTGTTCTGCGGGTCACGTGCTGTGCTCAGGGGAAGAACCTGTATGAATGAGACTGTATGGCAACGCTGTTATAAATTATCTCCAGTAATTAATCCTTATACCTGAATGCCTGTATGTGCAGATGCTTCAAAGGGTTAGAATAATTGTATGTATCTTTTCATAAGGAAGGTGTGGTAGCTTCATTGATTACTGTGGAAAACACTATAGGATTTATTTAGCAATTCTAAACCTGGAAAGAGTTTAACTGCTATAACTATATGTGCCTCCTTGTGCTTTTAAGCTTAAAAATTAACTAGTATAAAATTAAAATGTCAGGTGTGCTCTTAAGAGAGCCACTTAAAAAGATCTAGATTTCAGTTAATTAACTGGTCTTCAGAATGTAAACTGTTGGGATCAAGGGTGCCACATGTTTAAATAATTGTTTGCTTTGTTTTTAGGGGGAATCTGTAAAGTATTTCTTGGACAACTTGGATAAACTTGGAGAACAAGTAAGTTTTTTTTTGTTTTTTTTTCAGTTTTGAGTAGTCGTGATCTCTGAGTTTTAAACAAATGAAATGCAATTAGTGTCTGCTCAAATAACTTTATCTTCAGTTAACTTTGCCCCTTTATCTCAGCAGTTAATCACTGACATGTCAAAACCAGAGGGCAATGCAAGGGCCAGGAGACCTTCTGGAAGTAAAACTTCTGTAGAAATTGAACAGAAAAGAAGTTAAGTGCTTGTCCAGTTGGAATATTGTTAAAGTACCACTTCCACACTAAAAATGACTGGTTTTAGGTTTGCATATCCAGTTAGGAACAGTAAGTTAAATCAGTGCATAGGTCAGCGGTACCTTTCTGTAGTACCTACTTTAAAATAAACAAACTTGGTACAGAATAACATCTGTTTTCTCTAGGGGAAAGCTAAAACTTCTGTAGAATACTTTTGATAGGAATGTTGGTTACTGCTTGAATAACGAAGTTGTCTGCTGATGCTCATTAATTGTGTGTTGCTGAAATACCACGTGGAAAAAAAAACTGCATTTAAAATGGTGCGGTAGCTTGGACTCCATAGAGAGGCAGTTTCTCCATGGTCATTTCCAGCTGATGGCTAACAAATGATGAAGGAATCCAAACCACTTCAATTGAATCCTGTTACATCATGCTTAATTTCATTTTTCTTTTCCTCTTTAACAGATATAAATTTAATTCTAAGCCAGACTGTTTTTCTGCTTTCAATTGTCATTTTTCTGACTAGAGCACTGCTGATCATCTTGCAGAAAGCACAGGCTTCCCAGATCTCTCACTTGAGAACTCAGCACTTGTTCTCTGAGCTTTGATTTGGGCTTGAGTTATAAGGCAATAGGAGAACCACCCTTACTTTAATGAACTGCTAAATTTTCTGCTAATGGTGGATTTCTCATGGCCTTTGAATCCATTTCCACTTTAGTTTCAAAAGGTTGTTTGTTTTTTTTTCCACAGTTGCACATATTTGCTTTAAGATTTTTGCAGCTTCTTTTCAAAGTTCTTTACTAGAAACCTCGCTCCCTTCTTTGACTAAAGGGAGCAGCTTGAAGTCACTAGGGTTTTCATATGCACACACATTGATGGTCTAATGTTGATGTGGGAATGCAGAGCTCTGAATTAGTGTTTCTGGTTTAAAGTTGCATGAATGGCGTTGAGATACAGAGGGACTCTTCAAGACTTACTGTGGCAGAAAATGTTAGGTCTTTGTGGACAAAGTGCTGGCTACATTCTGTTACTGAGTGAAAGATGTGTAGGTTCTTCTGATTTGTTCTTATCTATATGCAAGATTTGCCTAGTGATTATTTCCCCAAATGTATTAATAGAAGTATTTTACTGTTCTTATCTGTTGTCTGATACAAGTGGGCTGGCCTGGAACTTAATTGCTTACAAACAGATAGACCTGCGATTCATGTGCCTCTTGCCAAAAGGGAGCTGATAACAGTGTATGGGGGAAAAGAACTTAATGTTCAGATTTAATCAGATCAGCAAAATAAGAGGAGCTGGCTGGGATAGGCACGTGGGATCAGCTGGATTCCTTGAAACTGTTTGTTATTTTAACTGCCAGTGCAGACTATATGTTATTCAAAATATCTCCTGAAGAGATGTTGCTTTCCATGTTGTGATTGGATCTTATTCACAACATAAATTCTAGTTTTAACTAGGCAAACAGTGATGGGATAGCCAAAAGAGCTACCAGAATACCAAAAGAAGCCCATTAGGTAAAAGGCTCTAATGAGTTTTAGGAAGGAGACAATTCAGAAGGAAAGCACAGGTACTGGGTCAATATTGATATGTATCTTTGGGAAGAGCCGCACAGAAAGTAAAACAAAAAACCCCTATACTACCACCCCCAACCTAAAAGATAAGAAATCACTCAGGTTTTTAGTTAGAAGTTGTATTTAGTTTCCTGTAGCCAAATGATGGCTGCATACCAAGTGCTTGACTTGGAGTGCACTCATTTGCAGAGTGTTTCATCAGATTAGCCGTTATCTGGTATAAGACATGGTAGGTCTTCCATGCCTGTAGAACCTGAAAGGATTTTATTTGTGGTTGCAAGTTTGGAAGGAATTTCAAATGAGTAATAATACTCGAGGGGGACTTTGCAAGGAATTCTATGGATAAGCTCCTTGTTCTTGAAAGTGTTACTGAATAAACATTATGGACCACCTCCCAGAAGAGTTTGCTTTGTGCTTGTGTTTCAGTATTGGAGTTATATATGGCTTTGTGTGTTGAGTTATTTTATTTATTTACTTTAATAATTTTGATCACTCCTGAGCTTTCCCTAAGGCATTCTGGTTTTGTTCTGAGAACTTGAGACTAACTTCCTGAATAACACAAGGTTATCTGTTTCTGTTTGAGATGTGGGATAAGTGTTGAACCTGCGGTGTTCTCTTGTCTAAATGCTTACAGTCAGCTTTATTCAAAATCCCTGCCTGTGCATGACATTTGGTGCAGTCATTGCTTCATTCCTCTGTTCTCCCCCTCTAACAATTTTTGGTAGAAAAGGACCCAAAATAAATGTGACAAATCAAGAGGAAAATCTTATTACCCTTTAAAGATGCTTCTTTTAATCAGACAAGGGGATGGAAGCACTTTCCTGTTGCTCAGTTTGGAGGGAATATGATACTTCTTTGGCAGGTCAACTCTTCTACAGGTGTAGGTGCTGCAAGTTTTGGCTGTGTAGTAGTACTGCAGTAAAAAAGTGCCGGGTGGGGAGCCTGTGCTTCAAAGAGGGGCTTTGTAATTTTTGTACCATGATTAAAGTGGTGCCTTATTCACAGGCAGCTTGAATAGAGAGACCTAGGAATTCAGACAGAAGTCTAGCTAGCTAGTTTCGCTTTTGAGCTTACACAGTAAAGCAAAGTGGTCCTTGAGCTTTTGGAGCTTTACACTTGATTCATGATTTTTAAAACTGCTCTCTTAAAGGCTGTGGATCAAACTTGCCCAGCTCCCTTCAACTTGGAATACCAGTATTTGAAGTGCAATGCAGTTGTGTGTTTGTTCTCCCTGCCCCAGCTTATTAGTTGAATCAGAGTGTCTGGGCCATGGTCCTACACATCTTGATAAAATCTGCAAGTCTGGTAACTGGCACGTCAAAGGAAGATTGTAGATCATTCACTAAGAGGACATGAAAATTCCAGTTCTGAAACCTAAAGTGTTCTCTCTGAAGTTGTGAGAAACGCCTGAAAAATGTGAGGAAGAGTTTCCATAACAAGTGAGCAACAAAGCTTTAAACTTCAGCGTCAACCAGCTGTCTGTTGCAGATGCACTTCTGAAATAGCAGAAGGACTTGGACCGTATGCAAAAGTGTAATTCTAAGAATGAGCAAATCCCCACTATGAGTCTTGAATTTCATGCTGTTGAAAGCTGACTAATAAGCAATCCTCTTCCTGTTAGCATCTCCTTCCGTTGATGATGACTGTTCATGTAACAGTAAATGAACAGTGAAAAACCACTTATCCTGCCTCTTTAATCCTGGGGGGAAAGGTGGGCTGGAGAACTTGAGGATACAGCTCTCCTGGGCGCCCTCTGAGGCTGCACTGCTGGAAGGAGCTGCTGTCCTCAGCTGCCCATTTAGTCTCCTTTTCTAATTGCACAGTGTGTTTTGGACAAAAGCAGGCTGTGTGAGCTCACAGGTGTGGCGCACAGTGATAGAAGGGACATTTTTGGACTGAGACAGCTGGATGCAGAAGATCCATGGCACAAACACAGCAGGCTTGGCTTTTCTGGAATAATTGACTTTTAAATTACTTGGTGGAGCAGCTCTTTCTTCTAACAGCAGTTGTACAGAATATGTGAGGACCTGAGCACCCAGGGTTAGAAGAAGATACTACTTCTGATTTTAGAAACCTCTTTTAGATAGTTTGCTGCATTGCAGTGTTGGCCACCAGCGTGTTTCCCAGCTGCGTGGGAAGAGGATGAATGGAGCATAAAGTAATCCAGAATGTGGGAAACCGACATGAGGGACTGATGGTACACCTCTTGGGTTGTTTATGGGTCCTGGTCACGAAGGAAATGGAGAGCTTCAGTTCTCCGGGGTAGATGTTCTGATTTAATATTGGCTGTGTTTCCTGCTTTGGACTCTCAAGCTTTCCAAAATGCCTCAGCGTTAGCATATAAATATATGTACGTGTGTATTTATGCAAAACATCATGTTGTTCCTCTGTAAGCTTTTCTCTTGCAAGTCAGCTGTGACTGGTATCCTAATAGATAAACTCTCCTTTCTGTTTTTAGGACTATCTTCCCTCACAGCAAGACATACTGCTGGCACGAAGGCCTACAAAAGGGATTCATGAGTACGACTTTGAAATAAAAAATGTTCCTTTCAAAATGGTTGATGTAGGTGGCCAAAGGTCAGAACGGAAACGTTGGTTCGAATGCTTCGACAGCGTCACATCGATACTCTTCCTTGTTTCCTCAAGTGAATTTGACCAAGTGCTTATGGAGGATCGACAAACGAATCGCCTTACGGAATCCCTGAACATTTTTGAAACAATAGTCAATAACCGGGTTTTCAGTAATGTCTCAATCATTCTCTTCTTAAATAAGACGGACTTGCTTGAGGAAAAAGTACAAAAAGTGAGCATCAAAGACTATTTTCCAGAGTTTCAAGGGGATCCCCACTGCTTAACAGATGTCCAGAAATTCCTGGTGGATTGTTTTCGTACTAAACGCCGGGACCAGCAGCAGAAGCCCCTCTACCACCACTTCACCACTGCTATTAATACAGAAAACATCCGGCTAGTTTTCCGTGACGTTAAAGATACCATCCTTCATGACAACCTCAAGCAGCTGATGTTACAGTGATGTGCAAAAGGACATTTTTATTTGAGTAACTTGTGTGTTGTTTTTTTAACTAGAAGTTTACAGCAGGAATAGAGAAATCCAGATCCTGTCAGACTTCTTGAGATGTGGCTAAAAGCTGCTGCTGAACACATTATTGCCAATTTCTGCAGAAATTCAGGCTTAATTTCTTCCAGTGTAGCTTCAAGTTGACTCAAGTTGTAATTTTATAGCAGACCTATGTCTAAGTTACCTGTAAAGCGATAAAGTTGACCTTTTACAAACATGTATGTTATCCTAGAAAATTCATTCCACCTTCAGAATTCCAAGTCCAAACTTCATTGAAATTGTTGCAATTGTTAGACTGTGGCAGTAATTTAAGGGGGCTGGGGGGGCGCGAAGAAACTTTTCACATCTGACTTCATTATGAAGACTGTGATACCATAGCTGACTTATGTTTTCTCAGGTCTGTTGTTGGTTAGGAATTCCCATGTTGCTGGAATCATCTGTTTGAAGCTGCAGTTCCTGGGTGTAGCATGCTTCCTGTTGAAGTATAAATCTTTGTGTGGGGTTTGATGAGGAGATGCTTTAAAAATACTGAGTTTGGGGGCTTCAGACATACTCGGCAGGAAGTACTGACGCACAAGTCCAGTGATGAGGAATTGGTGAGTGGCAAAGGACACGGTTTCACTCGGTTGTGTTGTATGTACGTCTAAGAGCCATGGCAAAGCACAGAGCACTATGATACGGTCCTCTTGAAATTCCGATGTGGGGAGGGGGGAGTAAGCTAAACTGGTATTTCTTATCTTCACTAACCAGATGTTATGTGTAGGTACCTTGCCTGTTCTTGAGGCACTTTAATATAGCACTGGTTTATTTTTACTTTCTTCATGACGTCTTACACTGTGCCTCATCTTAATCAGTAAGCGTTTGGTGACGGATAGAAGTACTTGCAAACCTAAGTGCCTCCTTGTGTTCTGTCCTCCTGCGGTATTTTCAGTGGCCTTATGTGAGCATGTGTGTTCCCAGCAGAGGCCTTGTGTAGCTGACACCATGAAGATGAATGTCTTTTTTCAGGGGGGAAAAAGAACATGTCACAACAGGACGTGCTTCAGCTGATGAGGTTCTTTCTGAGACTTTCCAATTGGGTCTAGCAATCCTAAGTGTACTTGAGCCAAATATGTTGCACAGCACGCTCCTGAGTGCTACTTGTGACTAAGAATATGTTACCAAAAGTTCCATTGCAGTTTCATTTCCATTGCAGTTTCTTTTTTTGTATATTTAGGGGGGTGGGGGGGATGCTACAGTCGCCGTGTGATTAGGAAAGAAAAAAATACTACTTGCCCAGAGATCCTCATAGGCCACATGGTATTCTGCTAAACGAGAGTGAGCTTGTGAGATTGTGTTTTAAAAAGTAGTGCCGCTACCAAGTTTCCCCCAGACTGTAGTGTCCTGCAGGCAGTTCAGCTTGCTACTTTGCCCCGTGGAAGCGGGCAGTTCCTGTGGATTGTGATGCTGGCCAATACTTTCTTAAATGAATTTTTATTAACATACCGCACACGTGGCAAGCGGTGTGATGTGATGTTCTCGCTGCTTGGAGCAGCGTCCCTGCTAGGACATAGGAAAGCTGCCCATCTTCTGAACTTAGCCTTTTACTTACTGTGATTGTAAGTTGTATTAACATCTCTGTACCTCATTCTCCTGTCAGTAGTAGGAGAATAGTGTATTTTTATTTAGTTAGGTGCTTCGAAAGACCTCTATTTTTTATATCATCCAATGAGTTAGTTATAAATTAGTCTGCGATTGCTGCAATAAGGCACTATTTTGGGAGGAAAGAATTCTGGAAAGAGGTTGGGAGAAGTCACAGTGCATAATCTAGACATAAACATGAAGTCTGGGTGCAACGCTGATATCAGAAGGATTAATATACTATTTAAATGGAGATATTAAATGTAAATTTTGCTTCCTTACTGGACATGGATATGATTACTTCTGGTTTGATGTGTTTGGGTCATATGTGAGCAATTCAATGAACTAGAGACCTCAGAAAAGGCTAGTGAGGCTATTTAAAGGGTTGGACAATGTGCCTGTAATGGGAACCCAGAAGTTCTCAGCTTCCCTCTTTGAAGAAGGATGACGGTTGATTGAGTTGAGCTACAAGTGCCACACAAGCAGAAAACAAAGCTCTGTCTTGAACAGAGTCCACTGTTGGAAAGCAGAAGTTTAGCAAATCCATGCCCTTGGTAGTCTACAAGATGAGGAATAGGTTTGGTTTTCTCCTTTGCTGACAGTTGTCTGAACAAGTTTCTTCTTTGAAAGGGACTCATCTCTGCTCTGATTAAAAGAATTAATTTGGAGAGGGACTATAGTATGTGTTTTGCAGGATGTCAGACTAGATGATTGCAGAAAAGACTAAAGACTGGATAGGGGATGATATGAAGATCACCAGGGATTTGTCTAAACAAATTTGTTTATGTAAAATGTTGATGAATTTTGTTTTAAGGGACCTGTTAACTTATTAAAGATCTCAAACCTGATGTCAGCTTAAGGACATGGCACCAGGCACTTCTGATGTTAACCAAGGTGGGAAGAACATTCAGCAGGCTTCTCTCCTGTATCTACACAAAAGACCTGGTTTTAATCCTTTCCGATCGCTTTCCCTGTGAACACCAGAGCCTGTGTGATGGCAGGGTGGGCCCCGCAGGGCTGGGTCACTTCTGACACAACAGGCCCCGGTAGAAAAGCACTATAGGAATCTCAGGCAGAAATAAATTCTTTTAATGAAATGACTGAGTCAAATCACTCGGGTTTCCCACTCCCACTTCTTGAGAGGGGGTGAGGCAACTTACCTTGATGTAACTGTTTACGTGGTTCCTATGTTAACATGCTGGGTAAACAAGCCGAAGCAGCATTGGGTTTTTCCATCTTCACAATTAGTCTTCATTAGCTCCCTAGAAAGGAGCATAGCCTGGACTGTTGTATTGCTTTTTAGATTTGCTTCTAAATACTACTTCATTATAGCAGGATACAGTTTTGGGTACAAGAGCTGGAGGGTAGGTATTTTGAACAGACTGATTTTTATCCTGAAGCAAACAATTGAGTCAAAGATGGGTACTAAGAGTGAGGCTTCTTCATGTAAACCAGTCTGTGGTGGGTTGTCAGGATGCATTTCTGGTGAAAGTGGGAAAGCAGGAAGAAAATCACATTTCCCAGAACTTCCTTAGTTCTCTTTGATGGAGTGAGCTCTGTCAACACGATCCCTGACCGTGTGGATGTACGACTGTCTTGTACGGCCCTCCTGTACTTGAAGGTGAAATTGGTGTTTTAGCGACTATTCCCTGCTGCAGTGTGCTAAAGGGCATTGACCGATACCTGAAAACTGTGGCTGTTCATCAGGGCTTTAACAATTTTACTTTGGTTTTATATTGTATATGGGAGCATAAGCCATCAGTTGGTGTAAAACTTAAGCTTTCTTCTAGAATATATGCTCTTAAAAAAAGTTCAGGTGGGCTCATGGATCCCACAGGCTGTATATGGGACTTGTTTGTCTAGGAAGTAGCTTTAAATTTTGCCCGTCAGAATTATTGTAGCATATTGCTCAGATTGGGTGGGCGTTCCATGCTTGGTGGCACTTGGCTAAGAATAGTATTTATGATCAGTCCCAGATCACTTGATCACTGTGTTTGGGAGTAACTCCCTGCTGAATGGCTGAGCACTGTGCGTGTTTAACATGTCCACTGCCATCGGAAGCTTTCTCCGGTTATAGCTCTTTAAGGACAGTTGCAGAAGGTTCATTTTCCAACAATATTTCCTGTTTCAGAATGATCAGAAGTTTCATGTCACGCTGAATTGTTCACAAGCTGACTTTACAGGTCTCGTCTGTTTGATGGTACCATTAACATAGTGTTTTTTAATTACACAGCATTGCAATACAGTGCCATTTTGCAATTTCTTTGCATTGTACTTGAAAATAAGTTGAATTGCAGACTATTTAAAACCGCTTTCCTGCGCTTCCAGTAGCAGTGAGAGCTTACCTTACGTGAAGCCTTTATGTAAAAATATATTTTGTAACAACCTCATAGATCTTTAACAAAACCAAGATTTGTATTAGCTTTGTATAAATGTTTGTGGCTTACAATTTTATATGTTTAACTTTTTATAAACTTTCCAGGGACTACTTTTTATTGTAAATTTTTTTTCCTTCCTTGCTTTAGTTTAAGATTGGCAATAAATTATTTCTAAGGGAGGTCCTAGAAGAAAAAGCATCACTTCCTTTTTTATAAAATGGTTAAATTGATTAATAGTTTAAAGCCTCTTACACTCGCTTGTACATTGCTCTGTACATACTCTCCAAAAGTGTTGCCTTTCAGCTATTAATATTTGCCTTGTGTACAAAAATTACTGACGATGAATAAACATATACAGCCTGACGGTGGTATTATGAAATTCTTTTCTCAAATTAATAATGCAGGGAGGCAGCCAGCTGAGGTGTGTGCTGGCTGGCTGAGGCCAGCGGCGCTGCTGCTGCCACCTCTCCACTTTCAAATGAAATGGGTAACGAGTCTCTGCTCTGGAGCAAGCTCTGCTGAAAGGGCTCAGCCAGGTTCGTGTTTAGCCTTAGTGCTTTCTGTCCAGTAGGGAGGCAAAGGAAATTGCTGACTTGCATTCGACTACCGGTTTGGTGCTCTGTATTTAAAATATTGATAGCGTTTGCGTGTGCTCTGGCGTAAGCCTCTATATCAATTATGTATCTCAGCACTGCAGTGGTAGATTTATTATTTTTAAGCTGTTTTCTGAGTCAGCCAGCTTCTGCCTCCTCTAGAAATGCATCGCTGGCTGCTTTGCAAGTGGCTGCAATATTGCAGCAGAACATTGATTTCTGTATGTCAGGTTTTTTAGGCCTGGGATGCTGCTTTTTCTGCAGCAGCCCCTGGATTTGGCTGGCGTGCTGTGGACACTGAATCTCTGAAAATACGTAGACCAAGTCCTGTTTGTTTATAGAGTTAATACATTAGTAGAGTTAATACATTAGTATTTGTCCTAATGATTGGAATACATAAAATGTAAGAATTCCTGGCGTATGTGAGTGTTGCTGTGGGGCAGCGGGAACCTGTGCTGCCCACCCCCGGCCTCTGCATTGGGAAGAAGCCACCTCCATGCACTGAAATTCAGAGTGAAAAACCTGTCCTGAAACTTAACTCTGCTCCACAGTGCAGTTTTAATGCAGGGTCACCTCGTCCCCTGACCACTTTTTTTGCGCTGGAGCAGTTCTATCAAATGAACACCATTTGTGATGTTGCTCTGACTTTCAAAACCAATCTCGTTGAGGTTTTTTGAAAGCTTTTTTACCTTGTCTGATTTCCTGAGGTACAGTCAGCCACCCGAGGAGAGCTAACAACATTGAGAACTCGCCGTGAAGGACCGTGGTGGGGTTTTCTATGCCCAGTATTACAAGGGTAATTGCATCAGGGCTTGCAGAGACTTCTTGTTAAGCTCTTGTTGAGTAAGGATCTCATTAGAAATAGGTTTGTGGTGGTGTGGTAACCTGCAGGGCTGCAAACCTCACTGCCCTGATGCGCCTGGAGGCTGACAGCGGTGGGAGAGCCAAAGGGGAGGGGCAGGGATGGAGAGTGTTACAGGATTTATGTGAGAAAGTGGAAGTTTGTTCACTTTCACAAAGCCCTTGATTTAGAAAATGCCTCATTGCATGTACTGCTGGATGTAGGCTGGGTCTTTGAGCCTCTTCCTTCCTGTTCGAGCAACTTGGTGATTACACAATAACTGACATAAGGCAGTGAAAATGGAGTGGAGCTCTGCTGCAAGAGCTTCCCCAGCAGCTGGAGCTGGGTTCGGAGCTGGCCTTTACAGTCCTGTTCCTGCAGGGAGCTGGCCTGACTGAAGCTGCAGAGCAGCTGAAGGGCAAAGCGCTGGAGGAGCGGCTGCCGAGTGAGCAGGGCCCTTCGGGGAACGCAGCTGGAAACAGGGCAGGGGTCTGTGCTAGCCCAGACCCTGCTGGTTTTGTCTCTAAAACAACACAAAGGTGATGACATTGAGTTACTTCTGACCATTCCACCTAATACCTTGCTTGGTGCATTTTCCACACGAGCTGAAACATTTTCACTGGCCATAAATCTGAATTACTCGATTAAATTAATAAGAAGGGTCCAGATCGATGGAGTCACACGGGGTTCTGCGATGCTGTTTTATTTGTGCTTAACTTTGAATACTATTGGATTTATTTGCTTTGGAAGAAAGTGCTTTTATGCACACTTTAAAAAGAGGAGCAAGACATTTGCTCCTGCTGGAGCGCAACTTCCACCAGCAGCAGCTCATGGGCTTTGGGATTCTCGCTCCTAAGAGGAGCTCCTGCAAGATCACCGAGCCAGCCCTGCTCTGGCCTGTGAAAAGTGCCATGGCAGCCCGTCCTGATGCCCTGGCATGGTAAACAAGCTGCAGATGACTTGAAGATAAGGAATCGAAACATCCAGGAGCACTGAGGTGCACACCAAGACTGGAGATGCAGTCCCGCCCATGCATGCAGCCAAGCTACTGCCTCTGCTTCACTCCCTGGAGGAGAGTTTGATTAATCGTTGAGCACTGGATCTGACAAACCTGGATTTGGGGTGGGCCGTTGTGAGCAGAGATGCACTTTAGTGCTTGTGACTTAGTATAAAGGTTAATATTTAAAGCCTGTGTCCTCTCTGCCCCTGGCTGGAAGCACAAGTTGTGTGTTTGCTGTTCCTCCAGCAGCGAGGGCTGTCGGGCACTGGAGAATAAGGTAGGAACGTGTTTGTCAGCAGATGCAGCAAATGAATAAATCTCATTTCTCTGCTTGGATGGTTTGAAACGTGGTGACCCAGTAAGATGACACTAATCAGTGCAGACTGGGTTTTATTAATTCAGGACTTAGAGAGCAGGCTCTATGCAACCCGCGAAGTGAGTTTTCCCTACTCCCTATTCCAATATTGAACACAGCACATGTAGAAGATGCTGGCTCTGTCCCCTGCCTTCATTGCACTGACAGGCAGCAATGCTTGGAGCCAAAATCCCTGCCTGATTTCCATTTCTCTCTCCTATCCAGCACCAGGCCAAACCTTGGATGACCTTCAGCCACACTGCAGGCTCTGTCCTGTGTTCTGTCTCCCTGCAGCCTGGAAGATGAAGTAAACTTCTCTTATGTAGCAGAAAATCAGTTCTTTATCTGATTCAAAGGAGAAGTAGCAGTAGGAAAAGGAGGAAAAAAAAAAAAAAGGTGGGGGCATGTATTTTAAAGTTAAGACTTCCCCAGCGAGGCCTTCTGTGCTGAGAGTGAATGACTTTTTCCATGTTGACTGTTCTGTGTATGCCATGCGAACACCGTTTGTGGGACGACATGAACTGTGAATAACCATCTGCAGCAGCTCACCGCGCGGGGCTGTTACGCAGTGAGCACTTCCACAATTAGTAAGTGTGATCACCAGCCCTGACGTGGGCTGAGCTCTGAGTGCGCTGCATAACCACAGTCTTTGCCTGGGTGTTCTTCTTTGCCTTTTCTTTCTATAACAGCTGAAAACAATGTCTATAAATGATACAGATGTCTGCATGGCTGCCTGGGCACTTGTTCCATTTTGCACTTTTTCTGTATGAGCTGGATCACTGAATCACAGAAGGGTTTGGGTAGGAAGGAACCTCAAGTCATATCCAGTTCCATCCCTCTGCCATGGGCAGGGACACCTCCCACTGGATCAGGGGCTCCAAGCCCCATCTAACCTGGCCTGGAACACCTCCAGGGATGGCGCAGCCACCACTGCTCTGGGCAACCTGGGCTACCCTCACAGGAGAAAATTTCTTCCCAGTATCTTATCTAAATCTCTCCTCTTTCATCTTAAAATCGTTCCCCCTCATCCTATTCCTGCACTGCCTAATAAAGACCGTTCTCCAGCTTTCATTTAGGATCCCTTTAAGTACTGGAAGGATCTTCTCACATTAATCCAAAGCCTAATGGTGGGAGCAGCTGTGAATTGATGACCATTTCCTGCTGTAGCCTCCCTTTTCCCTAAAGAAAAAGGAAGCAAACCAAAAAACTTTGGTGAAACCAGCGTTTTCAAAGAGTTACTAGCATCAGGATCTGCAAGGGAACAAGTTGAGCAAGCAGCAGCAAGAACCTTCTTACATCATGTCTGGCATTTGCTAAAAATTGTCTAGAATTAAGGGGAAAACTTCCTCTTTTATTCACGCAGAAGACCCAGGCGGACTCTCCTTCCCCATCTCTTCCATTCCTGCTTATAAACTCCAGAGAAAACACCAGGGGAGGTGATGCAGCCCGAGAGCCATGGGACCAACCGCTCAGGGAATTCCTGCTTGATCTAAACCTGAGATGCCCTTTATAAAACCTCAACCAAACCAACCTCAGAGTTTCTCATTTTATCATCTGCTGTGCTCCACAAGCCTGGCTGCTGCCTGGGAAGGGGACACCAGCCTGAGATGACTCCACAGCCAAAGCTGCATCAGCTCTCCTTCCTCCTCTTCTCCCCGTGTCTCTCCCTGCTGATGGCTTTATTTCTCTGCTCAGCACAGGAAAACTTTCTGCTGTTTCTTCTCTCACCTCTGCAATACTCAAGGAGAAATGCTACTCAATACGTTTCCCCAGCATGTAGCAAATCCTAAATCCTCCTCTTGTTTCCAGCTAAATGTCGCCTTTCATTGCACTTGTAATAAAACAGTGCACCATCATTTCTACTACCTGTTCTCTGGAGATGCCACTGGGATAAAGAAACATTTTTGTGTGTCCAGACGTCATCAGCAAGTCACTGTGGCTGTTTCCTTGTTGTGCCAAAGCACTGATTGACACCACATTGAGATTTCTTCCCTCAGAAAGGCAACCCCGGGTGCCTGAACCAGCAGAATAGATGCATGAAGAGTATTTAGATATTTAATATGCAAATATTTGCCAAAAGTCTCTTCTCTCTAAGAGGCTAGCAAGGTAAAGTGTTTCATTTTCCCTCTTAACAGAAGCAGGGATTGAATATGAAAGCATTTGGAAGCCAGCCAGCCGTTTCGCTGGAGCCAGGCTTCCCACTCCATGTCTCCATACCCTGTCTCATTTACTTGTAGCAAGACAAATGTTTGTGATGATGCCAAAGTCAGGAGAGCAGAGAAGGAAAACAGTCTGGCACCTCCTTTTACTGCTGGGGCTGTTCTGGGCAGTGGAGGTCAGCGATTCCCCAGGCAGGCAGGGAGCTGCTCTCCTTTGGATGAGAATCGCTGACCACGTTTTGGGAATGTTTCTTGGAGCCAACAGCTTCAAGGGCTGTCTGTAACTATTAGGCAGAAAAAATCACCTCTGGAGAACCATTCCCAGCCTGAAGTTGTGTCCCAAGTAGGTCGAGTGAGTCACTTCTCAGCAGTGACCAGCCCAGACATGGTCACGGCACTTTCAAATGCCTCCAGTGAAATGAAACCACCTCCGCCCCAGCACCTTTGTGCTCTATTTCCCTGATAAAGAAAGGCAGTACGGTGTGAACGTGTCAGTACAGAGCACTCCTGAGATCTGTGGAGGAAGGATCTAGTGCTATTTTCTTGCTGAGGATTATTTTCAGTGCAGGGTCCTCCAGTACCCTTTCGTGGTGGGATGTCTCCCATCCCAACTCCACGATCCCTTCTGTAACAGTCACACACCATTACAAATAAAGGGCTCCAGATCTTGGCAGTGGCGTAGGAAATAACCCCATGAGTTTTACAGTTCCTTAAAAGCAAAAAAAGGATAACTAAATCCTCATTTAAATGCTTATTTCCACAGCTGGACCTCTTTGACTCACACATCCCTTCAGCATAGGCTGATTTTTTTCCTCCATCTTCCCATCCGACAGGATTTCTGTTTGTGCAGACACGAATGTCACCCCATTTTCAGATCTCACCCACTGCGGTAAGCCGAGACTGCCCGGGAAGGGTTCCTACTGCCATGCTTATGGAAAGTACTTCGGAGCCGAACATTTTAGCAAGAGAAACAGCAGATCTGCAACGCACAGTCAGTTTGCTTGACTTAAATGGCAAGGTTATTCACTGCACACAGTTCTGGTTGAGCCCCATAGCACTTTGAAGCCAGCAGGCAGTGTGGTGCCAGCATTAATGCCACAAATGTGCCCTGAGAGGTGTCAGAAACACCTGAGCTGTCTCTGCTCGCTTCGAACCAAATCATTGTGGAGCAGCCACAAGGCAGAGGGAGAATGGCCGTGATCTGAGCACAAGATTGGATTCCAGGAACATCTGAGTGCTAAATATAGCAGCCGTGCTCGCTCAACAGCTTTGGGTCCAGCAGATAACACCCCGCTTCGCAACAAGGCTACAGGAGAAATTATATCACCCTACGGGAAAGTGTGAAATCCAATTTCTATCACTACATCAACCATACTTACCAGGAATCCCAGGATCCCTGTCTTTCACTATTTTATGTCTCTATTTTATGTCACTATTTGATGTGATCTTTGTAATATGAGTGGGTCTGAATGCTCAGGCTGTGCAGCTCAGTGAGGTGCATTTACAGCGACAGGGTGACAGTGCGGGTTCAGCCAGGGGGCTACGCGGGCAGGGACAGCAGCAACCCCACGGTGACGTTAGTGAGAATGAAAGCTTTAAAAAGCTGAAAAGTGAGGATGCCAGTGTTTGTACTGCCTTTAGCGTCCCAACTGCAGCCCACGCTGCCTGTGTGAGCTCTAGCATCCCAAGGAGGAGCCGCTGAGGAGCTGGGGGTGTTTAGCCTGGAGAAGAGGAGGCTGAGGGGAGACCTCATTGCTCTCTACAACTACCTGAAAGGAGGTTGCGGTGAGGAGGGAGCTGGGCTCTTTTCCCAAGTGACAGGGGACAGGACTAGAGGGAATGGCCTCAAGCTCCACCAGGGGAGATTCAGGCTGGATATCAGGAAAATATTTTTCACGGAAAGGGTCATTGGACACTGGAACAGGCTGCCCAGGGAGGGGGTGAAATCACCATCCCTAGAGAAGTTTAAAAGACAGGTAGGCAAGGTGCTGAGGGACATGGTGACAAGTGACAGGGGGCAGGACTGGCCTCAAGCTCCACCAGGGGAGGTTTAGGCTGAACATTAGGAAAACATTTTTCACGGAAAGGGTCATTGGTCCCTGGCAGAGGCTGCCCAGGGAGGGGGTTGAGTCACCTTCCCTGGAGGGGTTTAAGGGACGGGTGGATGAGGTGCTGAGGGACATGGGTTAGTGATTGATGGGAATGGTTGGACTCGATGATCCGGTGGGTCTTTTCCAACCTGGTGATTCTATGATTCTATGGTTTAGGGGCAGAGAGGAATGGTCGGAGTTGATGATCCAAGAGGTAACTTTTCCAGCCGGGTGATTCTATGACTCTCTGAACTGCAGCCTGCCTTGAAGCTCATCTTTTCCACCTCGCGCCTGATGCGCTCTCCAGCGGGTTATCAGCGTTTTGGTGGGTCAGGTCCTCGCGTGGTGGCCTCTCGAGGCTCTTGGAGATGGTCAGCATCTCCCAGGAGGCCGACACGAGGGGAAACAACGCGTGCGGGAGGATGGGGGGGGGGAACTCATCCCGCCTGTCCTCCCGCCCGCGCTCCCGGCTCTGGGCCGGAGGGAGGGCCTGAGGGGGCGGCAGGGGGCGCCCGCGGGCCGCGCAGCCCGAGCCGCCGGGGGTGGGCGGCCTTGGGCTCAAAGCCCGTCCCGTTCCAGCCCTGGAACCCCTCCTGCTGGATCCAGTCGCTCCAAACCCCATCCAACCTGGCCTTGAACACCTCCAGGGATGGGGCTTTCTGGGCGGCGTGCTCCAGGGCCTCCCCACCCTCGCAACAACACATTGCTGCCTAACATCTCATCTCAATCTCCCATCTTTCAGTTTAAAACTGTTCTCCCTCGTCTGATCCCTGAACTCCCTGATTAAGAGCCTCTCCTCAGCTTTCCCGGATCCTCTTTCCATACTGGAAGATCTCCTTGGAGCCTTCTCTCCTCCAGGCTGAACAACTCTCTCAGCCTGTCCTGGAGGGGCTACAAGAAAGCTGGGGAGTTCATAGAGGTGATAGGACGAGGGGCAATGGGGATAAACTGGAGGGGGGCAGATTTAGACTAGACATAAGGTAGAATTTCTTCACCATGAGGGTGGGGAGGCCCTGGACCAGGTTGCCCAGAGAAGTTGTGGCTGCCCCATCCCTGGAGATGTTCAAGGCCAGGTTGGATGGGGCTTGGAGCCCCTGATCCACTGGGAGGTGTCCCTGCCCATGGCAGGGGATGGAACTGAGTGATCTTTAAGGTCCCTTCCAGCCCAAACTATTCTATGATTCTATGATTCCTCATACAGGAGGTGCTCCAGCCCTCAGAACACCTTTGTTGCCTCCTCTGGACTCACTCTGATAGATCCACGTCCTTCCTGTGCTGAGGACTCCAGTCCTGCATTCTCTGGGTGAGGTCTGATGAGAGCAGAGTAGAGGGGGAGAATCTTCTCCCTCAACCAATACAGGTTTGCCCAACACAGGCTGCTTTTCAGACCCTGACTTATGAAACTGAGAATACCTTTGGTGTCCATCACCCTCTGTAGAGGCAGGGCATGATGCAGGGCTCCAGACACCTGGAGCAAGTGGACAGACCTCCCCTGCACCCCTGCTCAAACTGTTTGTGCGAGCTTCAAGCTGCCGTAGGCTCTGACATCACAGGAAAATAGAGGATATGGAGAAAGGGCAGTTGCACGAGCCAACACCCAATGTTTCCTCTCCTTTGGCAGCGCTGCAACTGACCCCCTTCCATGGGGCATCGCTGCCCACCGTGCCTAGCATGGCAGACCCCAGCAGATTTAGAATCATAGAATCATAGAGTAGTTAGGATTGGAAGGGACCTTAAAGATTATCTAGTTCCAACACCCCTGCCCTGGGCAGGGACATCCCACTAGATCAGGTTACCCAAGGCCCCCTCCAACCTGTCCTTAAACACCTCCAGAGTTGGTGCTGGTGTTACAAGAGAGATGGAAGAGCCCAGACCTGTGGGATGTGTGCTGGCACTGCTAGCCTGCTGCTTCCCAGTAAGCTCACCCACTGCCCTGCAGAAACCAGTGCTCATCAGTGTTAGCAGCACATCTCCAAAGCTACAGTATCACCTGTTCCCAAGGCCTCCTGGAGACAAGGGTGTCCAGAAGCAGTGTTATAACCGGACTGCTCTGGGCAGATTTCTGGGCACCTTTCTCCCTGGGAACCTTGTACATGGCTGGATGCGTGCCTGATCCAGGATGGGGCAGAGCTGCAGAGCCCTGAAAGTGGGTACCTGGAAGCCATCTCTGCCTGGAAACCATCACCTCCCACTTGAGACTGGATTACAACACCAGTGGTGTGCATCAGTCAGCTGCACGCTTCAACTTCCTTGCAGGATGGCTTTCACAACCCCTACGTTAGTTTGTGTTTCAGCTGTTGCTGTAGATACTGCAGCTTCTGTCTGTGCGTGTTTTCTTGTTTTTCTCATCTTTCTATGGTACTACAGACATAAAAACTGAAGGAGCACATAAGTTCAGGGTTTCCAAAGGAAATTGTGGTCTGAGACATGCAAAGAAATGTCAGTGGTAGAGAATTATACTTGTGGTTAGTAACTGTTTATTTGTTTTGCTAAGTAGAAGCAGGTGTTGCAGAAGAGTCAGGGTATTTGGAGAAAAGAAGGCAGAAGGGTTGCATTGAGCACATGTATTGTGGGGTTGAAAACCTTCTAGCCAGTATTAACCATATAGTTTCTAAATACAAGGAGCAGAACGCAGTGGATAGAAAGAATGATTTTGCTTTAGTCTTTCAACATTAAGTTTAAAGACTTTTAACTTTCTTATTTCATTTTCACTTGATGTGTTACATCTTGAAGACCTTACTATCAAGGAATGCGTGAAGATGATAGCAAAACAGTGGAAGGAACGCAAATACATTCACCAAGAGCCCTTCAAGGAGTGATTATGAAAATGCCTTCATGTGCTGCAGAACTAGGGCATAGAAGCAGACTGTGTAGGATATGTAGAAATCCCCCCCTATCTAAAGGGTTACTTTCTGTCACTTGCTATGGGCTATTTTAAAATTTACTGTCTGACAAGAAACTACCAATACACTAAAAATTCTTCCCTGCAAAGCTCATGTTTGTATCATCTCTTGGCTGACACTGGTTGCTAACGCGATGCTACAGTATTTGGTCTCTGCTGATGCCACGCAGATCCAGGATTGTTTGTCTTCATCACTCTTGAACGCTTCTTTTCTAAATAGGGTCTAAATAGGGTCTGTATCACCAGCTGCAGGCAACTTGTGCTGCTTAATTCTTGGTGTTTTGTAAGACTTTAATAATAAAATTGCTGGGAGGAGAGTCCCTATGTAGAAGTAAAAGGGAATTTGCAGGTGAAAGAGGCAGCTGGGAATGAATATCTGGGGATGGGTGCTGGAACTACGTGGGGAGAGGCAGCCTGTGAGCACACGATGCCTGCTGTCCCAAGAGTCTCCTGGTACCCAGATCTGTCCACAGTGTGGATTGCAAGGAGAGGAGCAAAGTCTGGTTGCATCTAAGAGTTTGCATGAAGATCAAGAGACAATGTCCTGAGCTTTAATCCAGGTTATTTACATAGTACATAGTTACTTTTTTTTTTTTTAAAATAAGTTCACAGATTTAATTGGTGCTTTGTGCGAGAGGTTTGATTTCCTGTGTCAGGATGTTATTTTTAATTACTGTGACCAGGATTTGGCTAGGCTTCCCTTTTACGTCACATCACCCAGGTAGGACGATTCCTCCTCTGTGCTGGTAAATTGACTCCCTCGTGCCAAGCCCCAGATCAGGCTGATGGGGGAAGAGTTCCCACTGGGTGCAATTTTCGGGATTAATTTTTGCTCTCTGCTTCACATGTTTTCTTTTGTGCTCCCTTCCTGGTCTTACACCGAGCAATTAAATTCTCTAAACTGTGTGAATTATCTGCTATTAAAAGTAGACACCAGCATGCATCTATATATAAAGTTACTCTTTTGAAACAGAATTACTTATACATTCTGATATTTATTGCTGTTGTTTCCTTGCTTTTTAAAACTGAATTTGACTTACGTATATAGTTTATGTCCAGTGATCGCTTTACACACTGTTAGCTGACCAGTTTGGCCCCCTCTGCTTTTTATCAGGGAGAAATCCAACATGCAGGGCAGGCTGCAAGACTCCTTTAAGACAAACGCTCCAGTTGGAATTCTTGTCTCATTCAAAGCTGTGCAAAAGACATGGAATAAAGATCTTTGAGATGTGAGGATACCACTGTAGATCTGGGTAGGACAGGGGCTGTCTCAAGGAAAACATTTTACAAACTAAGCTTGAATGGGGTTTTATATTTAAATATCTGGGGGATCTGTTTACATGAGGATTTGCTGTAATGGGAGCAAGTTTCCACCTTCTCTTTGCTGAGCTCCCTTGATTGCGATATTGGAAGAAGCTGTGGAGGGCTCTGACCCCTCCACCAGCAGAGGCAGGAGACAAACAGCCAGCAAAAAGGAGAAGAAACAGCAAAGCTGCCTTTGTGCCTGCAGAGTCCTTTCAAGGTACAGCTTTTTAAGTATATTTTATTTAGGAATTGTTTGAGTTACTGAAGAAGGGGAAAGTCTCGTGAGTCTGATGGGGTTTCTATGCAGGCAAGGGTGGGCACAGGTGTTGCTGAAGCTTCAGTTTGGGGTTTTCAAGCACGGGCAGGGACAAAAAGCCTTGCTGGATGATGTGCAGGCGAATTTTTAGCAGAAAGGGCTGCTTTTTGTGAGCAGCAAGAGAATGACTTCATGTTTGTGGTGCAAGGAGTTGCTGGAGGCCCGGGAGCAGATTCCTCCAGCGGCACTGAGAGTGGGATGTGCCCCTTCTCGTGCCTGCTCTCGCCCATGGGGGCTCACCAAGGGGACCCTTCGCCGTGGGGCAGTGGTGTGGGCTCCTCTGCCCACGTTCCTCCCCTCGGTGTGGACAGGGAGGAGTGCAGCTCTGCACCATGACATTAACAGGCTGCCCAGGGAGGGGGTTGAGTCCCCTTCCCTGGAGGTGTTTAAGGGACGGGTGGATGAGGTGCTGAGGGACATGGGTTAGTGTTTGATAGGAATGGTTGGACTCGATGATCTGATGGGTCTTTTCCAACCTGGTGATTCTGTGATTCTATGAGCGTACAGGCTTTTCCTTCAGGCTTTTCTGACTGGGTCTGAGGGGGACCTGGCTTCGCTTTTGTTTTCCCCAGCAATACCAAACTGCCTGGTGTCATTAGCCTGGTGGGACCCGTTGGCCGGAGTCCATCCCGTCGGTGTGGGGAGCACCTGATAGCATCGGGGGTGACCTGCAGCGGGGTGCAGGGCGTGGTGGCGTGCGGCTGAGGACGATAAGGGGTGGCTGCAGCCCAGGGTGCGTGAGGGGGGGAAGATACAGGCATAGCGGGGGTTTGGTGGCTGTTGTTTGGTACAGTGAGGGCAAACTTATTCAACCAGAGGCCCCAGGGCTGCAGCAGGAGGAGGGGAAGGGAAGGATTTCACAGTGGGCAGCGATCTCTGTGGTGAGTGGGAAGGAGCTGGCTTTCCTACAGATTCAACTCCAAGCAGGGCCTAGACTGTTACTCCATATGTTTTCCAATTTCAAGTTTCCCAGTGTTCACATTGCGATATTTAGCAAAAGCTGGCTTGTCCCTCAGTGCTGCTTTCAGAGAAGCGGCAGAGGTGCATCCCGTCCTGCATCCACATGGATGCATCCCATCCTACGTCAAGGCTGGCTTCTAAGTGCTGGGATAGGGAGAGGCGTCCTGCTCTACTCTTCCCTCCTCTCTGTGCAAACCAGAAGCTGTTTTCACACCTGGTACGGGTTCTCTAAGAGAATGCAATGTGGGAATGTCAAGGTGTGGTAATTGCTGTGCCAGCTGCTGGCTGTGGATGCTGCATCTTGAGTAGAAGTAGCCTTGCGCATCCAAGTGTCCTCGTATCCCTGCTGTGCTCTGGCTGCCAGGGACACACGCCTGCTGCTGGCAGCAAAAAGCAGGGACGCAGACCTGCGACGGGAAGTATTTGGGTAATTTTGGTCAAGTGCTGTGTCTGGGAGGGGATAAAAGGCTTGAGAAATAGGTTTGTCTGAGCAGCAGTGTCAGAATCAGACCTTCTCACCTGTCTTTGTAGCCTTCAGGCGATCTGTATTATTTAGTCATTTGCTTACAGTCATTTTATACCCTTCCCTGCCATCGCATGAAGTAGATCCAGGACCACATGTACAGGCTGCTGAGCTGTAGGTTAGGGGAATGCTAGAGGAGATGCTCGTTCAGTGCTCAGGGCCAGGGTTAGGAGGATGCTGGGCTTAGGCAGCAGCATCACCCCAATGCTGTGCATGGACGGCAGTGGGAATGCAAAGCTGGTTCTGGCTGCCCTGTGCCCACCTCCTGCCACCCTCCAACTCCAGGTATAACTTCACAAATGGTCTCCTCTCCTAAGTGGTGATTTTGAGTCTTTGTCTCATTTCACAACATCTAAAAAGAAAATAGCAGCCACATCAGGAGCAAAATGCCAAAGACTTGACGTGCTTCAAGTGCTTAAAATGCCTAATTTTGATAATTTCCCGTGGTGGTGATTAAAGCCAACTAGCGGAGCAGAGGGGCAAGCTGGTGGGAACCAGCGTTGCTGGGGAGAGCTGGTCTCTGAAGCAAGAGCGCAGGGTGATGCTCAGCCCCTTGGTTTGCCGTCGCCCGACTTGCTCTCGCTGCTGCTCAGGCAATTTGGGACTGGTCTGGGCTGTGCCTCTGCCAGGCTGACTGCGGCAAGCAGCCGGCAGCAGATAAAGTAGAAAAAGCCGTTCACAACATTAATGAAAGCTTTGACAAAAAGGAAGCAAGAGAAACTATTGTCTGCTCAGCCTTATTCTCATAATGTCTGTGTGTAATAAGTCTTTTGGTTATGCTTGTGGCTTCTGTGACAAAGCAGTGATTTAGGGGGCTGTCTTTACAGAGGCAGAGCTGCTCACATGGGCCAAAGTGCTAGTGAGTAATATTTTACCACAAATTGTTGTAACTAGAGCTTGACAACTGCAGTAGGAAGGAGGGTGGGGGATTGGGTTTGATTTATTAGAGGGCTTACTGCAATTTGCAAGAGCGAGCTTTATGCTAGCGCAGCCACGAATCTGCAAATCCTGCAAGTAAAAGTCCCCGTGAGTGAAACTGGGGAGGGGAAAACTGTGTTTTGCTGCCAGAGATCCCCAGAAGTTGTCTGGATTGGAGGGAGGCACGTATGCATTGCAGCTTCTTCAACTGAAGGCATCTTAGGATGCCCAGGAGCCTTTCCTGCGCAGTGCCACTGTGGTATCCCAGTGGCAACCATGGTCCTGTCTTTTGGTGTGGGCATCAAGTATAAAATAATTCCTCTGGGTAGCAGCACTTTCTCTCTTAGCTTTCAAACCAAGCCAGAAGTTAAAGGAATGTTTTCCTAACCTGTGAAGCATCTTTAAAGATGAGCTTTGAAAAGGGAAGCAGGGAGGCTGCTACTTGGGCTTGCATCACAGTGAAAATTCAGGTCATGTTTACTACAGGCAGCTGGAAAATGATGATCTCAGATGCTAACAAGTAACATCTGAAGGGAAGCATTAAAACATTCGAGCTGTTTTGTAAGCACCTACTTTACTTTTTGCCAAAGCCAGTTTAGCTATTTTTAAAGGTCCATTTGTCCTCTTAAGTACCTGGTGTCGGCTTATCTGAAAAAGTGAAAAAGAACAGGTTGCCCTTCCTTTGAATTTCAAATGGAAAAATGGGTTTGTTGTCTTTTTTTTTAAAAAAAAAGACCCCAAAACAACAAAAAAGGCATGTACAGCTTCCTTTCTGCTGCAGAAGGATAGATACCTATGCTCTGAGAGCTTTTTGTCCTTCTGCAAGCTGACCTTGTGTAATATTTTTTTATTTACATTTGGCTGGCACTGGCCTCATTGACTACAAGAGGTTATGCAGCCGCTTCTGAGAGGAATACCGAGCCTTGCACAAGTGAGTTCTGCCCCGTGTTGTGCTCTTATTTACTAGTACGAAGTAGTGGCATTGTAGAAGTATTTTTGTTTTGTTCTGGCCTTAATGCCAGGAGAAAAGAGGAGGCCACAGGCAATTGATTTAAACCAGGTGGGAAAAATTACTCCAAATTGTTTCTGTGCAGAGAGACATCTGATAGTGTTTGAGCTTTATGCATTTTTATTTATGTGAACAGCGTGTGGCCTTTGTAATGCTTTTTGGGGGTGGGTGGAGGAGGGGTTGTTTTTGAGGAAGCTGTTGCAAATAGTGTTTGTTCACTGCTGTAATTGAGCTGGAGTCAAATTTGGAGACAGATTAGCTTCCTGGGACTTTGGTATTTGCGTTGTCTGCTCCACTTGCATACGTGATCACCTCTGTTCTAGGACTTTTGCAACCAGAATGAAAACAAATTGCACTTAACACTTATCAGTGGCATGATGAGTCCTTCAACAAGTAGTTCATTTGCAAATCTAATACATGCATTGGTATTTGGAATTAAGCAGCAAGGCAGCATTAAGTTTTATAGGGGTTTGTGATGCTAGGCGCTATGGGCTAAGCAGGGAAGGGCGTTTCTCAGCTGGTGTAAAAATAAGGTTTGAGGGAGAGAAAATTGCCCTTTAGTTTGACTATCCTGCTATTTAGAAGCTTGATTCCCGATACATGAGCCGCCTAGTCTGGCATGGAGAAAGTATTCTGCAATTCAGAGATGATAAAATAATTACATGATGGCATGCTTCTTGAAGACGCGAGGATAACGTTCCTAAGTGCCACCAATTCAGTTCCCACTCAGAAGAAGAAAAGGCTCCTTCTAATCAGGCCTCCCCGGGTAAGGGTTTACGAGAGCACCCTTGAGGTCAGCGCTCATCTACCAGCTCCCAAGCAACTCGTTTACAAGAATGTAGGATTGCCCAATTTGCAGGGTAAACACGCTTCTTCAGGCTGAGGAGGCGGCAGATGCCAGCCAGGCGTATGCCAGCCGCACCGCGCTCCGAGAACCCTTCAGGGAGGGGAAGCGGCGTCTGGAGCCTGCGCCAAGCCCACGGGGCGAAGGCTGACCCAGCCTCATCTGAGAGAGGGAGAAAAGGAAAGTTTCTTCATTTTCTTTATTAAAAAAGAAAAAAAAAGGAAAAAAAAAGAATCAGTTTATTGCAAAACTCAGTGTTTTAGAGTATTTCCACTAGGTACATTACAAACAGATCAGTAAATCCTGCTTTGAACGCGTTAAAGCCTGCTTCTGGGTCTGCTGTGCCCGCACACACACATACTCACTCGCTCCCTTGCTCGTGCTGCTACACAGACAGGAACAGAAACGTACTGTGAGGTCAGTGACAAATATTATTTGATCTGTATTGGAAACTGTTGTAAAAAAAAAAAAAAAAATTAAATTACAGTAGAACCTTGCAAATCTGCAGAACAGGGAGCTTCCACACACACACACAAAACCTGGAGGCCTCATTTCACTTCCAAGCAGAGTTGTAATAGCAAAGTGCTGTAGTCTCTCGCCTCACACAGACTTCAATAATCTTACAATTATAGTCTACAGAACATTTACCAAAATGCTTGAAGTATCATAAATTAACAATAAATAAAAAGTACATCTTAATGCAACGGCGTTATTTGTTCATTTACTCACTGATTCACAAAACTCTAGTTCTCTGTAAGGGGTCTTCCAGTCCTGGGTGCAACGCAGCGAGGTTCTGCTGGCCGTGATAAAGTGCTGAGGCAGAGGAAGGACACGAGACCACAGGTCTCGGGCAGTGAGGATGGATTGCTCTAGCCACTTGGTTGCAAGAGTGCCTGGTTGTTTTTTTTCATTTGTATTTTTTCTTTTTTTTTCTTTTTTTTTCTTTTTTTTTGGACATCTAACAGAAAAAAACAAATCAAGCACCTTCCCAAAAAAGAGTTTTTACAGATTGTCCCACATTTCTATGGCTGGTAAAAATACAGACAGGTCAGCATAGCAGTTAATGCATGATGCCACTTCCACTTAAATACACAGAAATGTTGGTTTGGGTGTTTTCCAAACCACAACAGACTCGTTTTATTTGTCCCCCTGAGTTGCCTAGAGGCGTTAAGATGCATATAGGTGGGGTAAGCAAGCTTGTGTCACTGTGAGTAGGAATCTCTCCTGTTAAGACTAAATGAACAGCTAGTATGTTGTCTCTTATCATTCCCTTCACGCCTTCAACGTGCACAGGTTCCAGTTCGTTTCTCACTGAAGTCAGCAGCAAAAACAAACAAACAAAAAAAAAAAGCTGACTTTGGGGGAGCAGGGAGAGGCAGGGCAGGGGGTACAGCTCAGACCAACCGTCCCGTGCCCCGCTGCGAGGGGCTGGGGAAAGAGGGGGGCTTCCACTTTCATTCGGTGATGCGGCAAAGGTTTCCTTGTGCACCTGTGAGCGAGGGTTTCAGGTACATTAAGACATACTGGGCCAAATCCTCCCTGCAGGGTGGGCTGGTGATGGTAGCGGAGCGAGGGCCGCTGGCACCAGCTGAGGCCTTATGGAAAGAGATGCTGGAGCTGTAGTTTATTATTTTTTTTTCCTTTTAAAACAACAACTGGGTTACCTAAGACCTACCTATGAAAAACAGCTACACTCTATGCTGTAAGAGTAAGTTTCCCAACAATTTCACAAGCTAGCAATACAAGATAGGTATTGAAGAGATTGATGTCAAGGCAGCTTTCCGTTATGCAAAAGATGATTTTTCCTCTCCAGTTATTTAAGCTAACCTCCTTTAACAATCTTAGAATAAATTAATAAATACTAGTTAAATTAGAAACAGTACATCAGATCTGACTATCAATAGTAAACAGTCCTAAGGATATCAATCGGGAGAAGTAAAATCATCTTATGAAATATGTGCAGTAATAACTGGCCATAAAGACATATGGAGCCTCTGATTTCCCAGCATTTGTGATGTTTCAAGTTAATTAGAAGAACATTAACAATGGTTTAAGTCAGTTATCTAGCCTAGCCTTCTCCTCAAATCTAAAATGCGAGTCCATATTCTTCCAGAGGATGATGCAGTTGGCTACTGGTGGCGTACAAAATGCTCAACTCCAGTTTGTATCATCGGTTTCTTGGCTGTGTGGAATTTGAGGTTGGGAATGGGTGAGGACAGTCAGAGGCTGAGCCACTTCTGCTGTTGCTGTTGTCAGTTTTTCTGGGATGTGTTGAACCTTTACTATGCTTGGTATCAGGAAAGCAGGAGTGTGCATCACATCTTCATGCTAGACAGAGGTTATTCTTATGTGGCTATCCGTATTTTCTATGGAGCTTTCCATTGTTGGTTAAAAAAGTCTTTTTCTAATAATTAAAAAAAGAGTTGTTGGTGGCAACTGTTCACATTTAAAATTTCACATTCCCTTTAGAATGTAGCTTTAAAACATGGAGCAGAGCTGATGTTTTCCCCGGTCTTACTCAGAGTACTTTAGATGGAGGAACAGGTTTTTTTATGCCACGCCATCGGAGCCTTTTCCTGAATTTTCTGCTTTTGCAATATCCATGTCAATAAAGTCCTCTGGCAAGTCCAGTACTACCTGCATCACCCCCTCCTCTGCGCACTGCTCCTGGCGGTGGCACAGCCCAACCTTGCACGGTCTCACCAGGGACAGAAACACCGCACCTAGGACCATGCCAGCAGCACAGGAGTAAAAGGCTGAGCTGTAGTTCTGGGTTGTATCCACTAAGACACCTATGAAAAACACATATAGAGCAGTTAGCCACAACTGACTCTCCCTCTCCCCAGCCCATCCATTCCCTCCTATACAATTTTAATCCAAGTGCCACTGCATCATTTCATTTGCAATCAAAAGATGCTCAGTGACAAACAGATGCTACCTTAAAAAAGTAAAAACACTGTGTTCAGGGGTACGGGGCATTGTCTTTGGGCAAGTCAGAAACCCTTCAGGCACTGCAGGGACGACAAGCCTGACATGTATCAAGCGTTTCTTTATGACTATAAAGCCTTCACCTTTCTGCAGTCTATGGTAGAAACCCACGCACAGTGAAAGCAATTTGTTTCTACCTTCACTAGAGCCTGAAGTGGTGCCAGTTTTAGGTTTTAAGAAGAGCAGGGTAGCACTGCAGTATTTCCCTTCACTCCAAGGTTCCTCACTGGAGACTGCCTCATCCGTGGGACACTGCAGAGCTGCATTGCAGCAGTCTTGTAGCTCCAGGAGCCTCCTAATACTAGTTGCAGGGCTTTTAGAACAGTACTACGATTAGCGCTGCCAGAACACTTTCTAGACAGATCAGCACCAACAGCTGTCAAACATAGCAAAAAGCTAGTTAAGATAGTTTTAAGAGTTACCTGCGAGGGGTGGTCCCGCCAACCCAGCTAAGCTTTGAATGAAGACGTAGACTCCAGCTGCAGAAGACATCTTTGCGATGCCAACCACGTCGTCTTCTGCCAGGAGGGGAATATGTGTGCCCGCGACCGTTCCGAGCATGAACCCAAAAAATATGCTACATGTCATCAAGCCCCAGAATTCAGAGGCAAAAGGGAAGGCAAACAATGCTACAGAGAGCAGAACAACGCAGATGAGTTCGATGTAGATCTTGCGGATGGGCTTTCTGTTGAGAACCCAGCCAGCTGAAATCCTTCCAAAGACCTCTGCGATTGCCATGGCTGACAGTATGTATGCAGAGTGGTCTTTGCTGATGCCAAGGCTGAGACTCATGGGAATGATGTAGAGGGAGGGCGCGAAGAAGCCCAGGGTAGCGAACAGGCCAAAGAATGCATAACAGATAAAGCTACAGTCTCTCATCACAGAAAAGTCCAGTAGTTTGGTTTTTGGTTCTGGAGGGGTGCTTCTATTTTCAACAAGTGTCTGTACGTGTTCCTTTGGTTCTTCACTTTTCAGCTCTGCTTTGGCGTTTCCAGGCACATTGCTGGGTGAGGTAGTTATTTCTACTCCTGAGTCTATGGACTCTATTGAGGTGCGTGTTTGCTCATTTTCAAGCATGTACTTTGTCTCTGTGGGCTCTTCTGGAGGCTGCGCTTTCACTTCTTCTTGCTCTTTGATGATAATAGGTCGCAGCAGTGATCCACAGACTATGATGCTTAGCTGTAGCACCCCAACAGAAAGGAGGCTGTATCTCCAGCCAATCTGCTCCTTCAAAGCAGTAATTGCTGAGGGGAGAGGGCAGAAGAAGAAAGTGTAACTAGACAAGCCTGTAGTAATACCAAGGAACTATTTGAATTTACAGATAGAGAAGTAACCGCAGCTTCATCACTACAAGGTCCCAAGTACCTCAGCTCTTGTAGAGGCTGAGCAGGGGTCCCTCCTGGTCCATCCTGCCCAGGGCCACCCAGGGGCCTGGCACCCATGTTCCTCCCACCAGCTGCAGATGAGCTAGAAGTGGTCTTTAACATCTGGCTAAGAGAATCTAGCCTCTACATAGCCAATTTTGAGGTTCCAGTGAGTTTGGGACGCACGAGGATGAAGGTGGCGTTATTTTTAGTGAATGAGAGCAAACGCAATATTTGAGTTTCCTCTCTCAGGGTGACTCCACCCTGAAACCAACTTCTAGAGGAAGTCTCTTAGCTCTCCTCAAAGGTGCATGTCACCGCTTAATGACAAGCCTTGGTTTGCAATCCAAGCTGCTTTGCATTGGGTATTGGCTGAAAACAAGCATGCGCAGATCACCTGAACTGTGGAAGACAGGCAGGGACAGGGATGTGTGCCCAATAACAGATCCCCAAAAGGCTGGAGCACTTTGGCAGCCCATGTTAAGCACAAGCCCACTAACCTTTAGGGGCAGCAACGAGAATTGCATGTGTGTTAAACAGCTGAAATTTCTTGGTCTTATTTTTAGCCTGCTAGATCTATTACGGGGAACCCAGCGGGCTGCGTATCCATGAGGCACGTCCTGCTCTGGCAGGCGATGCCGGGAAGAGCTGGGCATCATTAGACCCGTCTCTAGGATTACCTGTAACCCTGCCTGCAGGGCATGAGTGTCACAGGCGTGTAAGCAACCACCTGTGGGCTTTGGCAGCTCATGGAAAGATCCTTGAGCACCATCCCGTGGTATCAATGTCCTTTGGCTCCCATTTGCTTGGGAGAAGGATTGGAGCAGCGTGGTGCTTTAGGGATGCACATAGGAGCTCAGGTAGTTGGGGCACTGTACCTGGTGCAAAGGAGAAAACAGCAAAACATTCCCCGGTAGATGCTACTGCTGTGACCAGCGAACGTCTTTTGTCAAAATACTGTGATAAAATGGTGACAGTCGGGAGGAAAGAGAGGCAGTATCCAAGGCCTGTGAATAAATGCCAAAAATTGCCATAACAACAAGTAAGGGAGAGGGAAACACCGATGCAAGAACACGTTAAGTCAGCTTTCCCGGTGGTGAGATTACAGTATCATTTCGGTCAAGCCAGCAAGTCACCCTGGAAGAAAATCATTGGGGAAACCAGAATGTTATTTTTTTTTTAATTTGAGGGGGGAAAGAAACAAAATTTAAAAAAAAATTAAAAAAAAAAATCAAGAGACCCAACCTCCCAAACCTGATAAATAATGACTTCTGCTCCCAAACAGGCAGTGGGGTCCACTTTGAGGACCTCATCTGCTTAGAGTTTGAGCCTGTAGCAATTGCTCTCCTAAGCAAGGCAAGCTCCTGGCCATGGATGTGAGCAGGACACCCAGGCCAGGCTGGAGAGGGGAAAAAAGTTACCAGAAAGAGAGAGAGAGGTTAAAGGATTTGACCCTGTGAACAGCTTTCATCTCCCCAGCGATCCCAGTCAACCAGAAGCAATCGGTAGAGCTGCACTAGCGCAGTGGTTCTGCGGCACCAAGTCCCAAGGCAGTCCCCAAGGGGATACAGCGCAGAAAGCCAAGCCTTGAGCCCAGCTCATCACCTCGACCAGGAGGGGAGGGCAGCAGCATTTCTGAAGCACTCCCAGTGCCACGGGAGTAAAAACCCCATGGCCAGAGCCAGGCTTGCAGGAAACCGCAGGAGCGAGCAAAGAATTCTGCACGTATGGGAACAGGATGACTCACCAGAGATGACACCGATGGTGACATACATGTCCACAACAGTGCGGGCGAAGGAGGCAGTGACCATGCCGGTGCTGATCAGCACCCCTCCGGCCATCACCACGAAGCGGTGACCGAAGCGATTGCTGAGGATTGTTGATAGAGGAGCTGGGTGGGTGGAAAAGGAGGAGAGCGGTGGTCAACGCCCAAGTCAGCAACTTCACCAGCTACCACCTCTGTCAAGGGCTCTTCTCGTACCCCTGCCCAGGTCCCCATGACACGCCACCTCCCCTGCCAACTGGCCTCACACAGCTCAGCATTGCCCTGGAGCCATCCTGGGGGCACGGCACAGCTCACAGCATTTAGGAGGCGCTAAAAAATCATCAGGAGAGACTAAGACGGGTGCATCGCAGCCTGGGACAGACCTGCAGCAGCATTCACAGACACCAGCGACTTTCAGTGGGGCTTAAGTTATTTCTAATCCTTTTCACTACAGAACTAGTCTTCCAAACTCTGGTTTCACCCCTTGCTGATGAGAGCTGAGTGGCAGGGCCAGGATCAGTGACATGGACCACATCCATGTGCCACTCAGTTCAAAAGGGACCGCTGGGCCAAGACATTCCTTGTTATTTCAGGAGCACGCAGACTCTGGGCTTTAAGTCTTTTACTTATGTAATGGAGCCCTTAGAAGTCAGAGGTACCAGGTCCTCGTATGCCGAGTCAGCAATATGACTGCCCCTTATACTCACGCCGAATGCCCGTTTCTTACCTGTGAAGGTCTGTACAAACACACATATGGATAATATCCATGATATCCTGCTGTTGGTTTCATCAAAGCTTTCCATCAGGTCATTAAAGAAGACACCAAATGATTTTAAAATGCCATACGTTAGAGCTTCCACAAAGAAGAAAGCAAAAGCAATTGTCCAACCCCATCCTCCATCAGGCACTTTAGTATAAACGTTTGGAGTGGTGCACGACATTTTTACAGCTTTGACAGTCATTTTGTGATCTGGAAAAGAGGAGAGAAAGAGCCAGGCATCAGTTTAAGGTGAATTTTGCTGAAAAAAAAAGCGTGGCCTAGCAGCTATAACATCACAAAGGCACCACTAGCTGGGATTAAATGCAGGAGTTGGGCTGGAGTTTCTGTCTTGGGTCACTGGGCTCATTTCTGCTGGTGCTCTTTGAGCCCAGGACCAGAAACTCTGTGCTCAGCACCCATCAGCAAAACCCAGCGCCCGGTAGCTGTCATCCGTGCGTGTGGGTGGATGGGTGCAGTTCCTGAAAGATCCGTCGTCGGACCCAGCGTGGGCTCGTGGAGCTGCAGGAACTCCCCAGGAGCACCCATCGTCCTGGCTGCACCCTCTGGCCTGGCCAGGGGGTGGCTGGTTCCACCTCGGGGCCACCTCTTCGCTGCAGGAGGGGTCAGCGATAGGACAGCACAGGGTGCTCCGGTGCGTTCCAAGGCCACCGCTGGCTCTTGGGGCGATGGCAATTCCTGCTGTAACGTGGCAACAGAAGCAGGGGGGCACCTTGCTGCCAACGGGTCTGTCCCCTGCAGCCCCTGGGGGTCTCTGCCACCTCCCAGGGCAAGAGGAGGCAGGATGGCATCACAAAGAAGGCACGGGGGGGGGCGTGTCTTCTCAGCCCCGCTCTGTGCCCCCCAGGAGCTGGGGATGCGCGGGGGCGGGGGGGCTCGGTGACAAAGCCCAGCAGCACCACACCTGAGCAGGGGACACAGTCCTGGGGCCAAACCTCAGTGCTGGCTCCCTGCGGCCACCCCAGGCGGTGACCCCGGGGGCTGCTGGCTCCTGCGTCCCGGGGCGCAGCGGGGACCTGCGGCTCTCGCGGGCGGCGTGTTCCCTCCCCAGCAGCCTCCAGGCACTTCCCTCCTCCATTTTCTCCAGCAGATCATCGGCACGACTTTCTCGGCGGAGGGAGAGAAGCCTGAGAGGCTCCGGTAACGCTTCCCCAGCCCACGGGGCGACTCGGCGCGGAGGGAGGACCAGGCGAGTCCGTGCGCGCTCCCGGGATACAGGGCGGGGGATGCGGGGACCCACCCGAGGGGTCCCCAGAGCCGGGTAGGAGGGGGTTCAGCCCCTCTCTGCACCCCTGCTCCCTGCGGGAAGGCTGGATCCCTCGGGATGGAGCGAGGCGTGGGGCAGCAGCAGCATCCCTGCGGTCCGGGGGGGCAGCAGCATCATCCCTCGCCCCAAAGTTTGTGGGAAGTGCCTGGATCTCCCCCCCCCACCTCCCCACCAGGAGAGGGAAGGAATTACTGTGTCACCGCACGAGGAATGGGGGAGATTGGATTAGAAGCAAGCACGCTATTTAAAAGCCAAAAAAAAAACAACCCCAAAACAACCCAACCACAAAGGCTGGCGTGTTATGTGCGTTTAGCAATTAAAAGAAATGATGATGGGAGGGGGGGAATAAATAAAAAAAAGAAAAATTAAGATGCTAGAGCTCAGGAGCCCCCACCCGCCTCCCCTGCATCACTTTCCGAACATTTCAGACCTGATTTCTGCATCGCCGCCGCCGCACCGGCTCCGGCTAAAAATAAAAAAGGATGCGGAGAAGGAGAGGACGGGGGGAAATATGAAATAAAATGAAATAAAACGGAATAAAATGAAATAAAATGGAAAAAAATGGAATAATGTAGGGAAAAAAAAAAAAAAGGAAACAGTCCCTCCCCCCTCGCGGGGACCCCACTCACCGGGTACCGAGCGGGGCTTGAGGGGCTTTGGAGGGGCTCAGGGGCGGCCCATGGCCGGGCGAGCGGGGCGAGGAGTGGAGGCGGCCCCGCTGCCCCCGGTGCTCCCGCTGCCCGCGGCGGCGGCGGCTGCTGCTGCTCGGCGCTCGCTCCCAGCCCCTTATATACCGGCTGCAGCCGGTCTCCGCCGGCGGCTCCGCAGCGCCATGTGCGCGCCCGGCCCGGCTCGCCCGCCTGTGCGGCGGAGGGCGGCGCTGGGGGTGGAGGGGGGGGGGGGGGTTGGGGGGTTGGTGGTGGGGGGAGAAGCAGAGTCCCTGCCCCCGCCGCACCCCGGCACCGGCACCTGCCGGAGCCGCCCGGCTCCCCGCACCGACCGCCGGTCCCCTCCCCGACCCCCGCGTCCCCCTCCGGGCTCCCCCCACGGCCCTGCCGCACCCCCAGCTCCCTCCTGGCCCCCCAGCTCCGTCTGGTCCCCCCACCTCCCTCCAGTTCCCCCCGGCTCCCTCCTGTCCCCCAACATCTCTCTCCGGTCCCCCTCGGTCTCCCCCATCACCTTCCTTGTCCCTCTACTTCCCCCCATTTCCCTCCGGTCGCCCCCTCTCCCTCCTCTCCCCCATCTCTGTCGAATCCCCCCCACCTCTCTCCAGTCACCCCGTGGCCTCCCATCTTGCTCCTGTACCCCCATCTTGCTCCTGTCCCCCATTTCCATCCTGTTCCTCTGTCTCCCCCCGCTTCCCTCCTGTCCCCCCATCTCCCTCCTGTCCCCCCATCTCCCTCCTGTCCCTCTACTTCCCCCCACTTCCCTCCGGTTGCCTCCTCTCCCTCCTGTCCCCCATCTCCATCCAGTCCCTCCCATCTCTCTCCAATCCCCCTCCAGTCTCCCCATCTCCCTCCAGTTCCCCCATGTCCCCCCATCTCCCTCCTGTCCCCCCATCTCCCTCCTGCCCCCATCTCCCTCCTGCCCTCCTCAGTCCCTCCCATCTCCCTCCTGTCCCCCAACATCTCTCTGCAGTCCCCCTCAGTCTCCCCCATCACCCTCCTGTCCCTCTACCTCCCCCTATTTCCCTCCAGCCCCCCCTATCTCCCTCCAGTCCCCCATCTCGCTCCTGTCCCCCCATGTCCCCCCATCTCCCTCCTGTCCCTCTACCTCCCCCCACTTCCCTCCTGCCCCCCGTCTCCCTTCGTTCTCCCCCCATCTCCTCCCAATTCCCCTCAACTCCCCCCAGTTCCCCCACCTCACTCTGGATGCCCTGGCAGCAGCAGGATGCCTCCAGTTCAGGGGTTGCCAGGCAAGGGGGTGCAGCAAAGGACAAACAAACACACCCCAGGGGTTGCTGGGGTGAGAAACGAGGGGGAGCAATGGGGGAACCCACTGAAATGTCTCTGCTTTGGTGCCAAAGTCTAAAGCCCTTTGTAGAAAAGGCCTCGATCCGATACCTCCCACCTGACACCTAATGGGATGAGATATTGCAATTGAGGTGCCAGCAAATGACATTCCTCTACGCTTTAAGTCATTTGCCTCCCTCCTCCTTGCCCCACAGCAGCGGGATGCGGTGCTGGGAGCATCCTTGGGTTGGGGCTCAGAGCAGAGCAGGCACTCGCTGTCCTTTTTGCCATACGAGATGCTGGAGACGGGACGGGAGCGGTCAGGATGGAGCTGAGCATGTGCCAACACTCTACATGCTGTGTCTGAGGATGCCAGTGTGCTCTTGGTCCCCTTCTCCAGCGCTGCGGGCGGCACTTGTCTCTGGTTTAGGGGGAAACATCTCCCTTGTGCAGGGAGCTGAAAAAGTTGTGATTCGTGAGTCAAACTGGAAGCGAGATCGTCTCTCCAGCTGTATGGATGGGGGATGAAGGGCAGACATCTAGCATGGAGAGTCTCCCGCAGCGCCCGGCAAAGGGGATGGAACTAAAGCAATAAGCACTTCAGGGTTTCCCCTAAATTTCCCTGAAAACAGTAAAAAAGAGAGGAAAAAGCTGACAGTGCTGTGTTTCCTGGCTCACTGTGCCACAGCCACCACTACCACTGCATCCTGGTGCTGGCATCGATGTGCTGGGAGCTCAGGGATGCTGCCAGGGAGGTTTCGGAGCCACTTCTCGAGCCATTCCTCAGGGCTTTTGGGAAAGTGACTTTTGCCCACAGATCAGAGCGGAGAGCTCAGAGGAGGACGGTGACCAGACTCCTCCTCGCCTGCCCTCCAGCGCTGGCCTGAGACCCCACCTTGGTTTGCTGGGTTAAAGTGGAACCTGGTGATTCTGGTTCGTAGCCCTGGATAAACTACCCAGGTTAAATATGTTCCTTCAGTGCCGCACTCGTCAGCAAGAGCCGATGTGTTTGGTTTGGCAGGAGTCCCTTCCCGTGGCTTTTTTTTTTGTTTCACCATGGGAGTCGCTATTGGGGAAGCGCAGGTAGGGGCAGTGGGGTCAAAACACTGCAAACTTCTACCAAATCAGGCAAATTAGCTACTCTTTCACTCAGCAACTTTGAAAAAGCTGCTGCTAATATCTTATGGCGATGCTGGCCCAACGGCTGCTGCCTCCAGCAAGCTGCTGACGCTCTTGTCCTTGCAGGGAGGCTTCAGCAGCTTCGCCCCTCGCAGTCCCATCCTAAACAAGCCAAAATCCGGGTGCTGGGCACTGGGACTGATGGGGACTGTGTCTTGGGTGTCCTTGGGGAGTCCTATATCTCCTCGTCCTGCAGGAAACCCCTTTCTCCAAGGGGTTGTGCCTTTCGGGGGTATGGATAAAGGCCAACCACCTTGTCTGGCCTCAAAAAGCTGATATCCCGTTACACAAGCTTTTCCGTGAGAATGGGTCACCCTCCCCGAGCTGTAATCCTCCCTGGCAGCCAGTGCAAGTGGTTGTGGGACAACAAAAGAGGTTTGTGCCTCCAGGGGAGAAATAAGAATGCAAATATCTTTGGCATGAAAAAACAAAAGCCATTTGCTCCTTGGTATTTCTTGTCAGTGCTTTGCATCTGTCTCTGCTTCACCTTCTCATTCTTTTCCTTTGGGCTTTCCAAGTGCAATAAGGCTTTGGGGAGCGAAGGGGGCAGGAGGAATGGGGCTGGTGGCAACAGCCTCTCCAACCTTCATGGCTCTGCCATGAAATGCTTTTTCCCCTTACATTATTGATCAATTTTGATGGGATTTCCCCTGCTGTAGCCCTTGGAGAGGGCTTGGCCATGTTTTGCTGGGACACTTCGCCCCGGTGCATCCATTGTGGATCCGTCCCATGCCAGGCAGCAGCTGGGACCAGGATGTGCAGCTCCATCTTCCCAGGGATTTCTGCACCAGTCCCAGCTGCGTGGCTGATGTTGGAAGGCTGTGTAGCTCATAGCAAAGGAGAGCAAGCATTCCGGCACTGGGCATAAATCAGCTGGGAGCTGGAAAACAGGGCGGGCTGCAAAGAGAAAGGGAACGTGGGCCCCTGCTTTCTGTCGCCGGATGGGTCAGGGACTTCCAGTTCATTTATTCTGCTGGGGTTCACCCAACCCTGCTCGGCATGTGTAATGTTTTTTCTGAAAGACCTAGCAGTTAGATGGGTGAAAAACATTCTCCTGTCTCAGGAGCTGGCAGAAATCCTAGTAAATCTGCAGAAGTATGTTTTTGTCAGTGCTGCTTATTCTGTTAGGGGAACTAGTATAAACTATTCCAGTAGAAAACCTTTTCCTGGAATAAAGTCTTGACTCTGTTCAGAGCATTGTCAGGACAGTTGTACCCGGAATGGAGCTTTGCTGGTAAACATACCGATACCAACAAGTCCTAACGAGGCAGACAGAGCTTGTGTACCCTCTGTCCCACAGACAAACCCCTCAGAAAGCACCTGCTGCCCTTTGCTGTGTTCAAAGCAAAAATAATATCAATGCATGGCTAATTTGCAAACAAAACATGGATATTTTATTCCTCCTCCCCCTGAAATCCTAGCTGTCCCTGCTGGGATGTGCCGCCATCCATCCCCTCCAGGCTGTGGCTGGGCATTCCCCGGTGGGATTGGGGTCAGTGCCACGGGCCACATCCCCATCCTGCATCACTCAGTGGCTGCGGAGTCAGTTCACAGCTTGCGTGATGACTTCTGCTTGCCTGCCTCAGTTTCCCTCACCCCAGCTGGCACGAGGGGTGATGCTGGGACCCCCAGGGTGGTCCTGGGATAATAGCGGGTGCCCACTCTGCTTTGAATTTCTTATCGCCCGCTGTGTCCTCATCTCCCTGCTCCTGGCAGCCGCGCCGGGGATGCCTGCTGGGTTTTTCAGCAGGAGAGCAGGGCTGTCGGCGCAGGTTTGGGCTGGAGGTCGGAGCTGTGATGCCCCAGGCAGGGTGTGAGCCCCTGGTGCTGGCAGGGGACAGCTTGGCACAGCCAGCACAACAGAGCGTGCTTCAAAGGGCAGCAGGTTTTTTCTGGGCTCCGACTGCTGCTTTGCTCTCCAGGCAGGCGTGAAAATGTGAAAGAATGTGAAAAATGTGAAAATGATCGTGCTGGCCCCAAGATTTGTAAACTTCTGGTTAATGTGTAATAAATACATGACAGATACTCCCAGTGCTGGGCTGGTGACAGCGGCTGCTCAGTGGTGGTATGGCTGGTGGTGGCATCCCCAGCGAGGAGGCATCTCCTCTGCCCTGCCCCGGGGCCAGCCCCAGGGTGTCCTGAGCAGTACTGGTTTTGGAGCTTTTCTAAACTGGTTTATCTTGTTTTGATGTCTTTCTGTGAGCCGCCTTATCTGACTTGCAAAAATGCACCTTATTTTAGTTGTTTAGTTCTTTCCTGCTACAGGGTGAGTGCTGTGAAGCCCAGGTGCTCAGCATCCAGTCAGAGCGATGCGGGCACTCGCAGCCCAGTGCTGCGCGATGAGGAGTGTGGTGCTGGTTATCCAGAGACCTCAATTCCTGGCTGTGATATTACCCAGGTAGCTCCTGGAGCTGTAACCGGTGCAGTATTTTCTGCTTGGCACAAAGCGAGGTGCCACTGCAGCCAGCTCCTCACTGTCATCAGCCTGGGGCAATCTCTTCTGAATCACTATTTTTTTTTTGCAAAAACAGCTGAAAGATGGTCCTCCAGCTCTGCGTGGGTCTGGTTGCAGCAAAGCTACAGGGAGCAGAGATGCTGTCAAAGCAAGAATAGCTAAAAGTTGGTCTTTCAGCTCTGCACTGGTCCTGATGCAGCAGCAAGCGAGGACCACAGCTCTTCCTAGGAGGCTCCCCTCGACGGCGCTGGCACTGCCGGAGGTCGTGCACAGCATGATGTGGGAGCAGACCCAGCAGAGCCTGGACTCGCCCAGGAATTCAAGATCAAAAGGGTCGGAGAGGCTGCTCTGCAAGGAGTGCGGAACAGAGCGCGCTGGAGTTGATGCCAAGGGGCGGCCTCGTGCTCTGCTGGGGTTTGGACCTGCTGGGATGAGGACAGTTCTGCAGGAGCCTGGCAAGAGCTGCACCATGTGTCCCGCATTCCACGGGCCAAGTTCCACCTCTCCTCCAAATGACCTCTGAGCATCAGAGATCAAGAAGTTTCATCTGATGCTAATGCATAAATATCAGCTCTGCATGAGTTTCCCTTGCGATTTAGAGAGAAGAGTGTCCTTTGCAAATGGATTTGGCTGTTTTTGTTAGCCGTGTCATCCCGGTGTCCCTCGCTAGAGTAAATGGGAAAGACAGAGGTTCGTGGGCGAACGTGGATTTGGCTTTCTTCGGTTTTGCTCAGTTTTTCTGGGCAGTTGCAGGTGCTGATGGAGCGTCCCTTGTGCACGTTGTGTGGTGTGTGGCCACCCTGGTCAAACGGGATGGAGGCTGACGTGGGGAGGGTGCTTGGAGAGGCTGGAGATTTGTGTGGTGACCATGCTTAGCCTGGCAAAATGGCTCAGGAGCTGCTGGATGCTGGTGAAGGTGCCAGAGGGTGCAGCTTCCTGGAAAGGGTAAGCAGCAGCCGCCTTAGGCATGGCTCAGCTGGGATGGTTACGTGCAGCTAAGCTGAACTTTGTTGCTTTATTTCCCCCCCCCAAACCAATTCCAGTGCTGGGTGACCTCCTGCTCCATCGCCCTGCTGAGAGCCCCTAGGCCATGCCCGCATTAATCCATGCTGTTTCTATGAAGCTGGTGGCTCAAGTCCATGTTTTCCTCAGTCCAGCTGGGCTCAACCACTGCATGGGGGTGTTAGGCTGAGACAGGGATGCTCCTTTCAACACCCCGTCCCCAAAGAAACCCCAAGGGCTTTCCAAAGAAATTGCAAAGGGAGGTTTTCTATGGGAAAAGAAAAGCAACTTAGCTGCTGTCAAACATATCCACATATGTAATCTGGGTGGTTCTTGCTGCTTGGCAGTTCAGGGTGTGAGGGGTGTGCTGTGAGTTTGCAGTTAGGGTGCAGAACGGGAGCTGGGCTTGTGGGCTTTCTTCAAGCAGCCCCCTGACCCACCACATCCCACCCTGCTAGTTCACAGCTTTGAGGCCCTCAGATAAGAGTTTATAAATTGATGCTCTGGGCTGTGAATTATGAATGGAGTCACATCTCTGAGTGCTGCGCCGATGGTCCTGAAGCTGGTGCTCTGAGCGACGGCCCAGAGCTTTTAAAGATGTGAACAATGATACCTGGGAATAATTTGTCTTGCCAAACCTCTTGACCTGTGAATGGGACTAATCCTATTCCATCTCCTGCTCTCTCATTCTCACCTTCTTCTCTTTTACTTTCCAGTACTCTCTTCTCTTGTGACCCTCCCAGTTTGTATTCATGGACATCCCCCTGCTTGGCTGTGTTCACTGCTCCATGGGGGCTGCATCCTCCAGGGCAGGTTCTTCCCCCAAGGCTGCTGTTGCCAGCTGATGACATCTGCCACAGCACTGGTCCCACCTGGGTTCCACTGGTCCCACAGCCACCCCCACCTGGGCACAGATCCTCACACCATCCCCATGACCAGTGCCAAGCTCCTCCTGCAGGGCTGAGCAGGGTTTTAGCAAATCTCTGCAGCTTCATCTCCCTTTGGCTGTAACTTTGGGGTGAAGATGTTGTGTTTGACAACTCCATCTCTGCCGTCAGTCTTTGGGTTCTTGTCCTTGAGCCTTTTCCACCACTGGAGGCCAAATCCACGTACAATATGCTTAATCCTCTAAGCCTGGGTATTTCTGGGCTTTATTGCCTTCTGGATTTGCCTGAATTCCTGCATTCTTACCTCCAGGAGCAGCTCCATCCTGGTGGCCGCCAACTGGGCTCCTGGGTGCTCTGACCCACTGGCAGGAGTGGGTCCACCACGAGGAGAACTACATTTAAAAAAAAGGAGCTTTAGAAACCTCTCAGTTTTTTTGTAAATGAAGGCAAAGCCCTGCACCCTGCAGCACTTGGAGGGTTGGTGAGAGCCCTTGGTAAGCCGGGAGGGAGCAGCGCTGCTCCCTGGGGGTGACAGCACCAAGGATTGATTCCCAATCACCCCAGCCCAAGCAATTAATGAGGAAAGGGGCACTCTGTTTCCAGTCCTCTCCAGCTGAGCCATCATGAGCCAGCAGTGAAAAAATACAGCTTCAAAGGCTTATCCTAGTGCCCAGATAGGTGTTCTGCCCTGGGCTGGGAGGCAGAAGGGCTCTGCAGGTCCTGATTGTGTTTCTCTTTCACAGGGTAGTGAAATTGTACAACGTGAAGGACAGACCGACATAAGCTGGCAGAGCTACAGCAGTTGCTTATCCACCTGAAGCAAGGGATGCCGGTGTTGCCATGAACTGAGGAGCAGGGTCTGCAGGGAAAGAGCCATTTTTTAAACACGAACATCCCCGTGGCTGCGGTGAGGGGAGAGGAGCCGCTGCCACAGACCGAGAACGCTTCTGGAAGGAAAAATACTGCTTTGGTTTGGTGTCTAATTAGATATTTACCAGGAAGGAAGAAAAGTTAAAAATAGGGTGGCAGTGACTTCAAAGGGTGTTTTTGACTTCTAAGAATAACACCTTTGCTGGCACTGATTTCAGGAATATCAGCTGTACTTGGGTGTGAAAACCAGAGATGTTGCAGCTTGGTCAGTAGCTGAAGGTGCAAGCGCGACCCCCCTGGCCTTGCAGGAGCAGCTAAACGGGGGACGTTGGCATCGCTGAGAGGACCTGTGGAGAGCTCAGCTGCACCTGCAGGGACACAGCGGAGGGAGTGTCGAAAAGACGAAGCCGCCGGTGCGCCAGTGTGGGTGTGAGGGGATGTGTGGCACCATGGGGACCCTCTCCCTGCTGGCAGTGCTGGTGCTCACGGTGGTGCTGGCCGGGATCTCGGCTCCAACAGCGGCGTACGGGCAGCCCAACTTCATCGTCATCCTGGCGGATGATGTGGGCTGGGGTGACCTTGGGGCCAACTGGGCAGAGACAAAGGAGACCCCACATTTGGATGAGCTGGCTGCTGAAGGGATGAGGTAATGTCTGTCCCCCCTCTCCACCCCTCTCCAAGCATCTCTGCTTACTCTGTCCTGCAACAAAGGGGGTTTCCCTCCCTCAGCAACTCGCAGGCAAAGGAGATTTCGCTGTTGTGGTTTTGGTTGCATGGGGAGGGTGGTCAAAGCTTGATATGGCAGGGTCCATTCATCCCTGCTGGGACCTGTGAGCTTCATTCCCTGCTGCAGATCCTCATCCCTGTCACAGAAAGGGATGTGAGCGGAGGAGAGGGCTGGGAAACGGCAGTGTTAGACCATGCAGGGGTCCTTTTGATTTCTAGGTTCGTGGATTTCCACTCAGCTGCCTCCACTTGCTCACCGTCCCGTGCCTCTCTGCTCACGGGGCGCCTCGGGGCACGCAACGGGGTGACTCACAACTTCGCCATCACGTCGGTTGGTGGCCTCCCCCTCAACGAGACCACCCTGGCTGAGGTCCTGCGGGAAGCCGGGTACAGCACCGGGGCTATAGGTAACACACGCTGTGCCGGAGGCACCTCCAAGGTGGGGGGTGATGCTGGGGGGACAAAGATGCACATGCCCATCTCCTGTGAAGGAGGTACTGCAGGTAGTCAGGGGAAATGCTTGGAATTAAAGGATCACGTGGGAGAGATTTTGCACGTCCCCCTTGAATTTTGCAATCCTAAACTTTAAAATCCTCATTTTCTAACATACAGAGTTGCCTGAAGTTCAGACCCACCCTAGTTCTGCATTTAAGCTCTAATTCTTCACCTCACATGGAATGCACTGGATTTTCCTTAGCAAACATGACTGTGCACAGCGGCTCTACCCTGCCGTGGGTCCCCCAGCCCGTGCAAACGCCAGCCCGTACTGAGCCTTTTGCATCTGCAGCTCCTGTTGCTGGCACACATTGTGATGGCAGAAAAGTCCTTGCTTTCTCCTTTCCTACTTAGCTTTTGCTGCTCGCCTTCTTGGATTGGTGCATTCAGTGGGAGCAAGCGCATGCCAGAGGTCAGAGGATGAAGCTGGTTGTTCTGGAGGGGTTAGGAAGTCATGTCCTCTGAATACAAATGCATGAAAGCCTTTGAGGGCTGAAGGCAGTTGATTTGCACAGGCACGAGATACCTTACGCATTTCTTCTGTGTTTCTACAAAATAAAGGCATTCTGGAAGTGCAGCCAGCACAAACAAGGAGCCTTTCTTGTTGCTAGATTAAAGCCCCCAGCACTGTGGGCACCTTGTGAGTGATGGCTGGTGGTGGCTGTAGTTGCAATTACCTCTGAAATGATGTTCTGTGATCTCTGCACAGGCAAGTGGCACCTGGGACATCACGGCCACCATCACCCCAACTTCCGTGGTAAGTTCTGCACCAGCAGGGATGAGCCGATCACCCCGTAGTCACCTTGTCCCCACTGATACCCTTGCTTGCCCCTCAGGCTTCGACTACTACTTCGGGATCCCCTACAGCAATGACATGGGCTGCACGGACACCCCTGGCTACAACCTCCCGCCCTGCCCATCCTGCCTGCGGCACGGTGTGGCTGCCAGGTACTGGGGTGTGGGGGCGATTCCAGTGCCAGCACTGGGAGGTGGGCGTTTCATAGAATATAGAATCATAGAATCATAGAATCAGCAGGTTGGAAAAGACCCACTGGATCATCAAGTCCAACCATTCCTATCAAATACTAAACCATGTCCCTTAGCACCTCGTCCACCCGTCCCTCAACCCCCTCCCTGGGCAGCCTGTTCCAGTGCCCAATGACCCTTTCCGTGAAAATTTTTTTCCTAATGTTCAGCCTAAACCTCCCCTGGTGGAGCTTGAGGCCATTCCCTCTCGTCCTGTCCCCTGTCACTTGGGAGAAGAGGCCAGCACCCTCCTCTCCACAACCTCCTTTCAGGCAGTTGGAGAGAGCAATGAGGTCTCCCCTCAGCCTCCTCTTCTCCAGGCTAAACACCCCCAGGTCTCTCAGCCGCTCCTCATAAGGCCTGTTCTCCAGCCCCCTCACCAGCTTTGTTGCTCTTCTCTGGACTCGCTCCAGAGCCTCAACATCCTTCTTGTGGTGAGGGGCCCAGAACTGAACACAGGATTCAAGGAGCGGTCTCACCAGTGCTGAGTACAGAGGGAGAAGAACCTCCCTGGACCTGCTGTTCATGTCATTTCTGATCCAAGCCAAGATGCCCTTGGCCTTCTTGCCCACCTGGGCCCCTGCTGGCTCGTGTTCAGTCGGCTGCACCAGCATCCCCATCCCCAGGAGCTACGCTTTGCCCTGGTCACTTCCCTTTATGCTCCATGCACTCTGTTTTGCCCTGTGCACCTCACAGCAGTGTGCAGGTTAGGGAGGTGGGTTGGTCCCCAAGCACCTCATACCACAGGGACATTGGCACCATCCTCTTTCCCACTCTCTGCCTTGGCTGCTCCTTTCTGCAAAGCCAGGAGAGCAGCTGGACTCTGTGCCTGCTCTGGTGACAAGGGTGCGGTGGCTTTTTCCCAGCAGGGTGACCACAAAGGACTGTTACACGGAGGTGGCCCTTCCTCTCTTTGAGAATGTCACCATTGTCCAACAGCCTGTCAACCTCAGCAGCCTGGCGGCGCGCTACGCAGAGGAGGCATCGCGGTTCATCCAGAGGGCAAGGTGAGATGGGTCACCGCAAGAGTCTTCTGCGTCACCTTGGTGTGATGCTGGGGGAAATGGGTGTTGCCCCACAGTTCTTGGGAAGGAGATCTGGGGTCTCCGTGGCTTGGCTTCCCAGCTCAGGAGGAGAAAGCCACTGGGGCTGTCACTGGTGTCTCACAGGGCTTTTGGTGCATTTCCTCTAAAGGGATCACATGCTTTTAAAAACACTGTTTACGAGGAAGGTCAAAACCTTTAAGCTGGGCTGTGCCTCCTTCCTAGGGGTAGCATGCAGTGAGGATGGGAGAGAGGATAACGCTGCCACTCCTCTGTCATCCATCCCTCCATCCCTGTCATCCATCCCTCCATCCCTCTCTCTTCCATCCCTCCATCCCTCTGTCATCCATCCCTCCATCCCTCTCTCTTCCATCCCTCCATCCCTCTCTCTTCCATCCCTCCATCCCTCTCTCTGTGTGGTGGCACCAGGCAAGGTGGCTCTGCGGGGCAGTGGAGGTGGGAGTTGCTGGCAGGGGAATGACACTAAATGGGTGCCCACAAGGCCAGAACAGCACCCAGAGGTGCTTAAACCCACCCCATATGCTCCTTTTTGGGGGTGAAGTGCTCTGAGACCCCTGAGCTTCAGGGTCTGCCTTCCCCAGCCACACAAGGACATGAGGAGCCCAGGTGTGCTCTTCCCCAAGGAGCAAAGCGACTCCTCCAAGACGACAACCCCAAATCCCTGCTGATGAGTTGTGTAATTTTAATCCCTATTACTGGCGGATTATGAGCTGTGACTTTGCAAATCACGTCCCTGCCGTGCGAGGAGGGGAAGCGCTGCCGGGCAGCCGTGTCAGAGCCCATCCCGTGCCTGCATCCAGGGATAACACAGACCTGAGGAAGGACCAGAGCAGGGGGGTCCTGTGGGATGCTTAGGGGAAGGTTTGTGTAACGCAGGACAACGAAAGGCTGAGCAGGGAGCAGCCTGCAGGGAAATGGCTCCTTATAAACCTGGGTACTGTTTCGCTCGCACAATAACTATGGTTTATCCCCTTTGGGTTCCAAGAATTGGCCTCAGCGTGGCCGAGCTGTGCAGTCAGGATGAGTGCCGGTAACAGGGCTGGAGGGCAGCAGTTGTCCCTCCTCCTGTGCAAACCCCCAGGCTCCCGGGCTGCACAGATGCTGTTAAACAGTGAAACCAAGCAGGTGAGCTTTGGGTTAATAGGAAAAACCTTTAAACTCCCAGTAGTATTTTGGGGTTATCTGCGTTCACGGAGAACAGGATTAAGCAGGTGCCTGCCTTTTCTCTCCTTCTCTTTGATGGCTTATTCCAGTTTTCCTCCGCCTGACTCATTCATAATGGGCCAACAAAAGAACACCGGATTTGTCATCTCAGTGTTTTTTTAACCAGTCATGTTAAAATTGAGCAATTCGTGGCGGTGAGACTGAGCTCTGCCCAAGATGCGTGGTGAGCATGGGAGCAAAAGTCAAGGGCATTTGTCTTAAGTTATTAATTAAATGTTTGCTCAGCTTTCGAGAGAATTCTGATATGCTGATGTGAAAAGTAAGTGGGAACGCTGTGGGCACGAGTATCTGGTTGCTGGATTCCCGGTGCTCCCGGGTAGGATATGAAGGAAGGGAAGCAGCTTCCAGCGCTCTAGGGTCTCGGGCATCCCAAGGGGAAAGGTGCTGCAGTGACAGTTTTTCAGGGGTGCATCGACACCCCCTGAACCCCAGAGTTTGGCAGGGGCTGGGCAGGATGCTGGGGGGCCACAGCCCTTTGCGGGGCTCTGGTACCTCTGGGGAAGGATGAGGCAGCTCCAGGCAGGATGGGATTTACTGACTTTCCATCCTCAGGTGGGTAACGGGTAAAGGAAGGAAGTGCTGAAACGCACGTTGAAGAGGCCCCGAAAGCTTTCGGGAGGCAGCGATGGGGCAGCCGGGCGCGTGCGCGGGTTGGGGCACGTCCCAGGGATCCGGCCCCTCCTCACCGTTTGCCATCCCACCCTTCCCCTCAGAGGTCCCTGAGGAAGAGCAGACCTCGTTGGAGGAGATAAATATAGTCGTAAACAAGAAAACAGGACGTGTCCACTGACGATTTCAAAGCAAACAGGCAGTGGGGCAGCGCGTGGCGAGCAAACGTGCTGCTCTCCCTGTCTGGGGCTGCTTGACAGTGCCGAGGCCACGCTTGGGGTTGGTGTGGGTGTCCTTATGATCCTCATGCTCTGCTAAAATCACCGTCAGGGGCCGAGTGCTTGCTGGGCGGGGGGAGAAAGGGCCAAAATGGGCCCCGTGAGAGAGAGGAGGGAGGTGTGTGAGTGGCAGGGGTGTCCGCGAGGTGTTCCGGAGGAAGGCACGAGCCTGTCCCCAATGGGAGGACAGTCAACAATGAGGGGACAGTGTGGAGAGGTTTGAGCAGGAGCAGAGAAGTAGCTCATGCTGGGACAGGCAAGGGGAGCAGGTGCCTGAGGATTTGCAGCCGGCTGATGCACACAGGGTGGTTTTCCTCCTGGGAGCTGTGGCAGAGGTCAGCTGTGCCACCACCCCAGTGAGCTCTTCCCCTTCCCTGAACTGCTCCCCCTCTTCCCTGTGCAGCGACAGCGGACGCCCCTTCTTCCTCTACCTGGCGCTGGCCCATATGCACGTCCCGCTGGAGGTCCCCCTGCCCCACACCTCGGGCAGGGGCATCTACGGAGCCTCCCTGAGCGAGATGGATGCCCTGGTGGGACGGATAAAGCGGGTCGCGGACAGTCACGGAAAGGGCAACACTCTCCTCTGGTTTGCAGGTACAGCAGGAAAACAAACTGGTGGTGGTGACTGTGGGAGATGCTGGTGACTGCACTGGCCCAGATCTGGAGTGTGCGTGTGTGAGGGGCACAGGACCCATATTGAATAGAATAGAATAGAATAGAATAGAATAGAATAGAATAGAATAGAATAGAATAGAATAGAATAGAATAGAATAGAATAGAATAGAATAGACCAGACCTTTGGAAAAGACCTTTGAGATCATCAAGAACAACCATACCTGCTCACTACTAAATCATATCCCTGAGCACCTCACCCACCTGTCTTTTAAACACCTCCAGGGATGGGGACTCAACCACCTCCCTGGGCAGCCTCTGCCAGTGTTTGATAGACCTTTTTGGTGAAGAAATTTTAACTGATGTCCAACCTGAACCTCCCGTGGTGCAGCTTGAGGCCATTCCCTCTTTTCCTTGGGAGAAGAGACCAACATCCACCTCTCTACAACCTCCTTTCAGATAGTTGTAGGCAGTGATGTCTCCCTTCAATTTGTCCCCTGCCCTCGATGCCCCTGGGGAGCGATCAGCTGCCTGGAGACGTCACGTCATGGGGACGGGGCTCTCAAGGTGCTGTGGTCACTCAGCCAGGTGCCCACCCCACCACCCCCCTTTGGTCACGGCCCTGAGCCAGCAAGGCCATGCCTAATTAAACCACAAATCCTCATTCATTAAGAAGCCCAAATCCGCTCTCACTGAACAGCCTCCCTAATGAGGATGTCGTGCTCCTGTTGACAGGAACTGCTCCGCTGCTCATTAACGCCCAAAGCTGGTGGCAGCTGCCCCCTCTGTGCCCCAGCTCCGCTCCAGCTCCTCACCCAGGCCCTGGAAAATAAACTTCTACAAATAAAAATAAATAAACCCACTGCTCTTGCTAATGCGGGAAAGCATCACTGAGATGGGAAGGAGGGGTGGAGGGGTTGCTTGTCCTCGCTTGCCTCCCGTTGCTGAAGTGACCCAGCCACCAGGTCCCAGTGTTGTCCACGGTGACATCTCTTTCTCTTGCAGGTGACAATGGGCCCTGGGCACAGAAGTGCGAGCTGGCAGGACGCGTGGGGCCCTTCGTGGGCGCCTGGCAGAGACAGCGAGGTAACCGGGCTGGGGGGGTGCTGTCTGTCCCCAGGGGTGCGGGACAGGGGACAAGCACAAACCTCTTCATTGCCCATCGAGGGGGACATGGGGAGCATTTCACCCCCAGCCTTTCTGCTGGCTGCTGCCCTGCACTGACTCACTTTGAAGACACCTCGGAATGATTTGTCTTTCAAGCAGTCACATTTTCCCATAAAAAAGCTGCTGAGGGGGAGCTGCCCTCAGGTCCCTGTTATCCTGGAGCTCAAGGTGAGTGGCTGCTGCTTTCGGAGACGGATGCTCTTGCTACCCAAGCACCAGGTCCATCAGCTCCATGAGGGTCTCAGCCCCTCACCCTGCTGGAGGAGAGCTCCTGGCAGCCCTCCCAGTGCCGTGGGACTTTGCTTTTCTTTCTCTCCAATGTTTTGGGTTGGTTTTTTTTTTTATTATTTTTTCTGCCTTTCCTCCTTTTCCGGCCAAGCCATCTGCTTGGTGGGTTTTTTTTTTCAGCCGGAGTGGCCAGAAGCATGCATGAGTCAGGCGTTTCCCACTTCTGCTTGTATTACGCAGTGTAAACGCGCGCTTGGTTCCCCTCTTTGCTCGGGGTCAGCGGCGAGGGAGTGGTGGTGGAGGGGCCGCGGGCGCCTCTTTCCTCCTCCGCTTCCTGACACCCCAACGATGCAACCGGGGCCGCTTCCCTGGGCAAACTGTGTGCTCGGCTGGCTCACTTTCACGTTCCCAGAGCCCTTCCTTCGGCTGGCCCCGGGATGAAATTGTAACCTTAATTTCTTTTTTTTTTTTTTTTTAGTAAACAAACCCTGCTGACGGCCTGGGTTGCTCTTGAGCAACCAACAGTCACAAGCTGGAGCAGATGGTACAGGCAGTCCAGTGTTCGGGAACAAAGCTAGGAAAACACAGCCCCTTTCCAGCATCTCACTGCCCTGCAAAAACTCCCCAAGCCCTGCCACCGCGGGAGGAGGTCAGGCTGGCAGGGCTGGAGAAGCTGGCTGTAAATACCAGCTGGGAAGGATGACTTCTGAAATCCCTCGGCTGGTTGTTGTGTGGATGTTTTGAAAGCCAGTCTGGTCTTACTGTCCGCTGCTGGCGGGTCTAACGCTGCAAACACCCACAGGTGTGGCTGCTGGGTGGCTGGGATGCTCGGCTGTGCCATCCCAGGGGTGAGGAAGAGCTCTTTGAGGAGCAGCAGGGCAGGGGAGGACAAGCTGCTCAGGACTCCATACATTTTGTGTAGCTTCGCCTTTCCTTTTAGGGTCCGACCTAAATTCCAGGGATGTTTTTCAGTGATGTTATGTGGTCACTGGAGTCAGTCCTCTCTGGGAAGGAGCAGTACACCTGCATGTGCTGCCCTCCATTCTCCAGCTGGAGAGCTTCCCACACCTCAATATCCCATCTCCCACCTCGGGGCCAGTTCTGGGATGGAGATGCACATTTCAGGGATGCGATGATGTTTTGAGGCAGTTTTGGGAGAGTCCAGGCCCAGTGATCCTGTGCTGAGGACCTGCTGTGCGTGGTGGGGCCAGGGATTTCATCCTGGTAAAGGGAATGCTCACTTCAGCTTTCCTGGAAAGTCACAGTCCCCACAGCAGCAGGACTGCATCATCCCTGCTCTAGAGAACAAAAGATTAGTTGGATTTGGGGTGTTTCAGCCCCATTTACTGCCCAAAGTCTTCACGTGAGCTTGTTCACAGGTAGCTCCAGTGCCTGCCCAGCCAGAGGTACTTGGATGGCTGGGGGGAAATACCCACCTGAAGTCCTCCTGGAGACCCCTGACCACTGGAAAAGCCCTTGAAACACAGCTGCTTTACTTAGAGGATGAGTTATTTAATACACATGCTGAGGTGGTGGTTGCTAGTAATTGCTATCATTTCTTAGGGCACCTGAAGGCAGGAAAGGCTGTAAAAGATGCACCTTGGAAGCGCTTTTATGTTTCCAGCAGCCACAGGAGACCCTGATGTTGGGACCAAGGAGATGTTCGCTGGGGTGAAATGCTAAAAGTGTGTGTGGGGAATGGGAGAGACTGGGGGAATGCCTGTCGTATGGTGACATTAAGGGCAGTGGGGTGAGGATCCTCTTCCCTGGATTATTTCTTGTGCCACCATCACCGTGGCATCTGTGCTGTATGCGTCCTCCGCTCTGGGGCTGTGGGTGCGGTGGCATCGCTTGGGAGCACAGGATCAACCCAGATGCCTGGATTTGGTGACTCTGCTGGGATGGGGACGGGCGCAGGGCCACGGAGGGGTGCGAGGGGGCTGTGCCGCAGCAGGGACATCACCTCTCTCTTGGCTCTGCCTGGAGGAAATGGCTTTGGGCGAGTGCCGTTGCTATGTGCACGCTGAAAAGCGGGCACACAAAGGCTGCTGCTGGGAAGTTTGCTCAGTGAATCGGGTTGGGATTTTCTGTTTGCCCCATTCCCAGCCTTTTCCCCACCCCCAAGCTGCCAGGGGCCCTTTGGGCTACAGCCAGAGCAGAGGCTCTCTGATGCCCTTCCACCCATTTTGATGCTCAGCAACCTGATTTTGATGCTCAGCACTTACATTTTGGTGCTCAGCCTCCCCATTTTAGTGCTCAGCACCCTTATTTCAGTGCTCAGCATCCCAGATGAGGGAAGGGACCGGGCAGCCTCCCTGTGCCCTGTGTCTCAAACCCAAAGGCAGAGCAGGGCTGTGTTGGGAAACAACTGAACAGGTTAATTAGTCGCAGGAGGGTTGTCAGCAGGATGGTATATTTAATGAAGCAGGTTTCCAGCAGGCTGGGGGGCTCTCAGTGCTTTACTGGGTGCAGGGCAGCAGCTACCTGCACAGGACCATTTGCAGCCCCAGGCATAAATTTCTACATTTCCCACCTGCTCCGTATTCTCATCAAAAGTGGATGGAAATGGGGCACCTCCGACAGCTGGTTGCATTTCTCGTTGCTTGCTGAAGCAGGGGAGAAACACAAAACAGTGCCAAACTGAGACCCCTTTTTTCTCCTCTCCCTATTTCTTTTAAAAACTCCTGTGACTCTTTTTCCTCCCCTGACCCAGCTCCTTCTCCAGCGAGATCACCCTCCTTTGGGACCATTTACTCCATCTCTGCCTTTGAGTAGTTCTTTTCCCAGGGAAGCTTCAGGGTCCGAGTTTTTTCCAGTCAATGGGCAGTGGGATGCTGAGCGTTGCCTTTTTCTCCTGCAGGCGGGAGCTCAGCAAAGCAAACGACCTGGGAAGGAGGACACCGGGTGCCGGCACTGGCGTATTGGCCTGGCCACATCCCTGCCAAGCAGACGAGCCGCGCTCTACTCAGGTAAGAGCCTCACTGGATCCCATCGGGCAGCAGGGCAGCCCCCGTGTCCCTGTTTGCAAGGATTCACCATCCCCGTGCTGGGACCTGGGTGATGATCTGGATTTGGCAGCAGTAGCTGCCTGTGCTGGTTGTTGCTTGCCTTGTGCCAGACTTTGTACTTTTGTCCTCTCCCAATCCCGTAAGACTTAATGCTTCAGCAAAGAGGAGTTGAAAGGGCTTTTTGTGAGGCTGGTGGATTGGCATTAGCAGCCACCGGGCTCCGTGTGCCTCCTGGCCGCGGTGGCTGACTGCCTCCCGATAATTAAAAGATGATGATGTTCTCTCTCTCCACCAAGAAGCAGGCTTAGGCTTTGTGGTTTGCGAATGGCTTTATGTGGAGGAGGGTGCGGTTGTGGGAAAGGCTGGCTGGAGAGATGCTGCTTGCAATCAGCACAGGATGCGGCCGGGCTGGGAGGTAGCGAGCGACTTTTGCCATTTCTGCTGACAGTGAAGAGATTTCTCTCGCCGGAGAAGGGTGGCGCGGAGGGGGCTTTATTGCAGCTATATTGCACCTCTCCTTGCAGCAGTCGCACCTGTGCATGCAGCACCTGCAGCCATCTCTGCATCCCTCCTTTGCAGCAAATGCACCAAGGGGCACAGCCTGGGCTGGTGCAGTGGGGTTGGGGTGTCCTCTCCTCTTTAATCCCTCTGAGCACGCGATGATGGAGGTCCAGGTTGTGCATTGGGAAAGAGTGTCCCAGCTGCTGGAAGCAGGTCCTGACTGGTGAGCCCTGGGGTGGTGTTGAGTGTTTGTAAGGTCCATCAGATAAGCTGGAGCTACTTATTCCTTATAGGGCCTGAGGGCAGCTCTAGGAGCTGGATTTTTTGCAAGCAGGGAAAGGTTTGAGGCATAAGCTGAGTCACTGACATCTGGCGGAGGGGATAGGGCACACGCATCACCCTCGGGGTTTGATCTCCAAACCCTTCCCCTCCATGGGTGGGCAACGGACCAGCCAGCAGGACCTGGGGCAGAGCTGCCAGCCCGTGCCTGCTCGGGGATCCAGGGCAGCGCAGGGCAGGATCAGTGCCCATCCGCACCCTCCTGTCCCACCAGCCTCCTTGCTCCCCTCCTCCCGCTGCCACCAAGCCCAGCCATCCCGTTTATCTCCTTGAAAACCTTATCTCGCATCTCCCAGCTCCAGTCCAGCAGGATGGACAGCTGGAAATCTAGAAAGGCAGTGGCAGCACAGGCTGCGCTGCATGCCGGGCACTCAGAAAGCTATTCTGTAGCTCCCCAGGAGTCCCAGCACAGCCAGTGTCCTCCCCAGCCCAGTCCAGCATTGCCATGGGGCCATGCCTGCATGGTGCAGGGTGACGCCCTGGCATCTGGAAGAGGCAACTCCCTGTTTGGGGCGCAGCACAGAGCCAGCCTGAGGAACACGAGCCACAGATCATGCTGAGAAAGGTGTTAGCACTGTGGGCTTGGCCGCAGCCTGAGCTCGGGGACAGGGGATGTGGAGGGATGAGGAGGCAAGGGCTGCTCGGTGCTCGCAGTGGCTTTTCTGTGCACCTACAGTCACCCTTGGGGACATCCTTCAAAGTGTGAGCATATGGAATAGGGTGGTTGAAGGCTTGTCCCCCCAGCTGGCAGGGAAGACCAAGAATCTAGAGAGGGAATGAAATCTCTGTGCAGCTGGGAGATACCTGCACACAAGGAGGGACCCTCTGCCTGGTGGGATCCCCTGAGAAGAGCAGGAGCTGGGCAAGGACAGGCATTGACCGCCTGCATGAGCCTGTTTCTCCCCCTGAGGTTATGAAAACGCTGACAACTTTGCCATCTGGCTTGGGAGAAGAGCGTGCCAGGGAATGCACCTCACCCTCTCCCCAGCATCGCATCCTTCCTGGCACAGGGAGTGGAGGGGTGAGCAAGGGTGAGCGTGCCCAGGGGCCGGGGAAGCTGGAGCCAGCAGAGAAATGCTGATGCATTGCCACAGACCTGCACCTGCATGCTGGTTTCTACCAAAAACTGCCGTGTTGGCTTTTCTTAATTGTATGTAATTGTCAAAGCCACCCACCGTGCTCCTGCCCTTCCTTGCCCCAACCCAAAAGTAGGGCATGCAAGAAATAGGTCAGTAGGGTGGGAAGAAGCAAATTGCACCACTCGGGCTGTGCCGGCGGCGTGGGGCTGGGCAGGTTGGGCAAGCAGGCTGGGGCGTGGGGAGAGCTGGTTCAGCTGCCTGCAGCTGCCTGTGCCGCGTTCTCCGCGGCAGGGCAGCGCCTGATCCGCTCTTGTGCCTGGGATGCTCGTTGCCAGCTCTGTGCCCAGAGCTGCCTGTCCCTGGGCACTACCAGACTCTTTCCCCTCAGCATTCAAGTGACTTTGTTTGTTAAATCTCTCTTGGCCAGGGCAGGGGGTTGGCAGCGTGGCTTCCCCTCTCCCTGCAAGCACGGCTTCCCCAGCTCGGCTTCCAGGAGGTGCCTGCTGGCAAGGTCTTCGCTTTGATGCCAAATTTGAACCAAAATCCTTTTTTTTTCATGCCTTTTTCCATGGTTTACACCTGCCCACAGCCAGGAGGATCTTCAACCACCTCTGCCCTCAAACGCGTTGTCCTCCCACCTCAGTGACGGTTTCCAGCAGTCCCACCTGCTGCGTTGGGGCCACTTGGTGCAACCGTGTGAGCATCCTCATACACCTTGCTGGGGGCCGGATCCTGAGGGTGCCAAGCACCCCTGGACCCCAGGTGCTGCCTGAGACCTGCCCTGGGCTGCCATTCTGGGTGGTGCCAGCCTGACCCCAGCGAGGTGCCCGCAGGGCTGTGCTCTGTCTTGGGTGCAGCAGGGAGCCAGAATTTCCTCCAGCGCCTCCCGACTCTCCTGGCCGCTGGGGCCGTCTCCGCCAGCACCGTACCGGGGCTGCCTCTCAGCAGTGTTTGTTCTTATTTGTTCTCTCCGTCTCTTAGCAGCTAAATTAAAACTCCGTGAATGGGAGATCCAGGGGCCCCAAAGCCCCAGGCTCTTTTCTCTCCCTGCTCACGCAGCCACCAGGCAGCGGGCAGCAGGAACGCAGTGGCAGGACTGTGGTGGCAGCACTGTGGTGCCTCCAGGTTGGGGGACCTGGTGTTTTTTGCCTCCCCCAGCGATTTCCCTGCTCCAACTGACCCCCTGAGTTGCTGGCGTGAGGGTTTTGCAGCCAGAGGGATGCTGGCTGTGTCCCCACGGGCTGCCTGGCACTGGTGGCTCTGCCAGCTCATCATGCCCTGTGCCACGGCCTCGTCCCTGGGGAGGGCAGTGCTGTGATGTGTCACTTGTCCATGCTGACATCCCGCTGTCCCCTGGCTCGTGGGACGCGCTGGTGAAGGGTGGCTCCTTTTAGAGGTGTGGGGTCACCCGTGCCCGCGTCTGTGAGAGGGAAGGACGCACCTGCTGGTGGCAAGAGGGACAGAAAGCTTGTCCCTCACAGGAAAGGGACACTGGGGGTGGGGGCGAGATATGGAATCTGTGAGCTGCCTGTCCTACATCCCACCGGAGTCGAGCTTGGATCCTGCTGGGCAACGTGGCCAATGGAGTGGGAAGCCCGTGCTCAGGCTGCACAAGGAGCTAGTGGCAAAGCCAGGTGGCCAGCGGTCCCTGTCCCGCCCCAGCAATGACTTTGCTCGGTTCACAGCCCCTCTGTGCCATGGGGATGTGCCAGCGGCTGGAATCACCGCGGCTGAGCAGTGGCCCTGGGGCCACAGGTAGCCAGCGGGGAAGCAGAGACTCTCACCCTCTGCGTCCTTATGGAGCCGGAGGGACACTGGGTCACCTGCTCCTCCCCTGGGTCCTTCTGCACCGGGAAGCAACCAAGGGTGAGCCCCAAGCACTCTTTTGTGGCTGAGGCCCCTGACAAACCCGAGAGGTTTACGGTGGAAATGCTGACGGGCGTTTTGGTGGGAGCGCGCAAAATAGCACCGCTCTCATTTTCCATTCTGGCTGCGACAGCTCGTGCTGCGCCATGCAAAAGCGAGACCACATTTTCCTGGGGCAACGGGATCTGCTGTCATTGGCGTAAAAAGTCCCTGTGCTAGCACTTTCTCCGGAGGGTGACCTGTTGCCTCGCCCGTGTGTCCCCAGGCGGGAGGACAGGAGGCTGGGAGGAGGCTGCCCCACGCCCCGCGGTGCCCCTGCCCCGTGGCTGCGGGGTTTGTCGGGCGCGGGGAGCGGCAGAATCTGGCTGAACCCGCAGTGCCTGGCGAGCAGCCGGTGCCGGGGGTGGGAGATGTGCAATACGAGGGCTTGCCGGGGCCGAGTCGCTGCTTGAAGCTGGTTTTAACCTTTTCTGCAGAGCTCAGCTGTTGGGATGGGTGCTGGGAAGCATCTCCTACCCCCAAGGCTCTGCCCTGAGTGAGGGGCTCCAGGGTGCAGGTGGGGTTCGGGGTGCTTCGCTCCTTGCTCTGATGAAAGTCACCTCTTTCCCCAGTACTCTGGACATCTTTCCTACGCTGGTGGCTCTGGCTGGGGCAACGCTTCCCCCAAACAGGCGTTTTGACGGCTTGGACGTGTCCCCTGTTCTCTTTGGGTGGTCAGACGTGGGGCACAAGGTAAGGCAAAGCCACCTCCCCTGGTGACATCCTCCTCCTGGCAGCAGGTCCTGCCACCTCGGAGCTAAAACAGGTAAGCAGAGAGCAGAAAAGCTCCGAGCTGGGGACATGCAGACCCACGGGAGCCTCGTGGAGCATCAAAGGACAGCCAGAGACAGACGGGTGCTGCTCCGAGGCTGGGCTTTGGGTGCCAGGGTAAAAGGGCTTTTGGATTAACGAAGAGTTGGTTTACGCTTTGTTCATAATACCGGGCTTATGGGTGAAAATACCCTATGCAGGCAGCCTGATGAGCCTCGCTGCGTGCCAGCAGGGCTGTGCCGGCTGTCCCAGGGGACACCGTCCTAGGGGATGGGATGCTCGGGCTTGGCTGCCCGCACAGCAGCCCCACGGTGCCCAGCACGGCGTCTCCTTTCCTACTGCAAAAGGTACAACAGCGTGGGAAACAAAAGATCCCGGGGGCTCAGACCTAGTTGTATCCACTTTATCTTGCCAGACCGAGACATAATGAAGCCCTCCTTCTCCCAGCCCCTTGGCTGGCGAACGTGCCCGTTACTGAAGTTCAAGCAGGGCAGCCCACCCCATACCCTGCAGCTCTGCCCATACAAAAGGAGCTGCTGACAGCTCTTTTAACCTAAAAACCCCAGTTAGCAGGACAAGCAGTGTGGCGAGGCATTTTTCTCAGGGTTGCACAAGATTTTTGCAGAACCAAAAGAAAAAGAAAGGAAAAAAAAGTGGCATTAATAGGAGTCCTGCAGATACAGCCTGATTTTGCTTTTAAAGTCCAGCCTCCCGCAAGCACCACGAGCCAGCTCCCAGCGGGGATCTTGGATTTGCTTTTCGCGTCCATCAGGGTTTTGGTATTTGCTTCGTATTTATGGAACCCTCTGCTGAACCATGAGATAAAGTGGGGAAGCAGATGGGATGCTGCCAGCGTGCTCCGCTGTGCTCCTCAGGATTAACCCCCTTCTCCTGCATGTGTGGCACTGGGAGGAGGGGACTGGTGGATTGCTGGGAGCGATGGTTTGCTGGGGACTGGTGGTTTGCTGGGGACTGGTGGTTTGCTGGGGACTGGTGGTTTGCTGGGGACTGGTGGTTTGCTGGGGACTGGTGGTTT